>NW_027493950.1:0-330681 GCF_021521415.1 Bidens hawaiensis | reverse complement strand
AAAGAAAAGAAAAAAGATATAGAAAGGATGTGAGATGTACAAGACAAAATAACAAGAGGGGGGTGAATAGAATAACACAGTTATTGATGTGTGGCTACATGTGGGCAAATTATTATATAAAACTGTGTAAGGATTAGATTAGATTATAAATGTTACGAACACAAATAATTGCTAGCTATATTAAGATAAACAATAAGGGAGAGTTAATTAAAGTAATGTTGATATTTTAGAAGGTGTTGAAATAGGAAACAACTGGCAAAGTTTTGGAGTTGATGGGAAGGGTAAGTAGTTGAAAATAGGAAGGAATACACACAGCCCCAGGTCTAGGACCATTTGACAGAGGCAAGCTCACATGAACCCAACCAGATAACTTATGGACCCCGCTCTTCCCATTCTCATCTTCATATTTCATATTTTCATAATTTATCAGAAATTGCACCAACATAACATATGTTGGAGTTACAAAGCTAGCTAAGGTTGTAATAAGTTTGAATTGTCATAAACAAATTAACATTAATTCATACACTTTACTTAATACCTAGGATCTTTAGCTTTTAAGAAATTTATGGTATATGAATGAACAGGCGCATGTGATGATGTGGCCTCCGCACTCCCCGCAAATAGCGTTGGCTGAGTTTGGGGTATGTCCTTGGCTACAAGCGGGATTTAGGGTTTTTTTTATGTCTGACGTAACATATGATTAAAAATGAAAACTAAGTCGCACGTGAGAAGAATGAGTATTATAACGTTGAGGGTAAAAATGTGTTTGGTATAAAATTGATATGACAAGCTAATCAGTAAACATGCATGTGAAAATAATTGATTGTAGCGTTATGGATAGTCTTGTATCTAATATCTACCAGGAAAATAAAGGTTGGGCCGTTCTAGATTTAAACAATTCAAACATAAAATATATATTCCAGATGTAACTTTGAATATAAGTTTGTAATTAGTTATTAATAAGAATACATTAATAAGTAATTAAACCTTCAAGTAATCACATTTTTTAAAGGTTATTTACTTTTCCATCTTTGTAACATGTTCTTATCAAGAAATACAATTATTATCAAGGACAAATAACATCCATAAAAGTTGAAGTTAAATACTTTCTACTTTCATTAAAATTATAAGTCCATGTGAGGCATATAAAGAAGCACGTCTGCTCTAGTATATTAATGGAATACATAATTAGAATAATAACTAGACCATTAAATCATTAATAATCAATTATATTAAATGTAGTTTTAGTTAATGGGTGTGGCAAAAAAATCAGCCAACGCGATAGAAGCTTCCAGGTAAGCATAAAAAATATCAACTTCTTTATGTTTCAGACTAGCACAGTGTTTTTCTGAGATGACTAGGAGAAGTCAAACATGTTAATGTCAAAGTGAAAGAGATCAAGTAACTTGAAGAATCATGGATTTTGATTTTGGGAAAAGAATTGAAAAGGAATATAATGTTAGTTGAGAGGTAAAATATTGGAATTAATGGGGTAAGTTAGTTTTCAATCTTTTTCCAATAATTCTTATTATGTCATCCCCACACTTCAGAAAAAGCCAACACACAAACGGGTACTTACATCACCATCAATATTAATATATTAATTCACCTTCAATTCAATTCAATTCCTCTAGCCCTCCAAAAACCCTCAATTTCATTTCTTGATTTAGTTTCCATGGATGCAAGTACATAATCATCACATGATCAAGAAGCAAGAGGCAAGAAAATCACAAGGACAACCAGCTAATTATCAGCTATATAACTAGCTAGATCTATATCTTTTTATACAATTTCTTCTAGGAAGCCACACTCTCAAACAAAAAAATATTTACCATGAATTTTACTGGTACCGGTACTGATAATACCAGCAGCAGAAGACAACACCACCCCCAACACGGAGGAGAAGGAGGGAATTCTTTTGAGGAGGAAGATGAAGAAGAAAGACGAAAACACTAGACCGACAGGTCAGTTATTCCCTTCTTCTTCATCTTCTCCATCTTCTCATCAATATAAGAATAATCCGCGTCAACATCAACAAGCTTCTTTATTCCATCCTCAACCTCCGTATCTCCAGCCCCCGCGTGGGGGTTGGATGCACGGAGGAGGTGAATCTTCGTCATGGGTAGCTGACCCCATGGTGGTGGATTACTCATCCTTAGCTCCCGTGACACCTACCGATAATAATAATAATAATAATAATAATAATAATAATAATAATAATAATAATAATAATAATAATGACCAACAAGGGATGATGATGGTGGAGAGAGAGCACATGTTTGATAAAGTGGTGACTCCAAGTGATGTAGGGAAGCTCAATCGACTCGTGATACCGAAACAGCACGCCGAGAGGTATTTTCCCTTGGATTCGTCGACAAACGACAAGGGTTTGCTTCTGAATTTCGAAGATAGGAATGGGAAACCATGGAGGTTTAGGTATTCTTACTGGAACAGCAGCCAAAGCTATGTGATGACTAAAGGTTGGAGTCGTTTTGTGAAAGATAAGAAGCTAGATGCTGGAGATATTGTCTCTTTTCAAAGAGGTGTTGGTGGTTCGGCTAAAGATCGGTTGTTTATCGATTGGAGGCACCGCCCAGATGCACCCGTGGCTCCACCGTATCAACTATCATCATCAAATCTATCATTTCCACTTTCACATCATCAATTTTCACTCAACAGGAACAATATCAATCCTTGGAACCCACTTTTCTTGCAATCACAACCGGCACAATCAAGAAACCATTCAAATTTGATGCTTCAGCCTTCTTCGTATCGCTACGGCAACACTGGTGGCCCTTACCACACTATAGGTACTGGAAGTGTTGTTAATGTGAACCAAGGTGGTTCAGGATCTGTAATTTATTTCAGATCAGGTGGAGGAAGTGATATGATACCATTGCACCAAAGAAATATGGGTGGAACTGGAACTGGAATTGGAATGGATATTCCAATTCCAATTCCACCAGTAGCCGCACCACCGGCACCTCAGTCAGAACTAGTGTTTGACTCAGTGCCGGTGGTCCATGGGAAAGCAGCTGCTAAGCGGCTACGGTTGTTTGGGGTCAATATGGATTGCCCCATCTCGGATGACGACGAACAAGACTTTGACCCCCCGAGTGAGATGGTTTCTCCAACTACCGCCGCCAATTCCATTCCAATGGGAAATTACCTTCATGATCATCATCCACCAACATCTTCTTCTACTATACCTTACCTTCAATTGAGGCCTTACGAAGATGAAGAATCACAGTTCCATGAAACCGGAATGACATCTTCTTCCTCTAGTGAGGCTTTCAACAAAACCACAAAATCGTCGTCCTCCCGTATGAGCTTGGATTTGGATATATGACCACACAATTATACAATCATATAGTTTGTTATAATGTGGGTTAATATTAGATGAAGCATTAGTTAATATTTAAGGAGCTGTTTAACTAAACTGTTTGGATTTGATCTGGTCAGTTAATATCGGTAATAAAGTGACAGTTAGCCGCTATTGTCGATGATGGATAATCAAACAGAAGGGGATTGAAGAATGCAAGTACCAATTTAAAGTTGTTTGCTACAAATTACTGGAAGTGATAATAGGTTCAAACTGGTTTTAGTTTTCAGCTACTTCATTTAATTAGTCTAATGTACAATTTTCCGGTTTTAAATTCATTTACACCTTTGATATCAGTATTAATATTACCAAGTTATTGACTAATGATTTCTTTTTATTAAGTTATATACCTTTTCATATATTTATGTTAATCCTTCAATTCATTTATTGATCATATGTAAAAGTAAAACCATTTTTGTATGCAAACATGCTATTTTTCTTACATGAGACATTGAGCTTTATTTGTTCTTTTATCTTGTTATGTTTAAATATCTCTACAAGAAAACATGAAGAAGAAGAAGAAGAAGAAGAAGAAGAAGAAGAAGAAGAAGAAGAAGAAAGAATCAATGAGGAAGGGTTTGGGTTTCTTTCTTTCTTCTTCTGTTTTGTTTTTATTACCTTTTGTAGGTTTGTTGCTCTTGTGGCTGCTGCTGCTACACCTTCCTTTGGGTACTCTCTCTCCACAAGTACTCTCTCTCTCTCTCTCTCCCAATATTACACACACTCACTCACAAAAAGGTTTGCTTTCTGTGTGCATGTTGCTTGTTACTAGACATCTCTCAAGAAATGTTATCATTAATTCTTGCTATTGATCTTCTTTACCTGTTTTCTCCATATCTTCACATACTACAATTTTCACAAATACATGCATGTCCTTTCCTTGCTGTTTAAGATCAGTTTTAATTTATAACTCTCTAGCTAGCCAGGTCCCCTTCTTTGTGTTATCTTTTTTCTTTTTTATAGTACTCTCCCATCTCTTTATCAGACTCCACATTTCATGTTACATGTCAACTACATTTGCTTGCTTTTTATTAAATATTCTATTGTGAATAGTTTTCTAATTTTTTTTTTACTATAACTCAAGCAATAGTAATAATATGCTAGCTTCTTTCTGTCTATACATGATGTGTGGATATATAAATCATACATATAGTGTGTACAAATGAGATAATTAAGAATATGGTGTAGCTAGATAGACATGAAACCATAGTTGTATGCGGTTATATCATAATACTACAATTTTGGGAGTCAAGCTCCCACTTAATTTAAATTTGTGCACAAAACTAATAGAGTGATTATTTATTATCATATTATATAAACAGTTAAACAGCTATACTTCTATGCATTTCTTTATGTCATAAAATTGACCGAAATAGCTAGTAGAGTGATTATTATCACATGCACACTAATTTAATGACATTAAATGTCATGTATACAAAACACATGTCTCATTAAGGAATTAAAGTATTTACTTAAAAACACACACACATGTATACATAAATTCTTACTCCAATGTCTGGTTTTAAATTCTGGTCTTCACTCGCATAGCTAAGACTAAAATGACATATAAATTCTATTGAAACATGAAAATTGCTATATGTGATTATCAGTTTTCATTACTAATGGTATGCAATTATTTGTTATGTTAACTATAACAAATTTGCATAGTGGCTAGTTTCTGACTAACAAGTTAAGTAATGCTAATGCTAGGTTAGTTAGATGAAGTAACAAAAGTTATATCACTTGCTTGCAATTAATCAATGTTAATAATAGTATTTATTGAGCCAGCCTTTTCTCACCTTTGGTCTCTTCTTTTCCAACAATTAGAGTGGTCTAGGTTTAGGCTTATGTAGCAATTATAATACACTCAAATCTGCAGCTACTTCTTTCCTTTGAAACCTAATTATCTTTAGAAATTAACTTGATATATACTATATTAATTTCCAACTAAGGAAGTAGGTCTCTTAATTAGATATAAAAAGGATTGCAACATATTGCGGTGTATAGAATAACTATTAAGAATCTGTTTATGTATAGAGAGAGATTACAACCATATAATTGTGTAAGTACATATATAAATATATTAATGCAATAACATCCAAATATATCTCCAATACCATGTTCAAGTACGTAATATAAAAGAGTATTAAGTTATATGTATATGTTTTGTACACTTAGAAACTGGTTTCTGGAACATAATTAAATCATGCTGGTTATAGAAACCTTACAAATTTCCATAGAGAAAACAAGGGGATGGAGAATGTTCACAAAAGTTTGTAGATTTTAGATTGATGATCTTATTACAAGGAATTAGCATGATTATTTAAGAAGATCGACAAGTATAATTAAACAGCTATCAAAATATCTATGTATGTGCGCGCGCATTAGCATATACTAGTGATACATGCATCTAGTTGTAGAACAGAGAAGTACATATATTATATATTAGTATATTACTATACTAGCTATAGTATACATGCCATGCATATTTTTATATGTCACGTTTGTATAAAAGAGTGACAATCACCCATATTAATTACTCTACTGTAAAAAGGAATCTCACTAATTATAAAAAAACAATTTAATTTGCCATAAAAGAAAAGTTTAATTGGTAGTATTATTTTATCTCATCACTATACAGTTTATAGTTTGTTTCATGTGTCCCATAAAACAGAAATAAAAACAAAAATTAAGATAAAGAACATAAATTCTCGTAAATGAAGTTACACACACTCATATATTATATAATTATATACATGGTGTCTGTTTGTCATAGGTGTAATTAATTGTATTCTTGCTCTTTTGAGTAAACTCACAGGCCTTTGGATTACATCAGAAGCCGTATACAGGAATTTAGATCTGTCCTATCCTTTTGTGCTATAGCTTTAATGCATTCTGTTTTCCACCTCAAATGACTCAGTTAATCTTACTAATCATCTCTTTCACCATATATGCCTTTAATCCTTAATTAATACTAGTGACATATATCATCTTTAGAGTGAACTATTCTCGGTGTAGCATTGATTTTGATAATTTCCCAATGCCTTGATCTATAACGTTATCTGCTTATTCAAGGTATTTAATAACTATACTATTGACAACTAGAAGACCTAAAATGACCACATGTAACTCAAATTTGTTATCTGCCTCTTGGACATGTTATGTAATCAGTTGATGATTTGCTATAGACTTTGGCAAGAAAAGTAAGATTTAAATGTGTTGAATGTTGATACGTGATAGATCTTCTTACATTTCATTTTGATAGATATCTTACAACCTGAATCCATGATCATGCATGTCTTTGTATAAATTAAACCGAATTAAAAACAAATACAGTTTGGTTACCTTTTTATATGAAATTTTCTTGAAATTTACAAGTATGTATATAAGATATATCTTTTTGTATATCTCATCTATCTTAGAATCTTCTGGAAAACCCCCTCTTAGGTTGGTTACGTGTTATGGTTTAACTAGCAAATGCTAGTTAAAGCGTTACATCACTACCATATAGGCAGTGAGGCTATAACTAGCTTACCCGTTAACTAGGGCTTTGTGTGTTAATAAGCTTTAACTTGCTAGATATAATGGTGAAGGAAATAAAGAATAAAAACAATTAAGAACAAACAAAAATTTTGATTGGTTGTTATTCCATGTTTAACGCTCGATATTGTGTTAACATACACTCCTTAACAGTAACACTAGCCCCTTATCATCATCATCATATTCAGTAAATCCCACCAATAGCAAAGCTATGATAGGGTCTGAGGAGGGTAAGATGTAGACAGTCTTACCTCTACCCCGTAAGAATAGAGAAGTTGTTTCCGATGAGACCCCCGGCTCGATCACACTAGCCCCTTATAATGCTCAATAATAAATAACATGGCCAGTATTTATTATAATTAACCTGCATTTCCGCTACTGCTTCTGTTATTTGGTAACTAATTAAGTTGATTTTAAATGCATGCATTTTCTCTAAGTTGATAATAATGTTTGATTTTTTTTAATTCTTTATTTTACCAAAAGATTAGGATTGCAAGTAAGTTTGTGCCATACATTTTGTGGCTGGCGGATTAGCCTTTTTGTATAGCTGAATTATATGCATGTCTTTGCTTTGATTAATTATGATGTTTTTAAATTAGTATTGTTTAATTTATTTGTTCTACGTATCTTTACCTTTACCCTTTATCAAGAGGTGCAAAACTGTTTTAGTCCAAATTCAAGAAAGAAAAGTGACTGGCTAATAATATACTAGGTAAACATCTTGGATGGTAATCGTCGTTTAGAAAAATAAAGACTAATTATAGCATTTTCCGTTAAAAAAACACACACACTAATAATAGCATTTATTGATTTTATTTTTTTATTTTTGAACTGCAGCCAGCATGCCACATTTTAAGTAATTAATTTTCCTTGTACATATTTTTTGGACCAATAATTCAATCATTATTTTTAGAAATATCAGACTTAAAGCAATATAATTTCAAATGCAAAACATATAGCTATATAGCTGGTCCTATCTCAGACAAATCATGATCAATGTGCACTAACAAATGATGCCAAAGACGCGTGTATGGTATTGTGATCTATACATGCTAGGATATCATCATCATCGTACTCAGTATATCCCACCAATAGCAAAGCTATGGTAGGGTCTGAGGAAGGTAAGATGTAGACAGCCTTACCTCTACCCCATAAGGATAGAGAGGCTGCTTCCGATGAGACCCCCGGCTCGATAGTAGTTTTGCATCAAGCCTTGGACATAAGGCACATAGCACTCAATCATCGGGACACCGGCTGATCGGTGCATGTACCCTTGTCTTTCGGCTATCAACGCCACTACATGATGCCTGATTAACCGTCCGTCACTTTTAACGTTATTTTCACGAGATTAGTAAAATAACGTCAAAATTAGTGCAATTTCACTTTTGCCCACCCGAGGGTTCACACATATATACATCATATGTGCGCACCGCAAGCAGGGCTATTACCTACTATTTAGGGATTTAGCAACGCCATATCGTTATTATAGGGGTTTATTACCTACTATAATGTTTTGTGGAAAGTGCTTAGCACATATAGCTAGGTTATAAATATTGTTACTAAAGTAGTTGTCCGCTGGGATAGCTCACGACGACAAGTTATGGACTTATGGCGGACAACTGCGGTTATTTTTGGGACTGAGATGGGTACCAAGAGAGAGACAATTGAGATTGGTATTTAGGTAATAAGAGAAGGCGGTTACGATCCAATATATTAGGGCTAATACTGCACTCTATAGTGATAACTTGTTCTCGGTATAGGGTGGGTGTAAACGACGTCGTTTTACTTGGTAGCCAATGTTTTCATAACCAGATCGGACAGCAAGCCGGTCGGGAAACCGGTTCACCGGATCAACCGGTCAAAACGATCCGACGACTTTTGCTTAAAAAATGCTGGAAAAAAAGAATTTTCAAAATATATCTTTTAATAAAAAACCGGTCGAACCGGCCAGTTTTCTGAGAACCGAGCGTACATCATAGAATCGGACCGGTTTATGGACCCAAATCCCGGTCCGACCTACCGGTTTGATCTGGTCTCAACAACATTGTTGGTAGCTGATGTGAGAACTTAAATAATGAAAAAGAATATCAAAACACATAGATACAACTTGCCGTCACTATAGAAAAGATATATAAAATAAACAAAAGAATTTAATATATCTCTATATTGATTTATCGGGGCTACAAGTTTTCATTTTGGCGCCTGGGTTTACCACTAACCCGCCAAAATAGCGACGAGTTGTCATGGTTGTACGTGTAGATTATTTGGTCAAAATTTTGGGAAGCATTATAGTGCCGACTTATCATCGCTAAGGGGGTTTTTGGGATTTCTTATTTAACCTCCTTATAACTTATATGGGTCATAGGTTATAAGGTTGTAACTTATGACTTATCGACTCACAATATTTAACTTTCTCAAACAATTTAGAAGTTATAAGTCATAATGAGATAAAATAAGCAATCTCATACACCCCCTAAATGTATGTTTATACCGCCTACAATTTCCATCACTGTAGGTGTTGGTGCTACAGGGTCAATAGCTTGTAGAGTCGTACGTAGTGATGTATGTGTGTAGATCTCCAAAATGGAGCATGGTTCATCATTGGCGGACCTACGAGATACGAGAAGAAAAGTTTTGATTTGTTATATATCTAACTATCTATATAATTGTTTACCATGAAATCCTACGTGTCGTTCTCAAGTTGTTCCCCCCATTCTCTAGAGCCACCAGATTGCTTGATTTCTAAATGGAGGTTTCTCATGCATTTGACTCGAAAGCGCGGGAATGGGTCTTACCAAACCCAGATAGTCTTTAAATGGGTTATAAAATCTCATTTATTTGTGAAACTCTTTCATAATCAAACAATAACTTTTGCGGGTCATGGGTCTCACCAAACCCGGATAATCCTTAAACGGGTATAACATCTCATTTATTCGTGAAATAACCCCTTAATCATCAAAGAATAATTTCCACGGATTATGGGTCTTACCAAACCCTAATAGCCCTCAAATGGGTTATAAGATCTTATTTATTGGTAAACACTTTCATCATCAAACCATAATTTAATTTATCTCCTTACATGTTCTCCGTTGCTGGTCTATCATCTCCATCTCCGGTTAACTTTCGATACTACCCACCATCGTCAACTACATCAACATCCCCCTTTCTCATTAGACAAATATTTGTGTTCACGTTTAATCATTTTAAAAAAATCAACATGTTCATGTTCGTTTATGTTTGTTTGTTAAAAATCTAAAAAAAACCTACACATCTCAATTGAAAATACCCAAACGCTTAAAAATATAATAACAAACTAATATATATGTATTAAACTAAAATAAAACTACGTTAAAAATAACCCCCACAACACCGGAGGATCAAAGTAGTATATAATATATATGTGTGTGTGTTATTCGATGCGTATTTTTTCATGTATAATGTATTTTTTTCCATTTTGGAGTAACTTTGATTCATTGTACATGTTAAAAAAGTGACTACTATTTAAAAAAAGGTATATCACTAGTATTGGTCAAACAACCGATAAGAATTAACCTCGTAAATATGATAACATGACTTAAGTATCCTAATAACCGATCAAGATTAATTTACATATGCATATGGGTTTTACATATAGATTATGAAAACCCTACCAGTAATGAGATCAAATGTTGTTCTTACATAGGTGGAGAATAAACACGAAACGTTGCAACTCTTTGTGAAAATGACATTTGAACAATTAACAACTTTTTATGTGGGAAAACGTACTTCTCCCCAAATTGCCAATTGTTATTAAGTTGCCACAAATGCACGATTGCAACTGATAGTTAAGTTGCTACCAGTGATCGATTTCCAGGAATCAGTTGCTACTAAACTCAATTACCAACTAGTTCCCACTAATCACTATTTTTCATATAGTTTTTACCAACACTAAAAATCCAAAGCAACTTTTAGTGTATACTAAGAAGGGGAAAAAAATTCCTCGATGCTCCCTACCCCCCCCCCCCCCTTTCTCTTTCCTCGTGCTCATTAGGGGTTTTTGCCTCCTTGACTAGCTACCGAATTCAAATGTTGGATATCAATAACATAAAGCACTCACGATTTAATATGAACAACACCGTAATATGTGTTAAGCGAAAAGGTAATTGATTAGCTCGGTGTCTTATTACGGCAGATTTTACATTCCGTATATACAAATACATTTGACAGTTAATCAAACGTAAATGGATCTCATTAACCGACAAACAATAATTGTATCCAACCAAAACGATAATAACGTAACGAACTAATATAGTTACATATAATGTATGAGATTAATAATAAGATTAACATAACAATAATAAACAAAGAGTGAAACTTATAATCTTATAACATTTAAGTGCTAGAAATGTGCATTGTCTATTACTGCTTGACAATTTTTTTCATTTCTTAGCATCTTTGCATCATTTTTGTGGAAAGCAAAAGGATGAGAGATGAAATAGTTAGCCTAGAGAATTTTTATTTTGATTCCCTATCTTTCTGGTCTTCATATACTTTCCAATAAGCAAACGTGTTAATAAAAATAAAGAATCAAAATTTTCGAATATGTATATTTTTTGGAAAGAAATAATAAATAGGATAGGTGGTACTACATAGGGCCAAATTGTTATTAGTTAGGCTGAGGGGTGTGGGGGGTTTTAATGGGGGCTCCAACCAATAATATTATGACGTGTGGCAGAGAGAGAAACTGTATAAGGGGGGTGTTGGAACCCCCGTTGGAGCCCCTGGCCCTGGTGTGGAGGGGCTCTAGCAGGGGCTCCAGCGAATTTTTTTTTTATTTTTTTATAAATATATTCAAACAACGTATTATTAAAAAAACTCATAAATTATTAAAAAAAACACACATTAATAAAAAAAACACATTAATATCTAAAAATAAAATAAAAATTAAAGTACTAAAAAAAACATTATTCTTATTCTTCGGCTTGGTCTTCTTCGATCAACCTCTTTCGGATACGTTCCTTTTGCTTTTCCATTAGCATTTGATTGACCGGATTTAGGTTACTGAAGTCTCTAGTAAGAAAGTCCAAATCTCTCATTCGACTTTTTTCCTTTTTGTCATTAGAGACCACCTCCATGGTTTTGTTGAATTTATTGAGGGATTCAACAAGATTGGCGATGTTTACGGCTTCCCCCTCAGCCGGTTTTTTCCCCTTGGCGTCCCTTCCCAATGGCCGCCTCCTCGGCGGTGAAGACGTTTCCTCCTCCGCAATGTTTAGGTCGAATCCAACGCGGCAATCCGACCCGGTTGAAGTGCTATACGCTCCAGACGAACTAGTTTTAGTCCATTTCGCCCTTACTTCCGCATCAAAGTCCGGCGCCACCAGCTCAACACACTTGGAACACCTTTTCAACCTCTCCCACAACAATAAATCGTCCCACGTCTTCACCATCCCATACCTCCGCAAACACTCCTGCTTCCACTCTTCGACCGTGAAATTGTAAACCGCCAAATCATCACTGCCACTTGGTCTCATACGACCGCTGTTCCTGTTGAAAAGATTAGTAAACAAGCCAACAAATTTTCAGATTTCGGACCACTGACCCGAAATCATATCGGCGTTCCGCTCTGTACTCCCAACGAGCATGTAGAACGTCTCCCTAACCTTTGTCCAAAAAATCTTGCTCTTTTGGTAGTCGGTTGCAAAATGAATAAATAAATTAGATTTCCATTTAACTTTTATATTTAACTTTTTTATTAAAAATCATTTTTAAAAACGTTAAAACAATTACCGCAACGCCGATCCTCAGAAATGACTATCCAAGCCCGACACAAGGCTTCCTTCTCATCCGATGACCACGGAGTGGCTTTCCGTTTCGTCCTCGGAGTCGAAGCCGGTCCCGACCCGTCCGTTGCAAGTTGTTTTTTCCGGTGGACGCGTCTTTTTGGTCCCGTAGCTTCGCCGTGTGATTCTTGTGTCTCCGGAACAACAAAGTTAGGAGACGGTTGTGTGTTGGATGGTTGAAAGCCGGATGATTCTTGCGGCTCCGAATAAAACATCGGTTGGTGCGGTGACGACCATAAATCGTCGTCAATATAATCTGAATCAAGGTTTGGGTACCAATTTCTAGCCATTTTTTTAAAAAAAAGTTGAGAAGATGAATTGATTTTGGGTGAAGGTTTGAAGTTGTGGTATAAAAATGGGTGAAATGGGATATTATATAGGAAAAAAAATTTTTTTTTTTAATTTAATAAGAGCCCAACAGCTCTTTTTCTAAAATTCAACAAGCTCCTCTGTCTCTTCTCCCGCTAACAGGCTCACGCTTGCATGGATTTTCGCATTAGCGCCCCGTTAGCGCCCCGGTGGTGTGGTGTTAGCGCCTGGGGGTGCGAGCGGAGGGGCTCTAGCGCCCCCGTTGAAGCCCCACACCCCTCAGAGTAACCAGGGAAAGGTACATGAGGGGACAACCAAGGTTGGGGAGTATGATGATGAATATGTAAGACATGAGACTGGGGCCCACCTTAGTTTAAAGAAAGAAAGCATCTAGCATAGGCTTAGTAGGCCTAGGTTTTAGGTGGTGGCACTACTTACTATTGAAGCAAAAAGAGTCTGGTGGAGTTATAACAGCCATTTTGCATTTTATACTCATATAGCATGGATAAATATATATGTGTATGTGTGTACAAACCATTTTGTATAGAGGAGTTACAAAACAGTATCATGTAAATTCTGACATGTTTAAAAACTGATTAAACATGTTTAAGAAAAAATATAAAGTATGTAATTTTATATTTTCTTTTACAAAATTTAAATTAGTAGACCAGTCTTCATCATTTCATTTTCTTATAACACGAAACGTACAACCGTGTCATAGACATAAGATATAAATATTTAAAACGAGTTGTATTCATGTTAGTTACTTGTGTTAATCGTGTCATCAATGACATGTTAAACACGTTAAGACCTGTTTTACCGGCCTGTAAGTTCATGTATAACGATGTGAAAGGAAAATAGAACATTAATGAGAAAGCACAACCACCACCACCAAAGCCCAATAAATTATACAAATAGCAACGCTATTAATTAATAGGTTGGGGGATGATAGGATGTAAATAAACCTTACCTTAATCCTTATAAATAGAAAGATTGTTTTCAAAGAGACTCGCGGCTAAAAATAGACGCAACAGATAGATTAATGAGAGAGTACTAAATACTAAGTACAAATCCAGCACTATATATTTGATTGCAACTCCAAATGAGCAGGAAATGTGGTTAGCAATGGCAGCAATGCGTGCAGGCTAAAGATCAGACAACCATAACGATATTTGGACTTTACTTCATAAAATCAAAAGTATCCTGATTGATGTTCTTTCACTGCAGCATTCATGTTTCTCTGTCCTCCCCTCCTCCACATTCTATTTCCAGCCGACCCTTTTTATTAATAATTATTTTCTGATTTAAAAATCGTCAAAAGTTTAATTAAAGTTAACCGTTTTGTTTGAAGGATGCTACAGTATAATGATCCATAATCCATGTTGCGTCTAACCTAATTGCTAGATGTATGTCTTTGTCATCAGACCACCGTTGAGCGTGCCTTTCAGAGGTTGAGTCGAAGAAACACGTATTTTTAGATTGTTATCGTACCAAAGCAATCTGGAGATAAGTCTTAATTTGGTGTGTGTAGGACTTTACTGGTCTAGACTCCTTGAACCAACTTTTGGACATCATGTAGGAACAACAAAATAAATGTGAAAAGCGCTCATTGAACGCAATTGTATACCCCGTCTTTTGGTTTATTTGGAAGCAAAGGAATGAGAGGGTATTTAACGCTCGAAGTTGTCCATTAAATCCACGATTGAAGAAATTAAAAGGAGTTTGCTTGGTTGGTTTAAACTTAGGATATTCAGTGGCTTTAGATACTTTTGTATTAATTGTTCTTGCCTAGAAAAAAAAATCAAAAGTTATAAATTGCATGTAATCCTAGGTTAACTTCTTTATACTAAGCTAAAGTTTGTTATAATACACCACACGTGAATAGTATTTAAGAAATTAGTAGACTAATATAGTACGTACGTTTAAAAATGTACAAAGCCTAGATGCTGCCAGCCTCCAACAGTATGCCTATTTTGGTTATATAAGGTTAGAGTTGGAATAATGGTAGAGTAGCATCTTTGGCTAGTTAGGTTGGACGTGTTGCTAATAATATTTTTTTATTTTTTTTAAATATAACTATATAAGCATATATTATAATATAATATTAATATAGGGAAATAAAATTCAATAGGTTTAGCTAATGTATCTGCCCAAATTAATTAAATAAGACTGCACCCACACCGCTCCATTTTTTAGCTCTTGGATTTTAGGATGTTATTATATGTTTATTAATTTAATCGTACACCCTACAGAGTACGCACTAAAACCTACCAAAAAGAAATACATTTAAAAGGGGAGGGCATGGATTATATATTAGTGTACATTACGGATATTTAACTAGGGGTGGTAATTTTTGATGCGATTCAAAACACAACCTGAACCTGACACACGAAAAAATATAAGTGTTGGATCGGTTGATACGACCTGCTTTTCTTAAACAGGTCAACACGAACACAACCCTTTTAAAAAAGGGATAACCAGTACATGATCCGATAAATAATGGCTGTTAACCGGTTTTAAATTTTAAAAGAAATTAATATTTTAATTTTAAAGATGAGGATTGTTGAATTTAAAGTTGAATACTTAGATTTTTACTTTTTATATATTTAATGATATTTAAAAGTAAAAACCAATTTCTTTTTAAACTATCTTTTATTAGTGCTCTTCATTTCCAACATTTTTATTTTATTAACACTAATTGTCTATTCTCTAACTATTTTCAATATTTATTTGTTTTTGTCTTGAGCTAGATATAAAAACTCATATCTGTTAATTAGGAATGAGAGATGATTAGTTCATACATGTAAGAATAAATAAACCCAAAACATTTAGTTTTTTGATCCATGGCTTACATTTTTGGAAAATTTTGTTTTACATACAAATGTGTGCTCTATGCATATAAACAACTAAAATAATTTGTTCCAATATCTTTTTTTTTAGTTTTTTAAATATTAATAGCATATATACGTAGGTTATGTGTAGGTAATATAAATTATCTGTTGTAAAGGGCTTAAATTGTAGCGGTGTCGACATGTGTTGTAAAGTTGTTACTCCTCGATTGGATTAGTGTTTTAGTTCTATGATGAATTTAAAACAAGTCAAGTTTGAGATCTCACAAGTTAATTAAACAACTGAAGTTCGAATTTTGAATAGTGATCAAGGCTTGACTAGACTTTTACACCCTTAATTCTAACTGTGTTTTGCATGGTTTCTTAATTTATAGTTTTAGGTTGGTAATTATTAATGAAAGCGTTTAATAATTTATGTCACTTTTATTCTATATATTGTAATATTATACAAAAGGAAAAAAGACACAAAGTGCATGTTTATGTTTCATAAGAAAAATAGGCTGGATGTGGGTCATGGATATGTGGCTAAAGTCGGTCGTCAGTTGTCACGTTAAGTAGGGTTAGATGCAATGGATCTAAGTAGCCACTTAGCTTCCCCACATTAACCTATTTCTTCTTTTCCATTTGTTTTTTCAGGGTAAGTTTTCTATTATTATTATTATTATTATTATTATTATTATTATTATTATTATTATTATTATTATTATTATTATTATTATTACTTTCAAGGAGTACAAACACAAAACCAACACAAGAGAAGCTAGGATCCATCTACTGAGCCCTCAAGAATCACTGCCAAAAATGAATAATATCGAACGCCCATATTTAAAACCAATTAAATATCACCAAGCTCCAACACGGACGGAAACAACCATATTATTACTTAAGTTGGTTATGTGCTAAGCACTTTCCACAAAACATTATAGTAGGTATTAAACCCCTATAATAACGATATGGCGTTGCTAAATCCCTAAATAGTAGGTAATAGCCCTGCTTGTGGTGCGCACATATGATGTATATATGTGTGAACCCTCGGGTGGGCAAAAGTGAAATTGCACTAATTTTGACGTTATTTTACTAATCTCGTGAAAATAACGTTAAAAGTGACGGACGGTTAATCAGGCATCATGTAGTGACGTTGATAGCCGAAAGACAAGGGTACATGCACCGATCAGCCGGTGTCCCGATGATTGAGTGCTATGTGCCTTATGTCCAACGCTTGATGCAAAACTACTATCGAGCCGGGGGTCTCACCGAAAGCAGCCTCTCTATCCTTATAGGGTAGAGGTAAGGCTGTCTACATCTTACCCTCCTCAGACCCTACCATAGCTTTGCTATTGGTGGGATATACTGAGTACGATGATGATGATGATGATGATGATGATGATGAAGTTGGTGTCTCGGGCTCAATTTCTGACTTCTCTGTCACTAATTGCATCGCTGATCCTACATTCTTGTCAAGATGCCAGAGTTATAAATTTTTGTATTTAAAAAAACCTACTGACTTATTCAATATTAAGTCCGGTTGCACACTTATCATTCCTAGTAATATAGACTTGTATAATAATAATTATTATTATTATTATTCGTAGATGTAAACATAGGTTACACGAGTGTACTTTTGGTTGTAATCCCTAATTAAATTCAATAAAATGCTCTCCTTTGATCTTATTTCATGCTTATGCTTTGAAATACGGATGCTTGATCTTTGAGTTGTGTTCTTCATATCTAACATATCATTAAATTAGAATCACTTCTTAATTCGTTTAAAGCGAACATTTTAAGACCCCGCGAATAAAGTTGAACATTTTAGTTGAAAGTGTAATTAAACTTTGATCAAACAATCGATTAATTATGATCATGATCAATGTTTACATCGAGCCGGGGGTCTCACCGGAAGCAGCCTCTCTATCCCTATGGGATAGAGGTAAGGCTGTCTACATCTTACCCTCCTCAGACCCTGCCATAGCTTTGCTATTGGTGGGATATACTGAGTACGATGATGATGATCAATGTTTACATTGTTGTCACTTATCCTATAAAAATAAAACTACCAACATTAGCCTTTACTCTTTAGATCTGGTTTTGTTTTACAGTTACACAAGTGTTTGAAACGTACATATCCTAGGGATATGTGTGTGTAATATGATAGAGTCGAATGAATAAATGATCAGTAGAACAATGACAGTGTGGGCAGGCAGCAGATCCCATAAGACAGGTCTAGAGCTAGGTAGCTAGCACCATTATAACGAAATATAGGTTTGATGGTTACTTATCCTACAAAAAGAAGGTATCGATCCAAAACCTCCCTTTAGGCTTTAGCAACATCCTACGTTCATTTCTTTCCTTAGTACTACTACCATCACTTTTCATAAATGTTATCTGAAAGGTTGTTCTTCTGGCCCCACAAATTGCTTACCAGGATGTGATTTTGACATTGTAAGTGGCTGCCATATATCTAGCTTGCTAGTTAAATCCTAATGGCAAGTAAGTGACTAAGGTTTTAAACAAACATTTTCAAAGAAAAATAAAATATGGCTAGAGTATAAGCTCTAATTAATTATATTTCTTGTATTTTATATCCAAATAACTAAAATATGATATTAATAATATATAAATAGTTGCAGTATCGATCGGTTCAATATGTTATGATACCAATGTTCGCTATATTAAACGCTATGTGTAACGTATCTAGTTTAACATATTAATAATGCTATAATTAAAATTTTGCAATTTAAAAATAATTTAGTTAAATAATGAAACAATTAAATAAGTTTGGTCGGTTCACTATGATAACCGATATGTGTAAATAAACAAAAACGGCTTGAATAAAAAATTTATGCCAGATTTTTCCAATATATATCATGTTGCTTTTAAATCAGTTATTTATACACATATAACTATAACCGAAAAATCGGTTGTAAACAAAGCTAGAACCAAGCCATAAAGTTTTCAATAGGTTAGGTTAAGATTCAATTAATGATTTGGTACTTACCCTTTATGTGTTTGTGTTCATAAAAACTATTAAGCACTTGATAAACTCAATCCTTCTTTCGTAACCAAAACATATCACATTAGTCTATAACCAAGAAAGAGCATTTATGTGAATCTTGACAATATAAGTGAGATATTAGTATCTCCTTTGAGTTTTATCATGGAGCTGGATATTTATGTAAGTTTTCTGTTTGTATTACATAATTATTAAAGCATTTATTTGTAACATAAGTAGGTTAAGGTCCCCAACCTAGAGACATGGACCGTCACAAATGTACGTATGTGTGATGTTTTTTAGTTTCGATCTGAGAAATGGGTCACCATGGGTTGTCTTGGTACTTTCATCCTTTCTTTGGGGGGACTGTTTATTGATTATGACTTAATTTCACTATATATCTTTGCAAAGAAGTTGACGAATAAAAACTTCATAATAGTTACATTCATATTTCTTAATTACTATGTTATACGTAATAATTTATTGATATGTATGCAAGCATCAACTTTTATGTACATAAAAGTTTTTAGATTGTGCATAAGAGTTCTTTTAATTTCTTTTTTATTTTTAACCTTATACGTTTCATATTTAATTTTAACTCATATACTTCTCATCTTTTACAAGTTAAGTATTTTTCATTCTTAACCCTGACACTTTTCAATTTTCAACTTTTAGCTTTCAGCTTTAGTCCCCAATACTTTTCATCTTCTACAAATTTTCTGTTTTAACTATTCGGTCTAAATTTTAAAAGTTAACACGTTGTAAAGCGCATATGTGGTACAACGTTTTTACGTCTATTTTCCTTGTTCAATGTTTCAGTCCTAATTAAATAATTATTCTTTTATATGTTTTATGCTTCGGTCTAGTTTTTGTGTGTTAGCAATCCACAATGGGTGTACGTGATTGAACGTTTTTACGCCTACTTTTTATTTGGTTTAGCAGTCCCGCCACAAAGCACATTCCCAACGCCCCCATCAACACCCGAGTTCGATAAAAACCTTTCAGTGTTACCTTTTTCATGGTTTTACGCCACTACCGCAACGCGAAAGCCTTAATACTAGTTAATTAACCATAAAAATGCAATGCAGTCATGGCTACATATATGTATCACTGTCCCCTATCTCTATTTTTTTTCTATGTGGTACCACTCTATGGTCCCAAACGTCCATTGCAATGATATGGGACCTCTCTACCATTGCTTCCATCCATCCTTATGTACCACCTAAGGTCCCATTAGACTAGGTTAATTAATATGAAAAATCTCAGACAAATTGAGAAGCTTGATGTTGGATAATAAATCATATTCTCAACCAAGCCAACGAATTATGTTAGCTCGGTTAAACTAGACAACGTTGTCGGTATGGGGCCTTTTTTGTTTTTCAAATTTGCACATATAAATGTTAATGCATTTATCACATATGGGGACTTAATAAGAACTGACATCCTTTTATTTTTTTAGTGTTAATCAAATATCAAATATGCAACCAGGTTTCTATTTTGTATCTTGATTTTTTTCTTAGTAGGGTTCGGTTGCATGTGTTATTTATGTGTATTTCATTGTTTTAATTTGGTATTAACAATTGATCACCATAATACCATATATGATAATCAATCTTGTTTCTCGAAAGGATTCCATGATCGAGCATCATAAGGCAAGAATTATACTGCCCATTAATAACAGATTTAACCAATGATTCCAAAATATGGTAAGTGTAGAGTCGGGTTGCACGTCCGTGTCATACATACATGTTAAACAAGTAAGAAGTCCCTAAGATACATGAATGCACGTTCGAGGCGTGGGGACGCTAGTTGTGATCGGGTAAACCTTACTTTAAAGCCTACGAGTAACGGACTAGCATGTACCATCTATTATAACAATGGAAAAAGAATCCTCAAGACAAAAGCTAATGAGTCTAGCGTAATGTAGCTTGGCCTGCTTGGGCTATATCGTACTAGACTAGATAACTTGTGAAGTCTAGCATTATATGGGTCTAGCCCAATGGGTTTTAGCTCAATACATTGTGACCCATAAACATACTTACCCATAGGCCATAGTTCCACTTGTATAAAAATGATTTATACGTATTGTAAGGCATCTTCTCCCCTTATACCTCATTACTATAAATAGACTCTAGATGTTACTATCATATATGCCCGTGTTACATACGGGTTGAATAATGAGGTACCAAGGAAAAACCAAAACTAGTTTGAAAACTTCTAAAATACGTACCAAGGAAATAGATTCAGAATACTTCCGCAATCGAACAATTTTCATATATGAATAATTTGTTTTCAAGAAGTCATTGGAAGGTTAAAATCCTATGAAGAGTTCATCAATGAGGAAACCGATGGTGAATACAAGCATAATAAACTTTTGTTCACCAACATCGGGGAAAAAGGAAAGTCTAAAAAACATAAGTGTGAGCATTGTGGAAGTTGGAGTTCAAACCAAGGAACTTGATGAGTTTTTGAGAATTCTTCAATATCTTATAAGTTTACTAGGATAGTACTCGTGTTACACACGGGTTGAAAATAGATAAATAACAAAATAAATATAAACAATCATAAAATTTTATAAATAGACAACCATATATTAACATTAAGATGGTCTAAACAAAATATTAGACGATAACATTGTCAAATAAAAAGTTAATAGTTACACAAACTTGTCTATATTAGCAAAGTAATGAAAATATTTAAATCGTATTATCCCAGTATGAACTTCAAATTTTCCGTCCAAAAAGAAAAGCATTTTGCTATAGAACCTGAAAAACAAAACAAACCATGCAACCTGGTTAATTAAGTATTAAACTAAAATGTTAATGTATTTCATAATGAGTTTATGCTAACATTAATATCTAGAAGATTATGTAAAACTAAAAACAAAATGTGTGAATGTAATAATTACCATATAAATATAGACAATCATAAAATTTCACAAGAAAACATTTAGAAAATCATAAAATTTAACGTAACTTTATAAACACAATCTTATAGTAACTATAATATTTATTACTCTAAGATAGTACCCGTGTTTATTTGCCCATAAATTTAAAACATTTATTATAAACCATGTTTGAATTAAATATTACCATATTGAAAAACATTTATCACTAACTTTATTTTCTAAATTCAAATGTGTCATTTCTTTTATAACATTAGTAATCTTTAAGTGATCCAAATCTCTTAAAAGAAACAGATCATTAGATTCCAATATTGATTTATAATAGTACACGTGTTACACAAGGTGGAACATATTTAAAAACATGATATATATGTAACATCATATAAATATAATAAAATGCAAATGTTGTAATTATAAAAAATGATACTTTAACATGAATTATAAGACATCATAACTTATTTGAATCAAATACAAAACATATAAAGACTAACAAAGATAAACGAAAAGTTAAAATATTTTATAACTTTTATCATTAGTACAATAATAAGCAAATAAAAGAAATTAGTCTCCAAAACAATAAAACAATAAAACAATTCTACAATGTTGATTCAACAAAACTTTTATCTCAATGTTGATTTAAAAAGATGAATTTTATCTAAGACATTTATTACGCATTAATAACTGTAATATTTATTACTCTAAGATGGTACACGTGTTTATTTGCACATCAATTTAAATCATTTAATACAAACCATGTTTCAATTAATTATTACCATATTGAAAAACAATTATCACTAACTTCATTTTCCAATTTCAAATGTGTCATTTTCTTTTTAACATTAGCAAGCTTTAAGTGATCCAAATCTCTTAAAAGAAAAAGATCATTGGATTCCAATATTGATTCAGGATAGTACCCGTGTTACACACGGTGCAACATATTTAAAAACATGATATATAAGTAATATCATATAAATTTAATGAAATGCAAATGTTTTACTTATAAATAAATGATACTTTTACATGAATTATAAGACATCATAACTTATTTGAATCAAATACAAAAACATACAAAGACTAACAAAGATAAATGAAAAGTTAAAATATTTATAACTTATAGCATTAGTACAATAATAAGCAAACAAAGGAAATTAGTCTCCAAATCAATAAAACAATTCTACAATGTGGATTCAACAAAACTTTTATCTCAGTGTTGATTTAAAAGATGAACTTTATCTTAGATATTTATTACAAATCAATAACTGTAATATTTATTACTCTAAGATAGTACTCGGGTTTATTTGCCTATCAATTTAAAACATTTATTGTAAACCATGTTTGAATTAAATATTACCATCTTGAAAAAATTATAGTTAATAACCTACCATCTTGAAAAAAAAATTAACAAACCATGTTTGAATTAAAAGGTCTAACTTTTAATTTTAAAATGTCATATTTTGACTTCAAAATGTCAACATAATATATATGCATTTTTTAAAATCCAAAATATGTCCACTGTTTTTTCTTTTGCTTGAAGCAAACTTAATACAATTAGTACAAATTAATTATTTGATTTCGGTCAAAACATAATTAAATTTCAAATTATTATTATTGAGAAATACACAATTATATGTATAAACATGCATAAATTATGCTTCACTTAAAGAACATTAAAAAATTTACAGTTACTATTTTCATCATTATTAGTAACTCTTAATAACATAATAATGGATTTTAAGAGAATATTTAATTAAAATGTAACAATAGTCAAAATAAATGTATGTTAATTTTTATATGGACATAATTTGTGAGTGTATATCTTAAATTTAAAAGTACTTAAATCATGTTGATATATTTCAAGAAAGTTATATTTAGTATGTAAATGTTATTTAAAATTTAAAACGATTTAATATGAATGGTCAAAAATGATTTAATGTGAATGGTCAAATACTTAAATCGGTCGGAAATTTATTTAATTTATAACTTCTTCATTCGGTTTTTTTAACAAATAAAGAAAGTCAAACAATATAAATTGTAATAATGAGATAATTATGTTATTATTTCGGTCAAACCATATTAAGGAATGCGTTTTTAAAAATGGAAAAAAATTAAAAACTATATACAATTAGGGTAACCAAAAATATAGAATTGAAGTTCTGAGTTGTTTTAACATTGATTACAAATTTTGAATTTGTAATAGTATGAACGGTAACTTGTAATTTTATAACAAAAATAAAAATAATAGTCTTAATTGTAACTTTCTAAGGTAGTAGTTTTTGAAATATTTAGAACAAAAAATAGTAAAAGTAATAACATACTTGTAAAATATAATTTTAATAATTTAACATAATCTGAATTATAATTTTTGGTAATTATTAAGATATGGTTATAGTCAATATTAATGGAAAACATATATAGAAACAATTATGTTTGACAAACAATTATTATGGACATTAAATAGGAATTCAAATTTAAATTATATATAAAAAATGTAGAGAAATACTACAAAAAAAATCGAGACCTTCATTTAATTGTTTACGTAAATTAGTAAACTTATTATTATCTACCCATAATTAAATTCCAAATTATTACTATTGATAAATACACAATTATATGTATAAACATGCATAAATTATGCTTGACTTAAAGACCATTAAAAATTTACGGTTACTTTTTTCAACATTATTAGTTACTCTTAATAACATAATAATTGATTGTAAGAGAATATTAACTTGTACAAAAAATATACAAGATTAACTTATTTACTTTCAAAAAATATAAAAATCAACTTTAATATTAACTTAAATATTTTCGAATACCAAATTAACTTAAATATTTGAATTGCTTATCATAATATAAGTTAAAACATCTAGAACTATATTTGAATTTGTTACGTTTGTTGTATTTAAAAAATTATACTTGCCTGATATTATTTTTATAACAAAAAGAATATGGTCAAGATAGTAAATGAGAAAAGTTTTGGGACTCGTTTAAAAATTTAGAAACAAAATTGAAATTGTAAAGTATATTTTTAATAATTTCTAAATTTAACATAATCTGTGAAAATAAATTTAATATTGATAAATAAAAGGGAAAGCCAAAATAAGCATAAACATTATTTATAAATTCAAATTTAAATTAGTCAAATAATTAGTATGGACATTAATTAGGAAGTCAAATTCACTGATATGGTCAAAATAGTTCTATGTATGTGTAAATTTTATTGTATAATTAACATTGATATGGTCAAAATAGTAAATGAGGAAACAAATGAACTTAATTTGTAAAATCGGTCTATTAATTTAATAATTAAGGAAACAAATTGTGTATGAAATTTGAATGGAATAAGTTGTATTAAGCAACAAAATTAAGAAATAGTTACTTGAGAAAGTCAATGTATATAAAATGGGAATTCCGTTATGACAATAAAGTGTATTTTAATTTGTTACGTTTGTTGTATTTAAAAAATTATATTTGCCTTAACTATTGATATTATTTTTTTAACAAAAATAATATGGTCAAACAATTGATAAATAAAAGGGAAAGTCAAAATAAGCTTAAACATTAATTATAAATTCAAATTTAAATTAGTCAAACAATTAGTATTGACATTAATTAGGAAGACAAATTGAAATTTAAATTATAAAGTAGGAAAGTCAATGTATATAATCATGGGAATTCCGTTATGACCATAAAGTAGGAAAGTCAAAGAAAATAATTGGAATTAATGGAATAGTTAATTGTGTAATTTATTAAGGAGCCGGAAAACAAAATATACATCCAGGTTATGAAGTCTTGATCAATCAGGAAAGAATAATCTATACATGATTATTGATATAGGACATATAATGTACCTATTATATTGAAATATTGAAATACACGATTATTCAAAAAAAATAATCTATACATGATAAAATAATAATAAAAAAATGTTATGAAGTCTTGATCAATCGTGAAAGCCTGCATCTATGAGTCGGACAATAACCTGAAATAATAAAATCGAAAATTAATATTTGATATTATTATTTTTGAATTATAGTTAATAATCGGTAAAATGATATTGTGACAATGACAATCGGATGTAGAATTTTTGTGTAAGATTGAAGAAGTGAAGATCTGTTACTCTTGGCATTGACATGAAATCAGAAAGTATAATATTAATTTTTATATTATTGAATATTTGATTTTTAATTTGTAACCTGAAAAATTGTTTGTCTTACCGGAAAAAAAACAAATATGGTTTTTAACCATGTAATCTCAGATTTTGATACCGTCGATGGATGAATATAATTTTGATATAGAACATAACAACGTGTCAAACAAAAAAAATAGGAAAAATTAAAAAATACAAAAATAAAACAATCATTGTTATAAGTATAACATATAACCGGAAAAACCTACCATCAATACTCACCGGAAAAAACTTAAACACGCCGAAAAATTGTAGACATCGTCTTTCTTTAGTTAAAACCTAAACTGATATTATTAGAAGAAACATAAAAAGATATGAGGAAACAATAACCGAAGAAAATATATTATTGCCGGAAATACATAGATCAACAATCGGAATTTAATATATAATAGAAACTTACCGGAAAACGATTAATAAAGAGATAGATATGGAGTGGCCGGAATATGAGAGAGTATGAAAGATGGTCTGGTTATTATTAGAGAAAGATAGAAAAACATGATTATGGTGAAAAATTAAGAAATGTTATTGTTTAAATATATGTTAGATGATGAGTTGGCATAATTATGAAAGGAATGGGTTAATGGGTTAAATGGATATCCATGACCCGCGAGAAAATAAGCTTAAATGGGTTAATGGGTTAGATATAGGTTAGTTGCTGAGTTGGCATGCTTAAGAATGGAAATGGGTGACATGGAGTTGAGGTGACATCATATGTGGACACTCTAGAATGATGACATGTGAAAATTGTTCCTTGCTTTAATAGTATGTATAGATATATAACTGAGACAAAATATTAAAATTTAAAAAGGCTATAAAGTAAACATTACATATTTAAGTGTTATGACAAATTAAATAGTTTTTTTTTTCCGAAACTCGAATATGATTATTTTTTATTATAAGATATATAGTTTTTAAAATGGATTTAAGGAAAAAAAACATAAAACCTAAAACTGAAAAAAAAAGAAAAAAAAAGCTTATTTTAAGTCTTTCTTTAAAAAAAATAAGTAAAATAAATTACATTCACAAACCGGTCCGTCCCCACGGACTTGAGACCCAAAATCTTGTCACAGACACGCAATCGCACTGTGATGGGCCGAAGTGTTAGTTAACCTGGGCCTTTGGGCAAGCAGCCTATAAGTGTAAAATCGGAAATTAAAACTAAGGGGGTGTTTGAGATTCCTTATTTTAGCTCCTTATAGCTTATAACTTATGGGTTATAAGTTATAAAATATTTGAAAAAGTTAGATTTTATGAGTGTATAAGATATAAGTTATAACTTTACAACTTATAACTTATGCCTTAAATAAGTTATAAGGGAGTAAAATAAGGAATCCCAAACACCCCTTAAATATTTAAATACTAATAAATAAGAATTTGAAATTTTGTGAACTAAATTTGAGGTATGAGAGATGAAAATGTTACTTTCTTAAAACCAAAAAGGATATTTTGATGGTATTATATTAGACAGATGGAATATAATAGAGAATTAAAAATGGTTATGAGATTTATATAAAGTTATGGAATAGTCTTTAATCCTGTTGATTGTTGAAAGTGTTGGATTATATTGTTGTTGCATAATTAATTCATGGAATATTAAGATTTTCCACTCTAGGATGGTTTCATGTTTTCATTTATGTGTATAAGGAAAACATGTGAAACAAATAAGGATACGCCTTGTTTTTAAGTTTTTTAACCAATGAAAGAAAAGGAAAGGGGATGGAAGGATAAGAAAGGGAAGGGAAATGAATGAATTTTTTTTTAATTAGGTGTGTTTTTGAGTTTGAAGGAAATTAGAGGAAAGGAAAAGATAACTATGTTAAAAAATAGTTATCCTTAGTAATCATCCCATTTTTGGGAGAATAACTTATTGGGAAAATACATTAATTTAATCCATCCTAACTCCTCATACTCCTTTCCTTTCAATCCTAAAAAAAACTCAAGAACACCTTAGTTTTTCTTTTCTTTCCCTCCTTAAAAAAACTCAAAAACAGGTATTGCAGGTATGATTCCATGTAACAAACATATATATGTTTTGCTAATAATATATACAACTAGAAGACACACTTTAATCGACGAAAAATTAACTGACGAAACTATATATGGTGATCACTAACACGGCAATTTCTTTTGTCTCCTACAAATCAAACAAAATCTATAAAAATAATAACAAAAGAACTAATTACTATGATCTGCGTAACAAATTCCAATCAAGATTGCGTGTTTAGTGGTTATTTTTTTTATTTATCTAGCACGAGTTATTCGAGAAAAATCAAATCAAGTAACAATACAACGTATATGAGACTCCTGAAATGTTATATTGAATATGAGACGTCTACAAATCACTGTAATCGGTGTTTATTCAAAATGTGCAATGTTAATGTCTTGTTGACGATGTTAAACAAGTTTTTAGGACAAACAACCTAACTTTCTAGGACTTTTGGATCCTTAGAATCACAAACTACCGAAGACGGCTGAAACTCAAGATCTTGAACATTGATCTTTTCGTTTTCGGGATTTTGCAACTCTTTGTTCTTTCCCCATAGGAGAATGTATAGTCCTGCTACCACGATAGCCGATCCTACTAAACTGTTCACAATAAACGAACCAAGAACCGTAATAAACGATTGTATAGATTTAATAATTAATAGAGTAGCTAGGATAATGAATATCAGGGGTGCAAACGAGCCGAGCCCGAGCTCGACCAGGCTCGAGCTCGGCTCGTTTAACTTACATAGAGCTCGAGATCGAGCTCGGCTCGTTTCGAGCTCTATTTTCAAAGCTCGAGCTCGGCTCGTGAGTAGATTTTTCAAACTCGAGCTCGGCTCGGGCTCGGCTCGTTTACATTTTATAAGTTATTTATTAAATAATATAATTATTATTATATATTTTTTCTATTATAATTTTTTGTATAAAATAATATATAGTATTTACTTATTTTTATTTATTTTTATAACATGATATATATACACACATATATATTAATAATTATTAAATATATATTTTAAAAATTATATAAATAGCAGGCTCGTTTAGGCTCGCGAGCTGGCTCGAGCTCGATAAGTGAAGCTCGGGCTCGGGCTCGTTTATTAAACGAGCTTACTTTTAGGCTTGAGCTCGGGCTCGGGCTTGATTAAGCTCGGCTCGTTCGAGCTTTTTGACGAGCCGATCTCGAGTAGCTCGCGAACAGCTCGGCTCGTTTGCACCCCTAATGAATATATTAAGTACCTTCCAACATGCGATGGTTCATGTAGAAATGGTATGTCTATTACAGCTGCTAATATTTGAACAAGAGGACTGAATGCCGCACCGAAAACAGGACCTCTTTTCTTCACACCCCATGAGATCCCAACAAAGCACAACCCGGATCCAACAATTCCCTGGTTCCATCAAAACCATTAAACCAACAAACAAATGTAACAAGTAATAGTGCACTCGTAGTAGTGTATTATAGGGGTGTTCATGAAATCGAAATAACTGGCTGTCTAGTGTTATTTATTTTTTTTTTTTTGAAAAGGCATTTTTCGGTTTTGGTATAAACCAAAACCAAGAAAATGACCAACCCGGATTTTCTTTAAGTAAACTGATAGTAGCCAAAAATTTTAGATACAAATATGTAATAATCAATTATTCGTTAATTAACAAAACTTTTACGTCCAAAGTTTCAAGCCCAAATTGTTTATTTTGGGCTATCGGCCCAAAACTTTTACATTCAAATAGTAAAATTTTCCAAAACCAAACTAAACCTATTGTGAAAATCCAAAAAACTATAACGAACGGTTTTCACAACTCAAAAGCTACTTTTTTTTTAATTTTTAGCTTGGTTTGAGCCCAAAACGACTAATACATGCCGCAAATGTCCCGGGGAGGGGGGGGGGCAAAATTTTTAATTTGTTACAAAATTGGTACACATAACATAAAGATGAAAGGCAATTCACTTACAACATAAAGGATGCTTAATATTTGCACTTTCCCTTTAAGAATCCATAAAGAAAGATCTCTGTGGATGAACAAGCTTAACACAAACGATTGAACCGCACGAAAGAACATCATGATGGCGGTGCTGGAATACTGCAAGGGGTATCTTTTTCCAATCTTTGATTGTACAAGAAACCATGCAGACCACAGGATTGTGCCAGCAACCAATGCCAATGAACCTGAAGTCCATCTTGCTTTCTTGGTTGCCAAAACTGAACTCAACCTTCTGATAGATTGCACATGTATGGATTCATTTGTGGCTTGCATATATGAGTGGTGGTTAAATAAAGGCATTCCTTTATAAAAGGTTAGTAAAGTTGCACCTCCCACACACACCAGTGTCCCTATCACTTTTGCTCTTCCACCGTTTGATTTTATGTTCACCCTTTCCAATCTAAATTAAAGTGACACACACATATATATATGTGACTAAAACATTTATATAAAGTGATAAATCACATATGGAATGAAGGAGTATAGATACAAACCCAAAGGGTAATGACATGATGAATGTGATCACAGGCACAACATTGAGAAAAGCACAAGAGAAAGTGGCTGATGTGTATTGTATACCCAAAAGAAACAAGTATTGTGTGAGTGAAGCCCTGCATCCATATGAAGATCAAAATATAGATATTGGCAGTAGATAATAAGTACTGAGATTCAGTCCTGCGTCGCTCAGATTCAGAATAAAAAAAACAATAAACATACGTTAAAAGTTAAAACTTGTTACATACCCAAGAATTGCATTCAAGAAGAGGTAGAAGCTTATGTTGTATGTAAGCTTTATTTCACTCTTCCTGCAACATATATAATTGTATTCAATATATATATATATATATATAATCACAACATGCATACAAAATTTCTTAAACACGTGTGTGTACCTTTCAAAAAAGAAGGCTACCGGGGCCAAAAAGATGGCGGCAATAATCAGGCGATAGGTGATGAAGACAAGATGATCAAGTCCGTCGACTATAACCTTTTTGAGAACTACATTAACGGTTGCTAAGGTGAACTGGACGGCGATCATAACCAAAACCGGGCACCATTTTCCATAGCTTTTACTTCCCATGAATATTTTTGGCTAAGAGTGTGAATAATGAATATTTTTGGCTAGCCAAAAGGCAAGTAATTTGAAGAACAAATATCTTGGTGGTGTCTAAATATAGTGATAAGATGTATATGCAACAGTGCCACACGTTGATAATTTGTGATCAAAGGAAGAAAGAAAGAAAATTCTCTAGATAGATCAAATCAAGTGCTTTGTGCAGGCAACTTATATGTCACACGAGTTTAATAGTTATATGTTACATATATATTCTTTATCTATAATTTTGACCGTTCCTTTAAACTATTGGTGACGTATGGAAGTTGGGAATCTGCTGCAATCATTAATTAACCATATAATATATGAAGCATCAGTAATGCAACTATAAAAGAAGAAAAGGAAAGATGCATGCTATAAGATATTATTTTATTTTATTGTACAAAATAGAAAGTAACCACAATAGTAATCAGTTTCTCTTGTTCATCAACATGTACCAAAAGAGCCATGTGAGCAATTCCTTTTTGAGTTAGTAACATTACATAGTGAGTCACTCAAGATTTGAGAATTATATATGCATGTATCTATGTATTATTAATTAATGTATGCATGCATGGATGTAAATTTGAGAATAAAACTCAAGATTTTGTAACTTTAATTCATAGTTTTACATTATAAGTAGATTCAATCATTCACATTTATGTCAAGATTATATTTGATCTCTCTCTATATCTCTAGGAGATTAATTGTATTTGATTTCTATTTGATTTGTATAAGATCCCTATATAATGGGATTAAGTTTTCAATAATATACACGAAATATTTTGATACTATATACATTTTGCGTAACCTTTTAGTCGAGTTACATTCACCCTTGTCCAAAGCAACGATTGTTTACTTGTCTCGGAACCCAGTACAACATCAAAGAGCGAAGCATGTTGAAACTGATATACAAATTGTCAGATACAAAGTGCGGCTTAACCATGTTCACGCTCTTTAGATGCCTTTAGCTTTTCATGGAACACCGACATTTTTACAAAAGACCTACCCCGAAAACTATTCACGTCCTTTCAAACCAGTTTGAGTGTTTGTCAAACTTCCGCTCAAACAAAGGGGGAATATTAGTCTATATATGTTTATATCAAACACTACTAGGAAACATGTCATTTTCCTACGACAAGTAATTCTAACAGATTTCAAACGAATGCTCTAATTTTCCTACAGTATTGCAAAAAATAGCAACTATAGGATTTTCGTTGGAAAATTGTTGCTAACTTTCCAACAAACTTCCAACAAAAAAATATTTATCAACTATTTCTTTTGTTTTTTTATACTTGTAAACTAACCTCAAATGAAAAATAAACCAGAAAATAGCTTTTGTATGAGAGTTGTAGAAAGTTTGCAACGGTGTATATATTTGTAACAATTTTGTAAAAAAAATTGTTGGAAAACGGTTGAAAACAATTTTCAAGCATGTGTTTTTCTAACACCACCTTTTGTTAGAAAGAAAAGTTGTTGAAAAAGGTGTATTTAAATATTGTATATTATGGGATTAAGTTTTTCAATGATATGCATGAAATATTTTGATACACTTTTACTACGTATTTATATAATCAAAAAAAATTAAATCAATGTTGCAAGATTATTGATTTAATTTGTGTATATGCATATATATTTACGTGGATGGGGACTCATGATTCATGAAGATATGTATATATAAGATAGAGAGAGGTGTGGAGAGACATCTATCTGCCTGCAGCTGGTTAGCATCTGATACTTTGATTGAAACTTAAAGAGTTAAAGGCGACAATTATATCTCCATGCAAGCATATAGAGAACAATGTGTCAAGTCTATGCAGATCGCATCTACAACAATAATATATATCTTACTAGCTCTATTTATAGATATTATATGATTATATATGAATTTATGATTATGAAGCGTACGGTAGCTATAGCTAGTTATGTTTATGTAATTTCATTATCAGCATTCAATGCTCCTGTAAAGTCAACTTACTTAGAAACTGGTGTTGTTACATATTATAGACACACTTTTCCAAAAGTATGTCGTTGTTAGTTGATGTGTGGTATATCATTAGAGAAAATCGTTGATGCATGAAACATTTAATGTTCAGCATTTGACTACATGTTTGTGTTTGTGATTTGGAAAGTTAAAACGTCATGTTATTGTTATGTAAGCAGTGCATTTTAACTAATATATCATTTAGCAAAGGTGTTGTTATTTAACCAAATGTTAAAGAAAATGATTAGCTAAAATGGGGTGGACCTCATGTTTTTTAACCCTCTTGGGCGTTAAGGAAATGTCGAGCAGGAAGCAAAAGGGTTTGGCGCCGGGGAGGTGTTGTAGTTTGGTCATTGGTGGTAGGGGTATGCAAGAAACTAAAAAAACCGATCCGAAACCAAAAAAACCAATTAATCCAAATCGAAAAAATCGAACCGAAACAAAAACCGACGGTTTGGTTTTATGTTTTTGTAAAAGCCGCACTAATGGTTCGGTTTTGGTTTTGCATGTAAAACAAACCGAAAAAACCAAACCGAATTCCTAAATTTTTTTTTATATTTTATATAAGTAATTAATTTATAAGAATTTAATAAATATGTAACTTCAATATTATTGATCAAATGTATAATAGTCTATTATTTTGCAATTAACAAAATTATTTACACCTAAATTCATTATTTTTTGCCAACTTTTTTTTTAGGCATAAAATTTTCAAGCTCAAATGGAAAAAACCGAAAAAACCAAAACCGAAATACCGAAACCGAATGGTTTCAAAAACTCCAAAAACCGAAGTTTTGGTTTTCGGTTTGGTTTTAGCCAAAAACCGCACTGAACCGCACTACACACACCCCTAATTGATGGTTGGTTAACGGGTGAGATCGCATGGTTGGTGACTTGACATCTCTAACCACAACCACGTACAACACACGGTCTTGTAGTTAGCTGTGAATTAGGTACGTAATAATTTTTAAGAGGTGTTATCAGTGATTGTTTGGTTAAGTGTTTATGACTTGCAACTTGACAGTTAAATTGATACCATGGCATGCTACATACACATACACTTTGAGTGTTGAATATATTTCATACAACTTGGTGATGAAAAACACATATGATACGGACTTCCTTGATCCTTAAAGCATGACGTTTGTAGATAAGGAGAAAGTAGTTACGTACATGTTACATATCCTTCTTTAGTTAGCTTATATCATACGAATTGAATTGGGTATATAATTGTTGTTATTAATTGTTGTCATGTTTAGAAATCTGGTTGGTATGTGGAAATAGAATAGACGAAGGAATGGGTGAATGGAATGGACCATGAAAAATATAGAACATCACCATTCCATTGGCTAGCTTGGTTATCATGCGAAAATGAAATGAATCTTAATTTATTAGGAAATGAAGGAATACGATACAAATGTGGTGGTGGTTGTGGCGATGGCGGACATAGGTGGTGGTGCCCAGTGGTGGCGGCGGCTGAAGGTGGTGACGCTAATAGTGACTAAGGTGTTGGTGTTGGTGTTGGTGATGGTGATGGTGGCCGATGGTGATGAAGGAATGAATGGGACAAAAAAAAGAAAAAAAAGGGAGGGTACGTAGGCAAAGGAATGATTTTGGGGTGACTATAGGAATGAGATTTTTTTTTTTTTATAGAATATGTGATTTTATTTTATTGACAGGTATATATATTTTTCATTCTCTCAAAATAATTCATTTCATTCCGTTATGATTCTTGTATACTAAACAGTTTTTCTAATATGTTAAATAATATATATTATAACATTTTTTGTTATAGTAAGTAGGTCAAGATATATGTGTTTAAAAACTTATTATAATATTAAATATGGTATGAAACAAGCCTAATAGCTAGAGGATATGAGAAAGAGATATATGAAAAAAGGTATGTTTCATTAATACGATGTGTAATATAATTTAGTTACAATGAGATGTAGATAACTTGAAGAAAAAGAACATAATTATTTGTATTAGGTATTGATAACACATAATATATACTTCTAACATTCCCCATTGGTTGTCAAATTAATATGCTTGGAGTTGTTGTCTTGTTAAAAACCTTGTTAGAAAAACTCAGTAGGACAAAATCACAGCTAAGGGAAAAAGAGTGTAGCACGTATCGTCTCCCATTCATTTAGATATCCTTTAAAATGGTAAGTATCGATGTTATGTGAGAATAGCCCTAAAATTTTGTAGTTAAATCATTTCGTCCCTTGACATGTGAATCCTTAAGTTGAACAATGTTGCACGATCTTCACGTGAAAACTTCTACTAACTCATATCGTGAACATATAGAATTGTATCCATGCATGACCTTATTGTGTTTCTCTGTATCAACAAGACTTACAATACGATGACGTGATCCAACTGCAAAAGCACTTCGTACTGATAATGTGTTATGAAACAAGCCTAGTAGCTAAAGAATACGAGAAATAGACATAGGGGAAATAGATGTTTCATTAATAAGGTGTGTAATACAATGAGGTGCAATGAGATGTATATATACGAGAAGATAACTTTGAGAAAAGATATAATCTATATTATGTGTTGATAACAACATAACATATATATCTATAAGAGAATAATAATTGTAGTGTGTTTCTAACTGAAAAAATCAACACATGAGAGTATGTTGAGTTTAGAGAAAGAATCACCGCAACGCTTTGACTAATATTTAGAGTAACCTCTTTCTGTAAAAAGGAGATTACAAAATCTTTTATTGTTTTGAAAAGTAATTTTAAGGGTGAACGTTATGGAACAAAAAGACTAAACGGTGTGTAGCTGACGTGGAAAAGCGATATCGCGCGAGAACAATGTGCCCACCTCTAGGTATTGCAAAAAGCAAGCCGAAGCAAGAAGCGCATCTCAGTTGAATAGTATATCCTAATGAAAAAATCTTAATATTATTTGCGGGGATCTTTTTTCTTTTTTTTTTTTGAAGGGGGGGGGGGGTAATGAGTGGTTGAATATACAAAAATAGTTAAGTTATATAAAATAATATGTATACAATTCATTATTATGTGATTTTATCAATGAGTTAAGAAAAAAAGTCGTAGGGGTATTTGGAATTTCTTATTTTTACCTTCTTATAACTTATAGCAATAAGTTTATAAGTTAAAAGTTTGTAACTTATCAACTTATCCTTTTACATAATAAGTCATCTCAAACACATTTTTTTAACTTTTCGTAAATTATAAAAAGGTAAAAATAAGAAATCTCAAAAATACAAAAAGTTAAAAGAAAGGAAAAGAGAAAAAAGTATGTTGGGCCATTTTATACCTGAATTTCATCTTATCATTATCTTATTGTCCTCTTTAATTTTCACTGTATACGCTATATCTAACTTTTCAATTTTATCATAGGTGTCACCTTATGTTTTATTGTTGAGTGTGGATGATCATTGATTCATTGCATTAACATCACCATGCAATATAACAATTTGTCCATTCCCGGTATATACATCAATGCTATCAAACATTCCTAAAATGCAATGTTTCGTGCGTCTCATACAATTGTTGAATGTCATTTCACATGATGCACACACACATTGTCTCTTGTAAAATTTAATGGCACCTTTCAGACTTTATATTTACTTTGATATGAAGTTTTCTTAAGCATCTTCATACACTCATCCCATGAGTCGGAGATGGTGTCGTATGTTATTTGACGAAGTTCGGCTGTGGACTTTTGTAAAGGATCAAAATCCGTCTACCTCTCACATCCCATGCTAATTTGAAAAATGTTCTCTCTCTACTGTCTAAACATTATGTCGCTATATATGACATTCTTGGTAAAGTAGTCACACACCAAATGGTTACTTGCAACTTTGTGATCTCGGTTTAAAGCAACTCATCTTATATATTGAACGTGAACTTTCAACTTTAATAATATAAATTTTTGTTGCAATTGTTACAAATGTTGTGATAAAAAGCGTGTGAATAAAAATCCGAAGATGAATTTATCTTTTAGTTATCAAGAGTTTTAGAAATACTGAAATGTAAATAGGATAGCACTATTGTATTTTATAAATGTAAAATAAGAAATGACCATTCAACAATGATCATGAACCGTTGTCCTTCAATTGCACGCGACACCATCATCCCTATATGGATACCACCCAATGGAAGCACCAAGTGCAACGTTCCCCGTGGATTGTGATTTGTGGCTCGATTCGACTAGGGTGTGCATGAAACTGAAAAAACCGTTCCAAAATCGAAAAAACCAAACATAAATTAACAAACCCAAACAAAAATCGGCGGTCTAGTTTTATCTTTTCGTAAAAAACAAACTTTCGGTTCAGTTTCGTTTGCATGTAACTAAGGGGTTGTTTGGCAACCTTATGCCGAGCCATTAAAAGGTATGGTCAATTAAGAGGTAGTCTCTCAATCGGTCAACATGCCTTTAAAATTTAGTCGTAGAAATCTTCATGAAACATCATGTGGTGTATTTTAAATGAATCAAACACAATCTAACTATCTATATAATTGCCTATCATAAAATCTTAGGTGTCGCTCTCAGGTTGTCCCTCCCATTCTCTAAAGCCACCAGATTGCTTGATTTATAAATAGAGGCTTTTTATGCATTTGACCCGAATTCGCGGGTATGGGCCTCACCAAACCCGGATAGTCTTTAAATGGGTTATAACATCTCATATATTTGTAAAAAAATTCATAAGCAAATAATAATTTTCACGGGTCATGGGTCTCACCAAACCCGGATAACCCTTAAATGGGTTATAACATCTCATTTATTTGTGAGATACCCCTTAATTATCATAGAATAATTTTCACGGGTTATGTGTTTTACCAAACTCTAATGGCTCTCAAATGGGTTATAAGATCTTATTTATTGACGTTTTATTATCAAACTCTAATTTAATTTATTTGCTTTACATGTTCTTCGTTGCTGGTCTATCATCTCCATCTTCTGTTAACTTTCGATACTACCCACCATCGTCAACTACATCAACGTCTCTTTTTTTATTAGACAAATATTTGTGTTCGTGTTTGTACATTTAAAAAAATCTAGATGCTCGTGTTCGTTTATGTATGTTCGTTAAAAATCTAAAAAACCTAAACATCTCAACTGATAAAACCCCAAACGTTAAAAAAATATAATAGCAAACTAATATATATGTAATAAATTAAAACAAAACTACGTTAAAAATAAAATAAATCATCGTAAAATAGAAAACGATTAAAAAAAGACTTTAAATAAACTCCCATAACACGGGAGGATCAAACTAGTTTATCTATAAACCGAGCATCCTTTAAAACTAAAAAAGCATTTGTAGTTATAATAAATTAATAATACATATTCAAGATAAAATTTTGAAATCCTTGCACAAACATTTACATATTATTTCCTAAAGTTTTATTTAGTTATACAAATGGTATCTCACACACCTATTTACATATAGCGCCCCCAACTTTCATTTGTTTTCATAATTAAACTCACAACTCTTTAATACGACAACTCTCAAATTTCATTAATTACACAAATAACCCAACAATTTTATATTCTCCGCAACGCACGAGTTTAACTGATACCAAATGAGTTCTCACCTCATCTCCATCACCACATGCAGGTTTAACTGATACCGACCGCGTTTCATCCGCAATACGATTTTACCGATGCTAACCGATTCCCACCGTAACGCATGTGTTGCAAGCATCTAGCTATTTTAATTTTAAAGTAATTTATAATTGTTTAAAATCAATTAACTATTATCTAACATTTTCTTCTTTTTTTTTTTTGGCTCAATTTCACTATATTTTGTGTGTTTCGGCCGACCTTTTCTTTCAGCTCAAAATTGTCAAGCACAAATGACAACACCGAAGAAAGTCAAAAAAATAAAAAATCAAACTGAACCCAACCAAAAACCGAACCATCCCGCTAGAAGTGGGCAAATAAACCAGTTAACCAAACTGAAACTGAACCGGTTCGAAACCGAGTATGTAGAAGTCGGTTTAGAACTTATTGAAACCGTAGATTCGGAACCAGATTGTAATTTTCTCTACCAAAACAGTTAACCAAACCAAAACCAGTCAAAACCCAAACAATCATAACCCGAACCGAAACCAGTTGTAACCAAATCAAGAACCCGTTTTGACATGAACCGAAACCGATCCATAAACTGGAATGTTGTAATTTTCTCTACCAAAACAGTTAACCAAACCAAAACCAGTCAAAACCCAAACAATCATAACCCGAACCGAAACCAGTTGTAACCAAATCAAGAACCAGTTTTGACATGAACCGAAACCGATCCATAAACTGGAATGTGCACCTCTACACCCGGCTGGTGGTTTTGAAGCATCATGTGTTGAGCTGCTTCAAAACCCCTGTTTTAAACTCACTGCTTCACTCGAGCTAAACTCATCAATGGAACACTCACCGGCGATCAGACCATGGCGAACAGCCTTCTTAACCTTACGAGACGAGCTCCAGAACTCACCAACCACCGCCACTCTCATTCACCTCCTCAACACTTTAATATTATCCAAATCTGAAACCCTAATACCTGCAATACCCAATTTACCCGTCCATGAGGTACAATTAACACCAAATTAGTTATCTTTTTTGATCTGGGTTTTGTAATTGGTTGCATATCAAATGTGGGTTTTGGTTTCTGGTTACAAATTAGTTATTTTTTTGATCTGGGTTTTGTTATTGGTTGGATATCTAATGTGGGTTTTGGTTTCTGGTTACAAATTAGTTATCTTTATGATCTGGGTTTTGTTATTGGTTGTATATCTAATGTGGGTTTTGGTTATAGGTTACATCTGATGCATTGTTTCTTGTGGAATTGGCTGGGAGTGTTTTGGGTTCCGGGAGTGATGATGATGCGGTTCGGGTGCTGGTGCGGTTATCGGATTTGGTAAGTGTTTGAATTGGTTGTATTGAGGAGTGATTAGAATTAAAAGATTGTAAAAATTGCAAAAATTGCGATGAATTTAAGTTACTAATTTGTTACTTTTGATAGAGGTGGTTAGTATTCAAACTGGACTCGAAATTCGATTCGAATTGAATATGAATTTCAAGGTTCGGTTTTGGTTTTCAACAATTTGAGTTCGGTTCAAGTTGATTACAGCAATGGAATGTTGAATCGAATACGAAAGTATGATTTTCAATTCGATTCGAAATTCGAATTTAAAGAATGCATTATACACACATATTTATAAAAAAAATGAAAAATAATAATTACAGAAGTATTTTAAGTTCTAAAGACTATGAACATGTAACTGGACGTTACCACTTTACAGAGTATTTAGGATGTATTGAATGTTGTAACTTTGAAAGGTTTATTTGCTTTATACACTGGTATTTTAAATAACTTAAAATCTGTACCTTTTCTTTTACTGAATTTGAATCGAGTCCATTCAAATAACACTCAAATTTCAAACCCAAATCGAATTTTGAATTGCCTTTTCTGAATTCGAATCGAATTTGTCGAATCAATTTCGAAGCTATAAAATGTTTTGAGTTACATACTTATTAAATTATATTATAACTTGCTTATAATAAAAAATAAAAAATGAAAATCTATGAATTTAGTTCGGTTTGGGTTTTTTGGTTTCTATTTTATGCAAAACCGAAACCAAACCGTTGGTTTTTGTTTCGGTTTCGGTTTCGGTTTCTTGCACACCTGTCATGTCTGTTTATATATAATTGTTTTTAGGAAACCAAATGAAGTACACATATATTCATTTGTCAATAGCACAATATGATTGTATTTTTCCTAATTTGAATTGCACTCTGTTCAGTTTTTCATATTCATTGATGATAATTGTGATTGAATCCTATAGTTGACTTGTACACTATGCGTGTGATTTGTTTTTCTCGGTTCAGATCCAGAACTTCAGCCGTCTTATTAATTTCAAGATGACATCATCAACTTGGGCTCTTGTCCTTCACACCTTTGGAGGAATGGTGGAAACGTTCCTCGGTGCAGCCGGAGTGAAGAGAGATAACGCTGCTGAATTTGAGGCCACAAAACAACTGTTAGACACCGTTAGGTTTGTTTTTATATAACCTTGGATATGTTAATCTTATAATCTTGAATATTTTTGCTTAAAGCAACTTTCTTTACAGGTCTCTTGTTGATGTAAATCAAAGAACTATCACATTATCCGACAATGTGCAACTGTTGGAATTTCTTCTCAAAACCGTCTCGGTCTCTCAAAATGTTCTAGCTTCATGCTTTTCGGGTAATATTCAGGGGTACCCTCTTGACCATCGGAAGATAATTTTTCAGAAAAATAGTTTATGGGAAATTCAGACAACCGCTTTTACCATGATTAGTGACGTTTTCTCAAGAGTCGGGACTTCCTTACCAGCCCGTCATTGGCAATCAACCGTTGATGTATGCATTTTCTATCACATATTCACATAGTTGACAAATTAATATTATTTTTATGTTAGGTTATGTTTGGTTATTAAAATGTATGTGTTTTTTGTATTAGGTGTTTAGAAATATTATGGATGCATTGGCAAGTAAAGGTCTGCTTGTGGAAAACAATGTAATGGATAGGTAGTTAAAACAAGTCCTTTTCTTTTTTTTTTTTGATTTTAATAATCCCAGCTTAATGCAGTTGGCTGATAATAATCCCAACTTTGAAATTAATTGTCGCTGATCCCAACTTTAACACTATTTGTCTTCATTGGACCTTCGTTAAACAAAAACTTAACGACGTTAAGTTTTTTTCAAATTTCAAAATGATATTTTAGGGCTTTTGATCAGAATGAGAATGCTAGTCGATTGATGTAAAACTTACCTCCAAACGGTGGTCCAAAGTCCAAACGACTAAAGGATGCTTCGATTTCGGTGTTAATTAAAAAAAATCAAGTTGTTTGAAACGCTGTTTCGAGTTAAGTTTTACATTAATCGATTTGTATTCTCATTCCTATCAAAAGCCCTAAAACATGAATTTGAAATTTGGAAAAAACTTAACGTCGTTAAATTTTTTTTTAACAGAGGTCCAATTAAAACAAATAGTGTGAAAGTTGGGACCAATGACAACTATTTTCAAAGTTGGGATTATTATTGGCCAACTGCATTAAGTTGGGATTATTAAAATCCAATTTTTCTTTTTTTTTTTTTTAAATTCATACTTTAATTTTATCTGTAAGTGAAATATTAAATAAAATATTGTATTTTTCTGCAGATTTTATACTTCGGTTTTGCAATGCCTGCATTTGGTTTTAATAAATGCAAAAGGATCGATTCAGGACCATGTAATATACCATTCGGATTTAATTTGAATTAATTATTATTTTTACATTCAAGACCATCTATTTAATTTTAACAAGTTTATGTATTCTTACAGGTTGCCGGTTTTGTAGCTGCACTGAGGATGTTCTTTAATTACGGGCTTACTAACAAGCCACAGACTGTCTACAAGGAGTTTAGGACCACAAGCCTTAATTCTCAGTCAGCTGAATCAAATAGCGGTGCATACGTGCCTCCACACGCGCGTAAAAAGAACCAAGGGAATGATGGCATGTCATCTGATTCTGATTTAAGTGATACTGATGGATCGGTTAAAGGCACGAGCAATTTCAGGAGCTCTAAAGTTAGAGTGGCTGCAATAGTTTGCATACAGGTATTATAGTGCTTTTGCTGGTTTGAACAAAATATACGTGCCATAAGGCTATGTGTAGTGGAGGGGCTACAAAATGGGGCGTTTTGCGCCATGTGGCGCCCAATCAGCAAAGGGGTGGTTTTTCTTTTAGTGGTGTGGTAGCCCTATATATATATATATACACATATATATCACAACTGCATGTCGCCCCCCCCCCCCCCAAATCGTCCCTTTGTCGCCGGGGGGGGGGGGGGGTCTCGGCCCAAATCCCATTTGCCGCCCCTTTGTCACCCACCACTACACACACCCTAATATCATTGTGTATTTTAAATGACATTATATTTCAATTCCGTAAAAGGATCTTTGCCGGTCTGATCCCAAATCATTTACTGCTCAATGGACTATACTTTTGCCTTCTAGTGATGTGCTGCAAGCAAGGTAAAAGATGATGCTTTTATAGTTTTATTATCGAATTCGTAATTATTATTATTATTTTTTAATTCCATTTGGTTTGATGATTTGCTACATGACAGGAGGTATGACGCAAACCTTATGACATGTTTGCTATTTGATCCATATCTCAAGGTATTAATGTCGGTTTTATAAATTTATATTCGTATTATGTTTCTGATATAAATCATAATTTTTCAGGCACGTATTGCATCTGCATCTACTTTGGCGACCATGTTAGAGGGGCCCGCATCTGTTTTCCTCCAGGTGGCAGAATACAAGGAATCTACAAAACTGGGATCTTTTACCGCTCTTTCGAGCTCTCTTGGTCAGATCTTAATGCAGCTTCACACAGGTAAAATGACTCTTTTGCCCTCATGGTTTTAAAACTTTCTATACTTCTGTTCTTCATTGTTGTTTTCTTGTAGGTATCCTGTATTTAATCAAAAATGAAAAGAATAGCGGATTCCTCACCTCCTTGTTCAAGATTCTCACCCTTCTAATCTCATGTACACCGTAAGCATTCTTTTCATTTCTAGCTCACAGTTTTGTAAATTAGAGCATGATTAGCAGCTGAAAGTTACTGTGCTATATTATTATTAACAGATACTCAAGAATGCCCGATGAGTTGTTGCTTACGGTTATCGTAAACCTTCACCAGAGGATAATTGAGGGATTTTCTATTCATAATGATCAATCTGGATTACTGGTCAGTGTTCTATTGTCATGCAATCTGCATTTTGTTCTGTAAAAGACGGTACTTTGTTTTGATTCAGGTTTATAAATAAAATTGTTGCAGGCAGCTTTAAGTTGCTTGACAGACGCTTTATCTGTCTCGCCTTCTTCTATCAAAGTTAATGAAATGTTTGTGGCAGAAATATCTAAAGGTAGATATCATAATTTTTGTATAGTTTTTAGTCAAAATTCTCTAACAAGCAGGGCTGTAAACGAATTGAACCGAACCGGATGAGACCTTGTTCGTGTTCGTCCGTTAAGCTTTTGTCGGACAAATGGACGGTTCATGAACGCTCCACCGAATGAAAATTTGTGTCTGTGTTCGTTTATTAAGGAATTGAGTTTGTTCATGTTCGTTCGTGTCCATTATTTAATATTGTAAACAGACGCAAACGGACACTTATGAACACTATCGGACACAAACGGACGATAACGGAGGCTAACGGACACTAATGGGCAGACAAACATAAAACGCCCCTAACTGGCAAATGAGCATAAATGACACTAACGGGCAAACGAACATTAACGATTACATATAGTATAATAATTAAAGCCACACAAATTCAACCACAAATCCGGAATTACACCCAAAATATCCAAAAAATAAAACTTCACAGTATACATAGTAATCAAAACACAATTGTTTACATAGTAAAACAAATAAATAAAAATACTAATAGTAAATTATTAATACATGAACCTAACCGGATGGACGTAAACGAACACATTACCGAACGTTCACACACACTATTGAACGAACGTGGCCTCTGTTTGTGTTCATTCATTAAACTTACCGGATACAATTTCTCTGTTTATGTTTGTTCATTTATCAAACGGACGAACATAAACGAACTTCCTGCCGAGCGGTTTGCTTACAGTCCTGCTAACAAGTATTCTGTTGTAGGTCTTAATAATGATAAAGCATGTTCGGGTCTTCTTTCTACCTTGCTTTATTATTCTCAGCCAGCTACAAGCCCGACAGTTAGCCTCGAGGCTCTGCAGGTGATGCTGCATTTATTATATAATTCATATAGTTATTTCAGTTTATTGCAATCTAGCACATATTTAAAAAATAATCTACATACTATTTTTGTATCAGGTTCTTAAATATGTGGCACATAATTACCCAAACATAATGGTTCTATGCTGGAAACAGTTCTCGTCTATCATCTGCGACTTTTTAGATCCTTCTGGCCCGTCAAGGGCAGGACCAGTAAATTCCGGGACAAGTGGCGAAAAAGTTTTAACCAGTGCAATCAAGGTGAAGTTTTTTTTTTTTTTTTTTAATAAATTTTGGCTAAACTATTTTGTTACTAACTTCAGCTGCTAGATGAATGTCTCCGGGCTATATCTGGATTTAAAGGAACCGAAGATCTTTCTGATGATAAATTACTTAACAGTCCTTTTACATATGATTACATCAAAGTTAAAACTATATCATCAGCTCCATCGTATGTGCTGGAAGGACAAACAGTGGCTAGTGATGATAATAATAATAATAATCCAGTAGGTCCGTCTGGCAGCCAGCAATGGCGTGAAGCTATCGATAGACAATTGTCATCGACTCTGTTTCATAGTTCAGCCATGGTTTGTTATTTTCGTTGTTTTTAATAGATTTTATGTTTATAGATGTAATCTTACATTTCATATTCTTTTTGAAAGGTGAGGGCTGCATCAGTGATGTGTTTTGCAGGAATAACATCTAGTGTTTTTTATTCTCTTCCGGAAAACAAACAGGATCGGATTATCACTTATTCTGTAAGATTCTAATAAAGTTATCTTATTTAAAAACCTTTAATATTAGTATATAACTATTTTTGTTGGTTAAAATAATCTGTAGATAAATGCTGCTTCAAATGATGAGGTGCCATCAGTAAGATCTGCTGCCTGTCGTGCAATTGGTGTCATTGCGTGTTTTCCACAAGCTTTAAAAAGGTAAGCTTTTTTTTTTTTAAAGATTTTAAAATTATCATGTTGGATTTGAAGTTTAAAAAATGAATATTGATATCGTCTGATTGTATAGTGTTGAGATCCTTGGCAAGTTTATAAATGCTGCTGAACTCAATAGCCATCATTCTTTAGTCCCGGTAATCTTTTTTTTATTAAATATTTTACGCCTTTTTCTTTAGATATTTATGGTTTTTCATACCTACCCGTCTTTAGGTTCGAATTGCAGCCTCATGGGCTTTGGCTAACTTATGTGATTCTCTTCGCCATTCTGTCGATAGGTCTACCTTAGCAAGGTCCTATGTAGGTGTGTATCAAGTTTTCCGTTGACTGTTGACCGTTGACCATTCTTATTTTTATAAACTAAGTTTATCTATAATGTGATAGATTTGATGGATTGCTCTAAGATGGTTTCTCTATTAATTAATTGTTCTCTGCGGCTTACAAGGGATGGAGATAAGGTAAATAACATAAAAAAACTGTCCTTTTGTTGTATTTTTCTGCCATATAATTTCCTTCATTTATATAACTAGGATCAAGGACCCCGCGCTTCGCACGGGACCGTTAAATCGAACAAAAAACATAACTAAAAATGTTAAAACCATAAACTCGCTGCAAGTCGACGCAAAGTCAGTCTGTATCAAGTTACGACATTGAAACTAAACAAAAGAAATAAATCGGTCAATGCCAAAATGCAACAAATTATCTATGTAGAACCAAAAAACCGGCACGTTACCGCTGAGAACCCATACAAATTCGGTTAGTATCAACAGTTCCAACACAAATTCGCAAACATATATTAGTAAGCCAATAAATATATTTTAAAGGCGAGGTATCAAACATTGAAACATGGATATAAAACCGTGCGATGATAGGATATTTTAAATCGTGAAAAAAGTTTCGGTCATTATAAAGACGAACTATATAAAATATGAAAGCAAAGTTTAAGAAAATCGTTTAACCAGCAAACAAAACATGTAAAGCCTACACTTGCCCAAGTTTTGTTTTTAAAAATATAGTTTGTTAAATATTTAGTTAGTTGTAAAAAAAATTAAAATAAAGAAAATAAATACCATTATTTTTATTTATGGAATTATGGTTAATGATTTAGTAGTTATAATAATTAATAAAATATTAAAATATTGAATAGTAAATGAATAGTAGATATGTGAGGGGGGGAGAAAATCCTCTATTTAATATATATAATAATTTTGTGTTATAATTTATCAGATAAAAGCAAATGCTGTTAGAGCACTTGGTAACTTGTCAAGATTTGTTCCATGTTCAAGCCAAGATGTTAATGACACGTCTTCAACTTCATTTCTGCAACTAACTCGGGAAGATTCATCGTGGTTGGAAAGAATGGTGCAGGCTTTTCTTTCTTGTGTTACAACCGGGAATGTGAAGGTATATGTTAAACCTATTTTACTTGTGTTTTTTATTTGGATTATAAATTATTAACTTATTAAGTATGAGCATTAATGAACTATAACAGGTACAATGGAACGTTTGTCACGCGTTAAGCAACTTATTTCTTAATGAGACATTAAAACTGCAAGATACAGATTGGTAAGAAACTCAAAACTTACTTTTACGATAACTATTAAAAGACATAATTACAAATTTTGTCCATTAAATATGCGATTTATGGATCAGGTCCTTTAAAAAGTTTATTTGTGTGCGGTGTTCTTTATATGACAAAATACATTCGCTTTTTGTCCTTTACACTAACTGTCATCCAAAAACTCAGTTAAATCCAAACATGCCAAGACTTAATGGGGGTTTTTGTTTAACATATTTTATTTAGTTTCATTTTATTTAGTTTCTTTTTCTAATAATATATTTAATTTGTTTTTTAATTATAAATACTTAAATAGTATGTGTAAAAAGACTTAAATGTCCTCACATGCCAAGACTTAACGGGGGTTTTGGATGCCAGTTAGTCAAAAGGACGAAAATCAAACAAACATGCCATGCAAAGGACACCGTCTGCAAATAAACTTTTAAATGACCTGATTCATAAATTGCATATGTTTAAAGGACAAAATTTGTAATTCTGTTCTATTAAAAAGACTGTCATGAATCACAACTAATGTTATTGTTTTTTCACTCTTTTTTTGCTAAGGGCTCCTTCGGTTTTTAGTATTCTTTTACTTCTGCTTCGTGATTCTTCTAATTTCAAGATAAGAATACAAGCTGCAGCTGCATTGGCTACCCCGCCAACAATATTGCGTGAGTTCATATTTCGTAAAACTGTCAAAAGTTCAAAACCAACCAACCCGAAGCAAATTAGTCGGTTCAATGGTTTCATGTTTCTTATATGTTTTTTTTATATAGATTATGGAAAGTCATACTCGGATGTTGTTCAAGGGGTCCTTCACACGCTCGAAAATCTTGGTTCCGACCGAATGTTTGCTCCTTCAAGTTTCAAATATAGAGTTGCACTTGAAAAGCAGGTTCGTTTTTCGCCCACTTTACTCGTCTATAATAATATTAATAAGAAACATGATCAAATACATTTTATTCTTAACATGAAAACAGTGAGAACCAATTTGTTGTTATCATTATGTTTATTTTTATAGGTGTTTGCTGTTATTTTTTGTTCGTATTTGCTAATTTTCGATTATGAGACGTTATAAGTATTTGTTGTTTTATATTTTGTTGTTATTATTAGATTTTTTTCTTTTGTTGTTATAAGTATTTGCTGTTCTTGATTTTGATTCTTTTGTTGTAATTTTTAGGTTTTTTTCTTTGTTATTATAAATAATTGTTTATATAGATTGGTATTGTAGCTGGTATTGTTTCTTTCGTTCTCTTTTTTTTATAAATTAGTATTATTTTATTCTTACTTTCCCCATATTAATAATATCTATTAAGCTTTTTTCACTTTACTATACACAGTTAACATCAACCATGTTGCACGTGCTCGGGCTTGCTTCGGGATCTCTTGATCACCCTGTATATGATTTCCTTATTAAGGTAATTTTCTCATCTACATTAATCTCTCCAAATTATATATATATATATATATATATATATATATATATATATAGGATCAGGATCATGTGAGAACCATTTTGAACCACAAAAAACCAAAAAAAAAAAATCATAAAACCAAAAAAAACGCAAAAATGAAAAAAGTAAAAAAACCAAAATTCTTATTTGCCATCCCGGTTTCATAAAAAAAAACCGTCTCGGTTTAGCTAAATTATACATCTATGTATAATATGTGTATATATGTACATACATGTTTTTTTTATAAACATATGTACAATTTAAGGTAAATGATAATGTACATATGCGTACATTACGTAATCAGAGATTAAATAATTATACACATGTGTATAATACGATTTTTTTTGTGAAACCGGAATGAAATATAAGAATTTTGGTTTTTTTACTTTTTAAAATTTTTTGTTTTTTTTTTGCTTTATAATTTTTTTAAATATTTTTGTTAAAGGTTTTTATTAAATATTTTTAGTGATCCAACTTAGGATCCTTATATATATAAATGTATTGTTAGGTTTTAAGGCTCTCGATTTGTTTGCAGAAAGCGTCGTTTCTTGAAGACTGGCTTAAGGCGTTGTGTTCATCTTTCGTGAATCAATTTGAAGCCGGACATGAGTTGGATCAAACGCATGAGAGGAATCAACCCGAAGCTGAACATGACTTTAACTTGAACCAAAAGAAAGAGGTGATTAATAAGGCGATAAAGTCGCTTGTTAAGGTATACGAAGGCAGAAACAACCAAGCCGTGGCTCGAAGGTTTGACAAATTGGCGAACGATATGTTGTAGAATAATACTTATGTTGTACATTAACAAATTTTGACAAACCATGTAAAACCCAAATAGTTAAAATAGTTACCTAACAAAGATTACATTCACATATATCATCATCATAATCAGTATATCCCACCAATAACAAAACTATGGTAGGGTCTTAGGGGGGTAATATGTAGACCGCCTTACATCTACTCTTTAGGAATAGAGAGGTTGCTTCCGGTGAGACCCCTGACTCGATAGTAGTTTTGCATCAAGCCTTGGGCATAACGCACATAACACTCAACCATTGAGACATCGCCGATTGGTGCATGTACCATTGTCTTTCGGCTATCAACGCCACCACATGATGCCTGATTAACCTTCCGCCACTTTTGACGTTATTTTCACGATATTAGTAAAATAACGTCAAAATTAGTATACTTTTACTTTTGCCCACCCGAGGGTTCACACATATACACAATATTACATTCACATATATAATAACTTTAAACAAACATGTTACATGCACGTTACACGTCTATGCGCGTTCTTTTATTACAACAATCGACACGAAAAGCAAACCATAAATAGTACATAAAATCACACATTGGTTCATAGAGTTCATAGAGACATGAGAAAACACATTCACATCCCATTTTATTATCATCACACCACACAGGAAATTAAACATATCTTACATACCGATACCACGACCGGGACATTTAACCATTCAACGACGGAAGCTTCGAGCAGAACGTGGCTCCTCGCCCTCCCCCGCTTGAAGTTTGACCAATGTGTACACCCCGGCTCCAGCCAGCGCCCCGAGTGTAGGTGCCAACAGATAGACCCATAAAACCGTGTAGTTCCCTGCTGCGACCGCTGGACCTAGCGTGCGCACCGGGTTCATTGAACCACCACTCGATTTCCTACCATAACGTTACAATATTATCATTTAATCAACGGTCGATAATCGTAGCATTACTAATATATATAAATTAGAACTTTTGTGTTGCAAGTGCCCTATCGGGCCATTTGGCGGCACCGTATTAGTCCGTGATTTTGTGTGTGTTTTATTTAGTCAGTTACCATAACAAACGTGAGGGAAACCGACCAAATGTTATTTTTTTTTTTGTTTTAATTGCGGTACCATAATGAAGCTGACTGAAACCAACCAAATTCGAGTAGACTCACCGCCTCAACGCTTGTGACTGAAACCACTCAGGTTTTATCAACGCGCAATTTCACCCCCCCCCCCAAATTAGCTGCAGTATCATAACAAGCGTAATCAAGACTGACCGAATTAGTGCCAAAATACTGCCACAATTCCCGAGACCGATAACGCTTGTATTTTACACCCCCCGGGTTCGCCAACCAAATAAACATCGTTTTAAATATTTTGTTTTGTTATATGTTAGTCTTTTTATATGCTAATCTGACAAATTATTTTTTTGGGCTTTAACGCTCAAACTTTACCAATGACGTCTGTACCCTAACGCACGTAACCGATATTTACTAATTTCGCGTCGACTCATCGGGTTTTACTAACGCCCGGGTTTCAACGCTAGGGTTTTTTCAGCTGCCCCAGGCGGGTAGAAGAACTAGTTACATATTAAAAGAAAAAGACTCGGTTTACTCACCCGGCAACAAGAATGTTAAGCATAACCGTAGCTCCAACCGCAATACCTACCAATTCTCCCACCTAATAACCGCATCCACCAATGAGATTAAATCTTAAAAAAATTTTAAAACCGAGTAGAGGTGGCAATTGTGACCCATTGGGTTGTATTAAAATGTATATAATTGGTCAAACTAAAAAAGAAAAATGATTGAAACCTGTCAAAACGGGTTGACATTTCTCGAGGTTTTTTTATTTTTTATTTTTTTTATGGAACGAGAAAAACGGAGGAAACATTTTAGTATTTTACTTTTTAAGTTTTTGATTTATATTTCGAGTTATGATTTTTTAATTTTTTTTTAATGAGGGGTTTTTGAAATTTCTTCTGTTTTTCTCGTTCCATTAAAAAAAATAAAAAAACAAAAAACTCGAGAAATGTCAGCCCGTTTCAATCATTTTCTTTATATAGTTTGACCCATTCTGATCCATTATACACATTTTAATACAACCCAATGGGTCACAATTGCCCCCCTAAAACCGAGCAAGCAGGCTATACTTACAGCACGTGTATCAGTAGCAACCGCAGTGACAACAAACAGGAGATTAAAAGTGATCAAGAACTCAAGCGCAAACGCTTGACCCATGCTAACAGAAGGAACCGTAACACCACCCGACATGAACGGATGAAAGACGCCTTTGAGAGCAAATGAAGCACAAATGGAGGCTGACACTTGAGCCAAGATGTAGGCGGGGACGTGGGCCCACGGAAAGTGACGCAATGCTGCGAATGCGATAGTGAGGGACGGGTTCAAATGCGCTCCCGAGATATGACCAGTTGATAATATTATTATCATCACTGCTAGCCCTGCACATGCTGCATTCCCTATAAGTGTCTCGGATCCTGCATACTTTTCGTTCACTATTGGTCCAGACGTCGCTGCGAATATTAATATAAACGTTCCCACGAATTCCGCTCCCAACTGAAAACACATTAAATTAAATCATAAAACGTTTTCATAAATGGGGAACTGTCCCCATTTAGGGGTGTTCATCTGTTCGGTTTAAAACTAAATAAACTGAACAGATGAACACTGTCCCCATTTAAGGGTGTTCATCTGTTCAGTTTAAAACTAAATAAAAAACTAAATAAACTGAACAGATGAACACTGTCCCCATTTAAGGGTGTTCATCTGTTCAGTTTAAAACTAAATAAAAAACTAAATAAACTGAACAGATGAACACCCTTAAATGGGGACAGTGTTCATCTGTTCAGTTTATTTAGTTTTTTATTTAGTTTTAAACTGAACAGATAACACCCTTATAAATAAAAATAATGAAACAGCATGTACCTTTCGGGTAAGTGAGATATCCGGAGTAGGGAGATCCGTAAAGCAAGTATTCGGTCCACCCCACGTTGGCGTGCAACGAGATATCGATTTCCGGTCATACGAAAGCGAGTCAACTCGCAGAGACGTAAACAATGGACCACCTGGCGTTCCAGGTGTCGCCGGGGCAGATACTGGTTCGCCCCCCTCCATTTTCGACAAATTCGTTTTTTTTTTCTTAAAAATCTATGCAACTAACTTAACCACAATTTTTTTAAAAAAAAATTTGTTTTTTTTTTCAATAATAGAATCTGAAGATTAGTAACAAAAACCTTACATAATTTGTAGATTTTTATAAAGTTATCGTTACACAATCGCCTGTAACCGATCCAGATCGAAACTAGATCCTTTGTATTAAATTTTTTTTTTGTTTTTTTAGAATAACAAATGTTACAAATCTATGGAAACTTGGCCAAGTTACATACTGTGTAGATTTTTATAAATGTTGTACTAAGGAAGACAAGATATATCTATAGCCAGGATAAACAACTTAACTAGACAAAACAAATATAGAGTTTCAAAACAACAATCATATGATCAATGAATATTAAAAGTTGACAATAACAAAGTTACATATAAGTATATAACATATATATATGCTTACATAGGTTTTGTGAAAGTATGATAATATGATATGATGAATGAAGATGAAGTGAACCAACGCAATTGAAGTTGAAGAAGAATGAGAGTATAAATAATAATGTAAAGGAGCTGAAAAAGAGAGAGTTAATAATAAAGTCAACTCTTTTGCTATCAACTTCACAACCTATAGTTTTTTTTTTTAATGATGCATACATCACAAGCAGTCAGATTCCTACTGTTACACAGCAGTCTTTGCTATGGTGGTAAGGCTGAGGGGTGTGGGGGGCGCGAGAGGGGGCGTGAGTGGGGGCGCCAGCCAATAATATTGTGACGTGTGGCAGAGAGAGAAACTTGATAAGATGGGTGTTGGTAGTGGTGATAGCGCCCCGGGCCATGGTGTGGAGGGGCGCGAGAGGGGGCGCGAGCGGTTTATTTTTTTATTTTTTTATAAATGTATTAAAAAAACGTATTATTAAAAAAACAAGAAATTATTTAAAAAAACACACATTAATTAAAAAAACACATTAATATATAAAAAAAAATAAAAGTACTAAAGAAAAACATTATTCTTATTATTCGGCTTCGTCTTCTTCGATCAACCTCTTCCGGATACGTTCCTTTTGTTTTTCCATCAGCATTTGGTCGACCGGATTTAGGTGGCTGAAGTCTCTTGCAAGGAAGTCCAAATCTCTCATTCTTTTTTTTTTCCTTTTTGTCAGTAGAGACCACCTCCATGGTTTTGTTGAATTTATTGAGAGATTCAACAAGATCGTTGATGTTTACGGCTTCCCCCTCAGCCGGTTTTTTCCCCCTGGCGTCCCTTCCCAATGGCCGCCTCCTCGGCGGTGAAGACGTTTCCTCCCCCGCAACGTTTTGGTCGAATCCAACCCGGCAATCCGACCCGGTGGTGTGGTGCTCGCGCCCCGGGGCGCAACCGCCTCGCCACTTGCGCCCTTTCTCGCGCTCCGCACCCCTCAGCCTAATGGTTGGTTGCCTGGTGATTAAGAAAACCTTTTTTTTATTTTATTTGAGTGACAACTTTAATTATTTAGTATTAACAAATAACAACTCCAGTTATAATTCACATGGCGGTCATTAATTTATTAAGAGTTGAGTTTTAAACACTTTTTTTAGCGGTACGGATCGTATGACTGGGAGAAAATGATCATACGAAGAGTGTTAGAGAGATTATATGAGTCGTATAATGATCGAATTATACTATACTCATGTAATGCTTTTACTAAAAAAAAAGTTTTGAAATGTGTTATTAAATGCATGGTACATGACTTTTTGTGTTAGGGTTGTGGTTTTCCGTGTAATAATAATTATATATAAACATCAAATAACTCAAATTAAATGTTCATGTTTTGCATAGTTAATTGCTTTTTTTAACGACCAATTAAAATATATAGATATAAAAAAGAAGACGAAATAACAAGCAGCTATCTGGTCATGATACACCACCACAAAACACAAATAGAACACACTATAAATCAAAATCTCGTCACTTCTCTCATGAAATATGCGTATTCTTCGACCTATTACAAACCTTAATATAAAAAAATTAGCTGAATATTGTATATTTTTATTAACCTTTTGACACGTGTACTACATGCTAGACATATTTAAATAGAATGATTTTAAAAATGAAACACAAACAAATTTTAAATAAATGTTTCTTAAATGAATATTTTTAATAACGTTACACATCAAACATATAGTTTTGAGTATTGATATTTCGAACACCTTAGCTCAACTTTGAGCACATCTTCGCTCCATCATAAAATGTTGATTATACATCTCATATATAACTTTAGTTATTTGTATACAAATGTGGTAAAATCATATTTTCAAGTATTTGTTCCAACAAAACGTTAATGCAAAAAATGTCAAATTAAATAGCATTTTAATCAAAGATAAAGTAAACGTAAATAAAAAAAAAAGCCTAGTACAAGAGCCTCACTATGGAGTGACCTCATGAACAACGAAAACCCACAACAAAAAATATAATCATGAGAAACTAGAGATAAGAAACCACACCCTAAAGAAATAAACATCAATCAAGTAAGTGGACAGATAGAAACCTAAGCTAAGCCTCCATTTTACTCGAAAGGTACCTCACGAAGCATAAATGACGATAGTGCCACAAATTGAATGTCACGTCCCATGGAATGATAATCGTGTAAATTTAAACTATTAATTTAGAATCTGAAAGAGAAACCCGTTAATTATAAAGGTACAAAGTGAAACAGAACAACATCTGGTCCACTATTAAAATTTTAAAAGGAGAAATGTTTGTTTAGGGTTTTAGGAAGGGTTAAATAAGAAATACGAAATTAGAAATAGTTATGGATCAATACAAGTTTTTTAATTTATGTAGTGATTATTAATTAATTGGTTTATTCAAAACTATTGAAACAAATTAATATGAGAAATTACATTGGAGATCACCTTGAATGTTACCTACTTACCTTTATAAAGTAATTAATTTTAAACTATTTATTTAATGACTTATTTTGCTAATAAATAGTTAAATAAAAAAATTACTATACTTTAAATAAAATAATAATAAATAGATGAATGGTTATAAATGATTAAATGCACTTCACCCCTTTAATCGTGTTTCAAACACATTTTGATAAAACTATTTCTTTTTTGCACTTTCTTCCCACTTTCATTCTCCACGAACCAATAACTATCATTCTCTTTTAACTAAAAAAACCAAAGCACGTCCTCATAATCAATTAGTCGTATTTCCTTCTTAAAATAAACAAAAGTTCGATCTCACACATGTGGAACGCGATCTATAGGCACTTGTCATATTTATTCAAACTTGATTATTATTGAGAATGATAATACTAGTAAGTTATAATGTCATTGCGGCAACTTTCAATGTGTGTTCTTTAGATTGTTATTGATACGATATTGGTTGATCGACAATGTTCATACATCTTACCCTACCTGATCCTATTAAATTTGTTAACTAAACTTATGTTTATATTTAAGTTTATATTTATATGTGTAGTTAAGTGGCATATAAGATGTAAATTAAACTAATAAGTTAGCAGTTGAAAAAGGCGGATCTAGAAGGTATCTAGGGGTTGCCGTGATACCTCTCACCTTTCATGGCAAACAACAAAATTAGTGAAAAAGAAAATTTATGTGTTTATATGTGTTTCATGTGTTCAGATATCCTTAAGCAAATATTAGGATATCTATAGGTACACAGTTATTTTTGAGATACTTCTGAATTTTTCTTTTAGATCCGTGTAGCTGCTATGGTGTTTATTAACGACAATTCTAGCGACCGTTAAACGGTTTACAGTTGGCACCAAATAACCGACTAGAACTGTCTCTAGCATATGTATATATTGGTGTTATCGGCCTACTTTGTCCGGCACCAAGATTTATAAAACAAAATCATTAGATTAATCCTTACTTTCTCGATTCTTTTTACATTGATCGCACAAAATAAAGACTAAACACGGTGATCTTTGTTCTTCACTTCTTTTTGATTATCAAATTCGTATAAACTTACTAACATACCCAACCGACCCGACTAAACAACTTCAATTATGGCTTTGGAAGAATTTCTTGTTTTCTTGCACTTTTTATCTGTCATGTCAATCATCTTATATATTTTGCCAACATATATTACCCACAACATACACGTACCCTTTATAACCCAACTTGCTTTATATATAGAGCCAACCTTTTTCATTTGTATACTGATAGCTTACCTACCTGGACCCCACCTCAGATAAAAACAAGTGACCCACACATCTTAGAATTCGTACGTTTATTGTTTTGGGTTGCTAATAGTTCTTAATATATTTGTTAATGATTATGATAACATGTCACCTTGTCGGATTCTTTTGACTTATTTTACAAAAAGCATATCATGAACGTGTGGTGGTAGTAGTATCATAAATTTATAATGTATTGCTACATTATTGCATATTATGAAGCATAATATGGGGTATGTGCTTTTTAATCATTGACTTAAACCTTAAGATTGAAAATTAGTTTAGAAAAACAAAGAGGAACTAGTATATTACAAAGTGCAAAAAACAATGAACAACTAATATATTATAAAGTGCAAATTAATTAGAAAAACAATTGGAGGAAGGAAAGACAAATCATAAAGTGCAAAAATACAATATATTATGTCTAGTTGATTACATATATTATCATTTTTTCATCATTCTTTATAGGAACTAATCTAAAAGTTAGAGCATCTACAACAACAACAAAGCTCGTGGTCCATATTTAGGTGGCAGGGCAGACCAAGGCAGCACGTACGAGCACAATAGTGGAGCAAGTCTGCGGCATCTAAGTTTGTGGCTGCAGACTTGAAAATGACGATAACATGACATTTTCTCTCTCCCTAAATCATATCACCTATATATACATTTTTAATAATTTTTAATAAGGTTTATTGTTGTGAAAGAAAGTATGGTTTTTGAGAATGTTTGAAATATGATGTGTCGTTGACGTGATGGTTTGTAGAAGTTTGTTGTTATGGATGCTCTTAACGTACTTGTGTTTAAACCACGAGGATAACAATTATAACATTTAAAAAGGTGAGAACGCAACCTAACTTAAAACGAGCATAACTTTTGGTATAAGTTTGGAAAAATATATATGGATTATAATTATATTTTGCATTGGATCTAGTGAATGTTTAAGTATATTAAGTAACTCGAGAAGCAAAATAAGTATGGTATCCAGGCAAGCCTCATCCAGGAGCCACAAGTCATGTGAAATCACTTCTTTTAAGAAGGATTCCTTCACCACTTGAAAACAAAAATGCAAATGAAGGTGAAGAGGTAGGTCCCAGCAGAGCCCAGTTGGACCCGCAAGACTCACCTTAAACAGGGACGTCTGCGCAGAAACCAACTGGATCCACAGAACCAACCATGCTCAGAGACGTGACGTCCTTACGCGCAGTACGCAAGCTGTTCCCGCAGGAAATGCCTCCCATGGTGAAGGACTCCGCCTGTTCCCGCAGCCTCGGATACAAGCCATGAGGGAAGGCCACCCGCTCAGCAAGGCTACACGCACAAGGCACTTAGCTCTCAATCACTCAGTGTCACCTGAAGGAATGAGCGAAGCCGGGAACTATCCCGCACAAGGGCGGGAGGGGGAATACTCCTGCCCAAATAAGCCAGTCCGTACGATACAGGAAGATCTTCTGTACTGTACCTGACGAGGTATGGGAAAAAGATCTGACTAAAGATACGACAGCTTATGGACAACAGTATGGCGAGCAGCATGCTCCTACACTGTTTGTCACTGTTAGCCGCTGCCTACTCACCAACTCTTGTCATACCACGTGCGTAGCTGGCAGTTGGTGGAAAAGGAATAGTATACAGCAGGTCTGGTCACTATCAGCCGCTACCTACCCACCAACTACCAGCAGGACACGTGCGTAGGCTACTGTTGGTGGAACAGGAACACTGTTGCAGCCGGCCATACCTCTTTGGAAACCTACCTTCGGCTATAAATACCACAAATGGTATGACCACCTCATCTTATCATATCTTACTACATTATCATCATAATATACCTGATATCTGCTCTAGCAATCTCTTAATATACTTTTATATTTAAAGAGCAATCTAGTCTGATTCTCACGCCGAAGGGTGGTCACAAGGAGGAACCCCCCCTTCTCAGTGACGAGCTCACGGTATCTGTTTTGCAGGTTATCAGAAGAACCATCTTCCAAGGGTCTAACCCCTCGTGGGAAACATCTCTCCAACCCCCAGGTTACCAGTAATCTGTCCGGGGTCCGGTTAGTGTTTCTTCAGAAGGAAACTACTTTGAATTCACATGTTATAATATATAGATAGATCTCTAGCTGCTACCTTTATGATCAAACTGATTATTTGGCATTTTGATTGTTCTTGTTGTTTATTTATGATTGGAAAAAAACAAACATATACAGGAAATAACTAGGGGTTTGAAAATTTTATTTTATCCTCTTTTCTAGAAAATAATGATCTAGTTAGGGATGTAAATGAAATACTCTTAGGACCATTGGCCCAACCAAACTAATTGGGCATTTATTCCTAAACAACTTTTAGTTGATTAGTAGTTAAACCAAATTTGGATAATAACTAACAAAATATTCCAAAAATGATTAGATCAATGATAAAGAAATTTATAAAATATTTTAAACAAACTCCTCCCGTTATTACTTGTGTCATCGCATTGAACCCATATTTTAATGTTTCCATGTTTAATTGTTAATTTTAACAAATGTTTATCAAATATGTTTAACGTTACATATTACATATACGTAAGTCAATGTAAATTGTGGAAATAAAGTACTAGTAGCTAGCAATAGAATTTAAGTGCTTAAAATTATTAATTAAAATAAACAAGAAAGCATTAAACGGGCTCGGAAGTTATATTGCAACGGATTATTTAAGCGGGTTGACTACACAAGATATTAAAACTCTGAAATTTTGGCTTGGTGGAAAATAATGGAATCCCATATTCCAATTCAAGGCAATATGGTCCGTGATTGACTAACTGTTCAAGCATCAACGGTAGTTTCAAAATGTATATTTTTTCTGTTAGTGGCAAGGTTATATCTTTAAGAGGAACAAAGCTCACTTCAAAATCAATGGAATTGTGCCTTTGTTCGAAAGACCACTAGCGTCAATATAAAATTGAGGGCAATGAAACGTTAATTTATAGCAATAACAATATAGTTTTCTGATCGTATGCATTAACTATTTATAAACGAACAACATATAAAAAATGTTTGTAGCCAACTTAATCCCGCCTATACTATAAAAAAAACTCATTGCAGTATTGCAATCTAAATACGTTTTGACCTGTTACCCAAGCTACATGGCCCGTCCATTTGCTCGCGGTTCATATCGACCAACCCGGTTCATATGTTTGACCCACCCAATATCCTAGGCCTCAAACACTTGGTAGTTCAATTTGTGTGGTTTTGATCCTCATTAGCTTCACCAGTCCAATAGGTCTTGAATGCAACAAGTATTGTTTCCCCGTTGACTTGTTGACTTTCTTGGTCAACGGTCTTGGTATTCCATTTCATTCGTTTGACTATGATTTTAATCTTTGATATCACACTTGTCTCATCTCTAAATATTACTGTGCCTTCAGGCCTCAAGATCCGGTCCATTTCCAATAATATGTCCGTGATGTCACACCTTCAATATAAATACATAGACATTATAAGTTTATAACCATAAAAAATAATACTATCCTTAGGGTTGGAAATGAACTAAAACTAACGACACGTTGTTCTTGTTCGTTCGTTAAGTTTTTATCGGACAAACGGATGGTTTTACCGAACAAAGTTTCGTGTCCGTGTTTGTTTATTAAGGAATTAAGCATGTTCGTGTTCGTTCATGAATTTGTAAATGCGGCAAACGGACACAAACGAACGTAAATGAACAATAACGAAAACAAATGAATAGAAATGAACACAAATGAACGTATATAATTTAAGAATCATTAAATAAACACAAAATAACACAAAAATCTGTAAGGCAACAATATCCAAAAAAAGCTTGACATAGTAATCATAAATATAATCATATCAGATAGTAATAGTAGAAATTAAATAAATGAAAATAGTATTAGTAAAATTATAATAAATGAACATATATAAGCGAACATAACCGGACATACGTAAACAAACGTAACCGAACTAACGTAAATGAACGAACCTAAATGAACAAATTACCAAACGTTCACGAACACAACTGGACAAACACAAACAGAGCACAACCTCTGTTCGTGTTCGTTCGTTAAGCTTACCAAACAAAATTCTTTGTTCATGTTCGTTCACTTATTAAACAGACGGACATAAACAAACTTCCCGCCAAATGGTTCACGAACGGTTCGATGGACGTTCAGTTCATTTACAACCCTACATGTCCTAAATTCTATTCATCATAATAAAGAAGCATGCAAAAGGATCATTGTCACATACCTATCTTGATACATACTAAACACACCACCTGCATGGATCAAATCATATGTTCTTGGATAAGTTGAGAATGCCTCACACCAATCATGATACACCCCAATGAATCCGCGCTCATAGATTACTCCTAGCGTGTCCGGTTGGAAGTTTACCGGAACCACATTCATTAACCACACAGGATATTTCATCAAGGCTGCGGAAAATCCACCAATGTAAGCATTCATGTCGAGTATGTTACGATATCTTCCTTGAGGTAAACCGGTAACTATTCGTTTATAATGTGTAATCCGCTCTTTCCATATTTCGTTATCCTTTAGAAAATCCTCTTTTGTGATTCCCCTTACTAAATTGTTGTTGATTCTTGGAGGTACAGCCGTTGCGCGTTCTGGCCAGTTTTCTAATGCTCCACCTGAGACTTCATCCTGGTTGTTAACGTTTGGCATTGGGGTGATGCATCTTTCCATTTCTTTATACCTTGTATACACACCAAAAATGATAAATATTATTTTGGAACAATGTTATAGCTTCAAGAACAAAATGAAACCTTTTGGTAGGGTGTGCATGGTTCGTTCGGTTATGGAAGACTGCTTAACCATAAGCATAACCGAATGGTTGGTTGATAGTAGGTCAGTTAACCGTCGGTTATATATGGGTCAGTTTCGGTTAAGTTCAGTTAACTGTCTAATGTGTTTTTTTTTTCCTTTGTCTCATATGAAACTGGTTTGGTTATGGTGTTTCAAGCTCAATTATGAACTTTCGAAGCTGAAATATGTCGGTTCAAAGTTTGGTTATGGTCTTTCAAGCTATGTTATAGATAGTTGCGACATAAAAATTTAAATGTTCGAAGCTAGATATTGTGGTATAAAAGATGAAAATAAGGGTATAAAGTTTCGAAAAAACAAACATACAAAGTCGTCAGTTAACGAAGGCACATTAACCATAAATCCATAACCAAATGGTCAGTTAATTAGATTCAATTAACAATAACCGTCGTTTTTGTTCGGTTATGGTTAATTTCGGTTTTTGGTTATGGTTCGGTTTTGCTCACCTCTACCCTTTGGATTAGTAAGTGGTTTAGGATCTTCTCTTTTGCAGTACTTGTATTTCAAGCCAGTTTGCTACCCATGCAAGCGAACTCATGCAAGTTCTGACAAATTTTTTGTGGAGATTGTTTGTCACAGTTTGTGTGACAAACAAACTTTGTAGAGTTTTTTGCTTTCCACCCAAGTAAACTTGACGAGTTCGTTTGCAGGATAGCAAACTGACTAGAAGCACAACAACTTCCAAAGAACGAAAAACTTCAAAAACAATGAGAAAGAAACCTAGAAGTACCATGCTTCATCAGCATTGCCAGATTTGCATATAAGTGGCTTGTGATGTTTCTTTTTGCTTTTAATACAACCAATGTGATTGATTGGTTTTTGCCATACAGCAAAAGCATCCATTTCTATAACTTTTTTCCAACAAAGGCGTTTCGCGACGTCCTCAATCTCGTCTTGTTCATGTTTCAAGTCTTCGCGGCTTCGTTCCCATCCTTTCCACAACTTCCTCCACTGAATAGGAGGTCCGGAAAGTATCCAGTAACCGCCAGGCCTTAGAACTCGGTCTACTTCAATTAAATATAATCCATCTGCAAGTTCATCATCATTTTATAACATAACTAGTATGTCAAATATGTTCATATATAATAAAGGGCAACTGTAGAGAATAGTAACCAAGTTTTGAAACTGTACCAATCAGGTCACTCATAAAATCTTTTGTTCTGATCAGGTTACTGAAGTTTTCTTTTTGTTCTAATCATAAATATTTTACCTGGATAGCAGATCATTTAGGTTTTTTTTTAAATAGTTTGACATTGCAAACATTTTTTAAAAATTGAGAAAAAAAATTAATTGTGAAAAATTGCAAAAATAATAATAATAATAATCTGGAAAAATTCTGGAAAAAAAAACTTAATTTTTTTTGTTATTATTATTTTTTTTTCATTTTTTCACAATAAATTTTTTTCTCAACTTTTACTAATTTTTTCACTTTTATAAAAATATTTTGCATTGTTAAAATATTTAAAAATAAAAAAAACCTACAAAACATGTTATCCCGGTAAAATATATATGATTAGAACAAAAAAGAAACTTTAGTAACCTAATTGGAACAAAAGATTTTATGAGTGACATGATTGGAACAATTTCAAAACTTGGTTATTATTCTATAGAGTAATCCCTATAATAAATTACGCAATTATAAGTTAAATCTTACCATATTTACCCCATGGAATTAGGCACCGAGCACAATGAGCCATGTCGAATGCTCGAGATGGATAAGGAAGCCTTTGTGATCCCATAATGCCAATCATAGCAGGAACCCCGCGTTCTAATGCAAACCATACTTGAGCTTCATGTGTGTCCCTTGGAGCAAAAGACATTGTGATTATGTCTCTCTTGAGCAGGTATGCACCCCAACTTGCAACCTTCATACAACTTATAAAGCATTAGCCATGTCACAATATTCAAAAATTTAATTTAAGATTTTCAATTCAAAATATAGCGAAGACAGATCTTTCTAGACTCGGATAATTAAAGTAATGGAGCTAGACATCGGATAAATAAAGGTTATGGACTTTTAAGGGAACGTATATATATTTTGTCTTAGCTTTGTCGTGGGTCCTTAGATTTTATTACACCTAGTTTTTCCTACGCTTTCGAGTACCTTAGCCTTACCTTTGTCTTGTCATTTAAAATTTTAAGGGAGTGTATACATACTATATACTTTACACGTAGAAAATGATTTTTAGGGTATATGGTCTAAGTGGAAGCAACTCCTCTATTCCTAGGAATCTAGGATAGAGAAAATATTTGCTTGTCCCACCCTCCCAGATCGTACCACCTCCCAGATCGTACCAGTAGCTTTTTTGTGTAAGTGTGATTATACTGAGTATTTTGTTTGTAATTCAAAAATATATGAGGGAAATATAGAAGTGAAATGCTATACTTACTCCACAGCCTGTATCGATTGCGGTTCGAATGGTTCCATTTGAGAGAGGGATAAGTTCATTGATATCATCAATGTAAGAATCGGCTCCATGGCGAAACATAGTCCCGCCTCCAGGAAATCTAAACCGGTCACCTTCAACTTTAATCCAGTTTTGGCGATCTTTCTCGATGCTAAGTTCTTTATGTGGAATGTTATCATACCATGCATAATCGCGACTTTTTGGCCATTTAAACGGTAGTTTGTACTTTGGTGGCACGGGTATGAGGCAATGCAAGAGCTCTTCTTTACTTGGACAATGCCTCTCTCTATACTTCAACATTTCTCTATCGAATTCATTTCCCCGCTTCGTGTCTTGGCATGGAGTGTACTCGCTGTATGACATATTACATGGTGGAAACTCGGGTATTTGTGAATCATCAATTACCATTTGATGGTGACTTCCAAAATCCAATGATTCAGACGACGGTGGTGATGATGTTCTTGACGATGAATCAACGGCGTCCTTAGATGTTTTGTCACATCCAACTTTATTGGTGAATTCGGTAGGTGTTGTAGGGGCAAGACTGCTTTGCCAAGCCCCTAATATGTAGAACAAGGTGAAGAGTCCGCTAACCGCTAGGAGACGTGTGATGTGATTCTTTCTTGCTTCAACTAGGTGATATTTCGGCGATCCGACATGTTCCTTAGCCATTAATCTAAGTTCTAACACACGAAATCTATTAAACTAAAAAACATTAGTACTATGTTTTTGTTTAAGAAAAGTGGAACCCAACATTAGTGATAATGTTTAGTGATGATGTTTGAAGTTTGAACTTTGTTCTATGTGTTGGATTAGATAATAATTGGTTCACGCATAAACATAAATATAAATATAGATCCAATCAATACGGATCCATCCCATAAGTTAGAAGAAATAAAGGTTTAGAGGGTTTTTAGACTTTGTCACATCGCCCGGTTTTCTTCCAATTGTTACATGTGTCAAAGTTTTGTTGTGTGTTGACCTCCATGAGAGTTGTTCTTATGGTTAATTATGGAAACTACTTCCCATGAACTTGGTCACAATCTGAGAACTTGTAATTGTCCGAAGTGACTATTTTTGGTACAAAAGATACCCTAAAGTATAGGGTTTTGTTTTTGTTTTTTGTTTTTTTTGAATTACGAGATTTGGTTTCGGAGAATTCATGGGACGATGTCAATGTCTTGATAACCATCGTCGTTGAGTAAATAGTTTTAAACTAAAGGTGTCGTCGTTTTTTATTTCCAAATAGTGTAGTAGTCTTTAAGTTTCTTAACGTAGGGTTGGCTCCAGGTAAAGGCGAGCCGGACTCTTGGTATGGGCATGTATTTTCCAAGACACTAAATTTATATTTATATTTTTTATATATGTAATTAACTAGAATTGTTGTTACTGAAATTCAATTAACGATCCCAATTTATCTAAATGATTCTATTTATATAACGCCGTAACTTAAGAAAGGCTAAAGACATATAAAATAGGACAAATTTTATATATGACACATAAAGGAAATACAAATTCTATTACACTGGAAATGTTTAAGTGTCACTATACAAAAATCTTATTTCAAAACATAATTTCATGTGTTTTTAAAATGTTTCAAAATAACACTTGAAAGATTTACATACAAAATCTTATTATCTTTGAATGAGTATAATAAACACCATTACACTCCTTAACAATGAATGCCTCAACAAGGAATGTGTTAAATGCACCGACACCGATGCCATTGCAATGACGAGCGTGAGAGCAGGATGAGGTGGGACCACATTTTTTCCAACTAATTACATTCACTAATTCAATTTTTTTATTTAAAGTCACTAAATATAATTGTGTTGTTATTTGAATAATTGCACGTTTTTCTATTGAAAAGTTAATAAGAGCCCTTATACTTATGTGGTAGTGAGTGACGGGACGTTTTCACTTTTTAACTATACCATTACACATAATTTTTGTAATGTTGTTTTTGTCATCCTTGATAGCTTTAAGGTTTGGTAACGTGTGTGCCAAAAGAGGGATTCACACATCAAATAAAATAGCATATAGTTTATCAAAATGTAAGTCAAAGTTCAATATATAAATAATATAATAAACATTGGTAGCTATCGCATGAACACCACATCGGAATGAGGTGTGGGTAAGCACAATCACCATCCATCATATACCAAATTGTTGTATAAGTGTTGAACACCGTCTATAAAATGTTAAAACGTCATCCTTACGCTAAAACGTCATGTTAAAAATAGAGGTCAAATGGTAATTCACCATGACAAAAAAAAAATAATAAAACACCATTTTTTAACACCTAGACAGATATAACACAATGTACAAAACCTAAAACATTGAACCTAAAAAGACTATGAACACTTAATAAAACACCACATACAAAACTCATTTAAAAAAACCGCACTTTTCCTGAAAAAGAAAAATAAAATTAATGTAACAATTTTATACCTATATTAAAAAAAACAGCACTTTTCCTGAAAAAGAAAAATAAAATTAATGTAACAATTTTATACCTATATTAAAAATACAAAACGTTTGAAAATGTTTTTAATTTTTATTAAAAAAATATTAATGTATGAAAAATTTATTAAATTTAAATATTAATTACTATATGTAATTACAACTTAAACTGTTTAATGCATTTTATATGCAAATATCACACATTTCAGAATTAATATTTAAATATAACTCAAGTCAACTATAAAGTTACTTAGTTATATACTTATATTACACATTATTTTAATTTAATTATTCATTTTTACTATAATTAGATTCAGTTAATTGGAATTTGTCTCACAAATTCATATTAAGTTTCATATATTTGTGTAATTATTAAATTTGAATGATATCGGATGTAAATAATATTTAGCTGTTTAAATTTTTTTTTGAATGATCATCTATAAACTTTGGCCAAATAATTTTTTAAATAATTAATAGAGTATTGTATATTTTACCCTAAAATATCAAGAGCAAATAAAAGAAACCTACATTTATAGTTATTTAATCTCATCCACATCGACAAAATATAACCGATTAACGTTAAAAATAAAACAAATATCCAAGTTTATAAAACATAAACGATTCAATGAAAAGGTAAATCAACAAAATCGGTTATTGGTTGTGTTCGATTTTCTTGGTCTTTCATAAATCACAAAACCAAAATTTTGGTTTTTACTAACAATCAATACTGAACTGTCAGTTTTGGTTTTTCGGTTTCTAGTTGGTTTTTCGGGTTTCATGGACTCCCTTGATAATAATAATCATTAAATTGATTTGATTCTTGACCATGGTTGTTTTCTATACTCGTGAAAAAAAAAACTATTTATCATTTGATCAACCAATATATATAAGCATAATCGAAACAAAACTAAGAATTTGTTTTATTGATACTCGCGTTAAATACATGTTTGAAGCTGAGGACATTTTTTGTCACACAAGTCTTTGTTGTCGAAGCAAAATTTTAGATCCGGACAACAACAATATTTTACGATATTGTTAGGAGCGTTGAATTTCTGACACATTGGTTTTCCATTCAAGCTATTCGAGCTACGGATCGAACATAAGTCACCTGAACAACAACAACAAAATTGTTATGATTTTGAAAAGGTTCAATGGTCATGTAGAAAGTAATGTAAAATAAATAGAGATAGATTGATCTAATTACACTTATAACCAGCGAACAATGTAACGAAAGTAAAGCATATAAGCAACGCATGTGATGTCGCTAGTTTTGCCATTTCCACAACTATCGAATATTTCGATCCTTTTCCCCTGAAAACAGAATATATTATGGTTAACACTTAAGATCAATTGTTTTTATATATTTCTTTTAAGTAATATCATACATTAAAATTATGATGAATCTACAAACAAGATTACAATTAGATTACTATAATCTGATACAGAATATATCATATATCATATTAAAGTAATTTTGTTCGTAAATTACAATAAGATTACCTTTAAAACATCAATTGAAAATTCCTAATCACATTTAAACTCAGTTTAAAAAAAACTTTAAAGCATTTTAAAGAAAATATAACAATAAATACACATATTAAAGCTAAAAAAGTTTCAATTTATGGTGTAGTCATTTAAGAACTTAATAACGTATAAAAAGTTATTGATTTTTAGAAAAATTGATGAAAATTAATAAAAGTAAAAAAAAAATTATCAATATTCTACCACTCCACAATTTCTTTTATACATAAGTTTTAGTAAAGCTGTCGGTTTTTAAAACATCACGCGTAACTTAAAAAAATTATTGGTTTTATGTATAAATTTTAAAAATAAAATAAAGTATATAAAGTTATTTTATGTAACAAATTACATTTTTTTTACCACTCGACATGTATACAAGGGAAAAGCTAGTGAGTGAAGCATATGAAGGATCAAGAATGTTACAAGTGTACGCTTTTACTTATAATAATGGGTTGGATGCATCATTATAATTACGTATTTTTTAGACAATTTGGATTTATGTTTTAACTTAATTAAGCACACATTTTAACTAGTTTGCACACATGGTTTTAATCACATTGCATAAAATTTTCAGAATATTGTAAAATGAATTATGCTAAATCTGGACTACTCTGCAATGAAATTAAGAAGCATGTAACACACCAAAATATAGTAGAGCTTTAAGGCTATGAAGATTAGAACAAAGTAATTACCTCTGGTTACTCGTTTAGTTGCATAGACCTAACTTATCTTGATATATTAATAGTGAACTATAACCCGAACACAAAACATTTGGTACATTTTATACATCAAAACTATGTTAGTCATTCATGATTCAACTAAAACACATTACTAAATACAACAACTAGCAACACATCTAAACAACTAATCCGTCATCACATCCGTTCTCCGTTGCTTCCTGGTCTCGACCAACCCCTTCACAACCGCGTCCACAATCTGCATCCGCGACTCCAAGATCAACTGATATCGTTTCATCTCCGTCTCCATTCGCATCTTTTCGTTCTCCCAAGCCATATCTATCTTCATTTTCTCCATTCTCATAAACCCCTCTCCCAACGACTTAATAGAAAACACCACTTCATTAATATCATTATTCACTCTCTTTTTCCCTGGCTTCACATTAGGATTAATATTATTCCTACACACTTTAATCCACATTTTGCTGTTTTCATCACTTTCATCAATATCATCAATATCATGATTATGAATCACTTTGCTAAATTTTCTAGCATGTGAAGGAACTCCGGTTTTTATCAGAACCGGAGTCCCACTCGTGCATAAGGAATTCTTATGGTTTTCGTACGCCTCGTTGATTATGACATCATGAGTAGGTATAAACTGAATCCCACTGCCAGGATTCAATCCCTGGTAACCTGGCAGAGAATTGAATCCTAGCAGAGGTATACCATTTATCACTTCTGGATTATTATTATTATTATTATTATTATTATTATTATTATTATTATTATTAGGTTCGTCGTGGTTCTTCTTCATGGCCTCCATGGCATCAAAGAAGAACCACGACGAAACAAACCTCGTGCCGCGAAACAACGCCTGACGTTGTTTCTCGGCGCGGTGACGCTGACGTAGCTTCTCCATTTTATGTCGGCACTGGGCGGGGGTCTTGGGCGGGGTGGCGTTTGGGAAGGCGGATTTTACCTTCTCCGCCACCATGTCCCAGTCTGGGGTTTTAAGGAACGCGCGATGAAGCGCGTGCAATCGTACGCGGTAAGCGTCGATCAGGACTAGCGCTTCATCGCGCGTCCAACACGGAGGTGGGAATTTACGGGTGGTGGTGGTGGTTGTGGACATGGTGGTGGTGGTTAAAGATGGAAGTGATGATAATTGGAGTGTGGAGTGAATAATAATAATAATAATAATAATAATAATAATAATAATAAAGGTGGTGGGGTGGGTTGGGTGGTGATTATGACGATGGTAGGTGCGGTGTGCATTGGACAGGACCCCACTAGTTGTCTACCAGCACAACACCAAACACATACCTTACCCATTGACTTTCTAAGTAACAACACCACTTGAGCTGAAATGATGGAGGTCATAGACTCATAGGTTTGGTAGTTTAACTAACTTTGTTTCTAGAAAATATATATATATTTTTTTTACCGCAAATTTCAATAGAATAAAAATCCCAACCACTCCTGCCGAGAAGCTAGCAGGGGCTGGGAAAACAAACTACCAAAAACATTACATAGACAAGCATTTCCATTTAGCTCTATTTATATCTAAACAATGTAATCTATTTTTTATTCACAAATAACTTAACATCTTGATTTCTCCAATCACTTTGTCAATCCTTATGGGCTTGTCTTCAAAAATCAACTCGCTACGAGCTCTTTAAAGACACCAGCAGGAGACCATTATTATAGACAACACCATGCTCCTCTTATGCTCAATCATCAGAACTTTCTTATGAACACTAAGAATTATTTGAACCGAACCAGCATCAAATTGCGGGATATTGCACCACTTGCTGATGTAACTCCAAATCACTGAAGCAACATAGCAATCTGTCAATAAATGATCAATTGTTTCCCCCGCAGCCAAGCAACAATTATAGAAAATATATCTAGTTGTTGTACATGTATATTGTTAAAAATTTAGTCATTTCATAGGTGTAGTGGATCTACTTTTGTGAAATGGAAATGATCGGGTGAGTTAGTGGCCTGTTAATGATTCAAATGGTCTTTCAAAAAACTATCACTCATATGTTAGTTTTCAATCATAAATTATTTTCTTCGTGTATATGAGGCGGAAATGACAACACAATACTTGAGTTTAATATTTAAGGCATGGAAGTTAAACGAGTATTACGCCCTGCTTGTGGTGCGTGCATATAATGTATATATGTGTGAACCCTCGGGTGGGCAAAAGTGAAATTGCACTAATTTTAACGTTATTTTACTAATCTTGTGAAAATAACGTTAAAAGTGGCGGAAGGTTAATCAGGCATCATGTGGTGGCGTTGATAGCCGAAAGACAAGGGTACATGCACCGATCAGCCGGTGTCCCGATGATTGAGTGTTATGTGCCTTATGCCAAGGCTTGATGCAAAACTACTATCGAGCCGGGGGTCTCATCGGAAGCAGCTTCTCTATCCCTATGGGTAGAGGTAAGGCTGTCTACATTTTAACCTCCTCAGACCCTACCATAGCTTTGCTATTGGTAGGATATACTAAGTACGATGATGATGATGATGATGATGATGAAGTTAAACGAGTATTGTTGATTTATAATTCATCTAAAACATACAAAGAAGATTTTGATGGGTTTTTTTTATGGTAATCCAAGCATATAGGTGGTCTTTAGAATCATAAGATCAATTTATCTTCATGGTTGGTTCATAATACATGGACCAACGATCCATATGAGTGGTTTAATGCAATGTTCTGAACTTATCAGAAGTTGAGAGCATGACTCTCATGACACCTGACATAAAAGGATAGTATATACACCTAGTTTAGTGCTCATCTTAGCCTATTTCAGTTTGATAAGACTCACTTTAATAACCATAGAAGCAGTTGGTTCAAATGATCAATGTTGTCATTGCTAACGTAGAACGCATAATGACGCATACATTCAAGGTAAAGAGAATGGTGTTGTGCAAAGTTCTCAACGTCTCATAAATTGAGAGCACGAGTAGTGTCACACCGTACCTACATGTGTTGACGACATCCGAAAGAAAAAAAGGTGGTTATGCACTTATGCGTCAAGTTTAGTGCTCGTGTTGGTTGAATCTTCTTACCCTCTTAACGTTCATGACTTCAACACGTCATCGACGTTCAATTGTTCATGCAAAACGCCTTCTGCAAAGTTTAGAATGTCTCCAGAAATGGTTCACGCCTTAACATATTTAGTAATCGATGCTAACAATATAATAAATCACTGATAGTTTAAAAAGCTTATTTAATGATCCGATACGATCTCAAAATGTAGAGATTCACAAGTACAAACAACAAACACTTAGATCTGATTACTGTACTAACTCTGGTATATTTTTAATACTATTATCGGACATATACGATACACAAAGATTCGCATATCTCATGCCTATATACGAGAAATTATTCTGACATACCATGAACTCATAACTGATAACACGCTTAGAAAAATGACACTTTCCTTCTATTAAACATCTAGTGTCGATACTCGATATCAAGTAGCTCACGCGCTCGTTTACACCCCTATAGTACCTGGAGGATAAAGTCATAAAACTAACCTCCCATTATCCTCAATTACAGTAGTAACATTAAACGAAACTAAAAACCACACAAACACTAACATTCAACGAAAACAAACCTTAAAACTCCTCCATTATCGTAACTCTCATTGACGTTGTCGTTTATTCTCTAACCCTTTAACGAACGCCTCAACTATCTGCTTCTGCGACTCGAGCACCATCTTATTCCGTTTCATCTCCGCTTCCATTCTCATCCTCTCAATCTCATGAACCATTTCCATCTTCATCCTCTCCACCTTCACAAACCCATCTGCCAACGCCTTTATCGACGACACAATCTGCCCTATCGAATCGTCATCCCGTTCCCCCGAATTCCTCTTCATCCGCTCATCACAATCCATACCGCCCAAACTCATATCCTCATCATCATCATCATCACTTTCACCATCCTCATTCCAGTAACTCCGCTTATAATTATACTTCGCGTTCGCATTAACGTTCGTACCGATTTTGCTATACTTTCTAGGATTAGTTTGTGAAGCTAATCTATGATTCTTTCCTGAATAATACAGGTCATCAAATTCATCATCATCATCATCTTCATCTTCATCTTCATTATTATTATTAACATCATAGCTTTGTGAAACCCTAACTCTAGAGGCTACATTAACCATATTACTATCAACCGCAACCGCAACCGCAGCCGTAGCCGCAGCCGGTTTAAATCTAATTCCACGGCCAGGATTCAATCCTCCATAAACCGAATCAACATTCATATTCAATTGACGATTAATAATCGAATTGTTTACATCGTTACCGGTATTGATGACGTCATCATTATTATTATTAGATCCAGATCCGGTACCGTTTTTCTCCATGGAATCCATAGCTTGAAAGAAGAACCACGTGGACAAAAACCGGCCACCGGAGAACGCAAGAGCACGTTGTTTCTCAGCACGGTACCGTTGCCGGAGCTTCTCCATCTTATGGCGGCACTGCGCGGAGGTTTTCGGCGGCACGGCGCCGGGAAACAACCGGCCGAGGTGTTCGGCGACGGCGTCCCAGTCGGCGGTGCGGAGGTAGCCGCGGCGGAGGGCGTACCACCGCTCGCGGTAGGCTTGGATTAGAGCTAGGGCTTCATCTTGTGTCCAGCACGGCGGCGGGAACCGCCGCGGTGGTTTTTCGACGGTGGTGGTGGTGGTGGGACCGGGGGTGGACATTGGTTGTGTGTGTGTGTGTTGGTGAAGGTTGTTAGGTTAGGGTTTGATTGATTGGTTGTGTGTGTGTGTGAATGCTAACATGCGCCAGGGTGGTAATAGATGTGGATAACCGGTGGGGTGGTTGGGTGGACGGTGATGATGGGATGACGATAGGGGATGGGTGATGCTAACATGCGCGGGTGGGTGTGGTGTAACGCAGCCACTAGTCCACCAACAACTCATTGTAATTTTTCGGTTTCTATCCCAAAAAGGACACACAATAAATTTTATTTCAATTTGTATAACCTCAAATAAAGTTGGTTTATTTATCGAGTCTAAGTATTAGTAATATAGTTTTTACGTTACCTTGTGGATCACCGTTTGGAAGTAAGTTTTACATCAATCGACTCGTATTCTCCTTCCGATCAAAAGTCATAAAATATCAGTTTGAAATTTGGAAAAAAATATAACGTCGTTAAGTTTTTTTAACGGAGGTCCAATGAAAATAAATAGTGTGAAAGTTGGGACCAGTGACAGCTACTTTCAAAGTTTGAATTATTATCAGCCAACTACATTAAGTATGAATTATTAAAATCCAATTTTCCTTTATTTTTTTCAATACCGTGATCAGTTAATTTGTTTTATAACCTAGTTTTAGCACCCAAACTGGTAATAGTTCATTATGAAAAAGAAATAATAAAGTATTGTACAGCTTTGTGTTATAACTTTTATTTGTTGCATTTAAATTTGCTTGTGTCCAGTTGTCAACGTTTTTGTCCAAGCAAAGATTTATATGTGACATTTATAGAAAAAGTATAACACGCCTAAAAATGCTAGCCTCGGTATTTTTTTATTATTATATATTTGGCTATTATTTAAAGTTGCCGGTACTTATTTTTTTTATATAAAAGATCATTTTATATGAAAATAATAAACAGAAGTACAAGTTTCTGATTTAAATCCTCTTAGTAACGAAAATAGAATTAAAACAATTAGAGAAAGGCAGTAAGATTTTATTTCATATGTAAGAAGTTAGGCATTGATTTAACTTCATAACTAAACTTCAACTTTAACAATCGTACTCACATACACAAGTAACCCAACCCTCGCAATGTCCTTGAGCGTTCTTCGATGGATGGTCAATTTTGCAACCAATATCACAATCATCTGCAAAACAATCATCCTCTGTATTGTATTTTTCCATACACCTCCTTGCATTTGATTGCTCGGAACATGTAATTTTAAAGTCATCACATAAAACACTTAAAAGTTATTATTTTTGTACTTCATAACCTATTATTTCAATTTCTACAGGAGAAAAAAAACACGTTAATAATCATTATATATTTTTTATGAACAAATTATTAATGTATAAAAAACTGGTATAATTGAAAGTTTTGAAGTTAGGATATTTTTTAAGTAGAGGGGAAGAGTTTGCTAACCAAATGCAAGGAATGTGCTCATAAGTACAAAGATAAGAAGAAAGGACATCTTGTTTTTCATGGTTGATTTGTTAAATGTGAGTACATTTCACTTAGCAAATGAGGATGAATTTATAGGCACTTAGTCATTAATGTTATTTAATGTACCACATATTAGAAGAGAAAATGTTAAAATATAAAGGGGATAAAAATAAAAGGTGTGAAAAATATTTATGGTATAAAAAGAATTTTTTTTAAAAAATTCAAGAAAAAAAATCATAACTCAAAATATAAAATAAGAAGAAAAAGTATTAAAAGAAAAAAAAACTAAAATGTTTCTGAAGAAACACAAATCTAATATCTAAGGAGTTAGATCAACGAGTCCACAGGATACGGGTCGAATAACTAACAATCCAGCAATACAATTTCAATCCCACAAGTCTGATGACGAAAACCTGAAAATCAACCACCGTGAGCTCGCTACGGGATGGACAATAGGGGGTGTTCCCGTAACCACCCTTTCGGCGTGTCAATAAGTATCGTTCTTAAAGAGAGAAAAATACTTAGTAATTCGTGAGAATAGTCAGGTGTGAATGAATACCTTATAATGATAGAGAAGGTATTTATTGCCGAAGGATTAGGGAATATTATTGGTCCAGCTGTTCATTTCAAAAATGTGCTCTTGTAGCAACCCGGACACGTGTCCTCATGTGATAGTACGAGTTAGTTGGCCATGTACATGGTTATAACAAACTCGTCAGTTGTCCTTCTGTAATTGGTTGTTACATCACATGCATATTGTTATATAAAAATTAAAAAAAAAAGTGGTGGGTTTTTTTTTATATTGTGTTATTTGGTTGTTCATTGTGTTTTTTAATTGAGTTTATATGCATTGTGTTATATAATTTGGTCATTGTGTTTTTCAATTGTTACTCATATTAAAGATAAAATTAAAACAACAATTACGTCTTTGTGTCTTTGTGCTCAATATTTGTCTTTCTACTTATCATTGTGTTTTAGTCATTGTCTTCAACATTCACTTAATTTGAGAAAAATAGTGTTATGTTCAATGTGTGTTACATTCAAGTCATTGTGTAATATATAGTTTCAATTGTGTTTTACGTTTAAGGTCATTGTGTTATATGTATTTTACCATTGTGTCTTATGTTTCGGGTCATTGTGTTATATGTATTCATTATTGTGTTTTATGTTTTAGGTTAACATGTAATATGTATTCATCATCGTGTTTACTATTAGATAATTTGTGGTATCATTATATTTACATATTATTATTACACAACGATGTTATTAGTATTTAAAAAAAAGACAATGATAAGCTGAAAGACACAATGGTGAAAAAACACAATAACAAACAGAAAGACACAATGACGAAAAAATACACAATGGTAAGCAAAAAAGACACAGTGGTGTAAATTTTTTTTATTTTTATATAACAAAATCATACTCATATTAAAGACAAAAAAACGCTTTCTATTATAGTGAATTCGTTTTTTAAATATCATATGAAAAAATTATATACGTTTTAAAATGATGGGAGAATTAACATATGCCTTGCATGTGGAGAAATATGTGTATTATTACGTTTATATACTTTTTTCTTTGATCTCCACTTGACGCGTGTCAATTTTTTTTGGCTTCTCATACTTCTTATCTTTGTTGTCCTTTGTAGAATAACTCAACCATATCTCTAAAATCTAAATATATTAGCTTCTCTAATCTTGTTAAACGGGTTAACATGTCAACCCACTTTTTAACGGGGTGTGTTCGGGTTGACCTGTTTTTTAAACGTGTCGGGTTCGGGTTGACCTGTTTAAGAAATGGGTCGTGTCAGCCGACCCAAAATCTATATTTTTTGTGTCGGGTTGTGTTTTGGACAAAAATCTGCTAAGGATCAAGTATCCAAATCTGTTATGTGAGGTGAGGTGCTAACTCGATAATGACAAGTGTATGAGCGTAATATTGGTGAACACAAAGGTTTGATCACGAGGGAAAAAGCCCTTAACCAAGATAGTCTTACTTCGGTCAAAACTTATCAAGGTAATCGTTGGTAAAATAACTCCGGTCAATGATTAATAAGATAATCTTTGGTCGAAGCACTTTAGTCAATGATCAAAAAGGTAACCTTTGGTCGATGAGTATATGGTTATCGTGGTCTCCGGCACAAAAAAACCCTCGGACGGTGAAAACTATCACCGTCGATTATATTGATAAATTAAAGGTGATTACAAGTGTTTGTGGAGTATATGATCGAGATTACAAAGAAAGCTAGTGTGTAGAGAGAGTATTTGCTTCTGCTCTAGTTTGTGTAAGTACATGTGTCCTTCTAATCGATCATATCTCAATTATATATATAAGATAATAACTCAATGGAGTTATTAATAATAAAGACTATTAACTAATTATCCCTAAAAATCCGCCATGTCTTCAATATAATCGTAACAGCCACTTTGACCACGTGCTCCATCACTCAGGCTGCGAAATAGGTGGTAGACCAGTCTTCTAGCCGTTACACTTATTAAATATCAGCCTTCATATAAGATACAACCGTTAATAGCAGCAAATACCGAGGATCCATGATCCTGACATAGCTCTGGAACTCTTCAGAAGGATAAGTAATCCAGACACGTCAATATCTTCTTGACTGCAATTTAGTGGATAGACTGAGTCTTCTAACCGTTATACCTGCTAAATATAAGACCACACTTGAGAACAACCGTTAGTAATAATAAGTACTGTGGATCCTTAATCCTGACAGGATTTAGAACACACGCTAAGGATAACTGATCCAAAACATATGCCAGAATAACATATCCATAGTGTCAAATTTCTGTGCACTAACAATTGCCCCCAAAATGGCGGTTGTGATAAGATCATAGTTGTCATTTTGCCTTTGAATTCAAACTTCCTGCAAAAACATATGAGATTTGACAAGCTGGATATAATTGTCATATATCAATGGAGTTTTCTTGGGAACTTCCCTTCCGGCTGTATATCCTTCTCCCTGCAAATCATGAACAATTAGTAACACTTGATTAACCCGGGTGGATGGTCCATTTTTTGAATGGTAAAATCTGGGTTAAGATTTTTGGATAAGTCCAGGTGACTTATGTTTAATAATAATCTAAAACTTTTGACTATTTGCTTGTTACTTGTTATTTTGAAAGTTTGTCTGATATAGCTTTAGACTTGTTGAAAGTTTTGAGAAATATTCTTTAGTAAAAAGTTTTTAGGATATAATATCCTTGCAAAGATAAACCAGGATCTTAAATCCTTATAAAAATAGATTGAGAGTAATGAATCCTTATAGCTATGAGATATAAACTGAAATCAAATAAGTGTAAACCAATAAACAGAAATCACACCGTAAGGTCTGGTTAGACCTAAGTTACCATAAGTATTGATCCTTTTGCAATCCTTATAAAACTGAATTTAAGGATTTTGAATCCATAAGTATTGATCCTTCGGTGATCCTCAGAATCTAATCTATGATACCTGATGCAAATAACTTATGATATTATCTGGGATTAGACCCAATAAACTGGGGACAAGCCCAAAAAATAACTGGGGACAAGCCTGTGCAACTGGGGACAAGCCCGTGTAATCTGGGGAGAAGCCCGTGAACTGGGGACAAGCCCAAAACTGGGGACAAACCCAAATACGGATGTTAATTGGGGACTCGCCCAAACCGGGATTTAGCCCAAACGTGAGATAACGTGAAAACGTTATAAACCTTAGCTAACATGAAAATGTTAGAAACCTTTGTCTTGAGATAACGTGAAAACGTTATAAACCGGTGGTATGGTACGTCTACCATAAATCGTAGGATCCTCCATATAGCCGAAAGCAACGAAATTGTCAGCCACTAAGCGTGTACTGGTCCCGCTGCCCCGGACTATACGTTGGATAGCGTGCGCTCCAGGCGAGAGTGTAGAAACTTTAATTTATAAGAAAGGTGAAAACCTTTAAACCTTGGAAGATATGACCATCGGGGGTCATATCCAATCGTGGGCTAGGCCAAGGAAAATAGCAATGTACCTTAAGCGTGAGGGAGAGGTGGCCAACCTCTTAGACATTGAACTTCTTATTGAAACCTGCATTGTTACTTAAAAACTTGGAAAAGACAAATGTTAAGAATACATTATCCTTAAATTATTAACAAGAATATAAAATAAATAAGTGATCAGATAGATATTACCAATTTTAGGACCCTTGATCCTAGATGGATGCTTGATTTTCGAAGGATACTAGATCCTAACTAGAAAAAAATACTTCTTGAGATGTATAGCATTCCATGCTCTTGGTTATCTGTTGCCTTCCATGGTGAGCAAATGATATGCCCCCTTCCCTGCTTCCGACTCGATCAGATAAGGACCTTCCCACTTGGGTGCTAGTTTCCCATCTGCCGAATTGGTTGTGTTTTGGAAGGCTTTCCTCAAGATTAGATCTCCTTCTTGAAATATTCTTATCCTTATATTTTTCTTGTATGCCCCAGCTACCCTTTGTTGATACGCTGCCATTCTGATTTTGGCTAGGTCTCTGAGTTCTTCTACAGTATCCAAGTCTTCAAGAAAGAAACCTTCATTGGCTTCAGGATCACGGATGCTCGTTCTTGTTGTAGGAATCACCATTTCTGTAGGAATTACGGCCTCTGAGCCAAATACCAATAAGAATGGTGTCTGGCATGTTGCATTCTTGGGTGTTGTCTTGTCGGCCCAAAGAACATAAGGTAGCTTTTCGGCCCACTTTCCCTTCTTGGATCCTAGTTTCTTCAAGTTGTTGGACTTCTAGATCAGCTTCATTTTGCATGTCACTACTGAAATCAGCCACAAAGTCTGCAAGCGCTTGTGATTTAATGGCTGTTCTAGGCTCATACTGAATATCATATGCACTCAGCTTCACAGCCCACTTGGCCATTCTACCTGACATTTCTGGTTTTCTAAGCACATTCTTAACAGGATAGTTAGTTCTCAAAATAATAGTATGTGTTTTAAAATAGTGTCCAACTTGGTTGAGGCCATAATCAAAGCAATAATTAATTTTTCAAGGTGAGAATACCTGACCTCTGCGTCTAAGAGGATTTTACTTACATAATAAACGGGATGTTGTTCACTATCGTGATCCTTTACAATGACGGCACTTACAGCATTACCTGACACAGCTAGGTAGAGGTATAAGGATTCTCCATCCACAGGCTTCATCAGAGCCGGTGCTGAGGATAAGTAATCCTTCAAGGCTGTAAGCGCAGCCTCATGCTATCCACTCAAACTTCTTATTCTTCCTAAGGATGTCATAGAAGTCCTTGCACTTCTCGGATGATCTTGAGATGAACCTATTGAGAGTGGCTATTCTTCCTGTGAGCCTTTGGACATCCTTTGCGTTTGCAGGAGATTTCAAATTGAGGATGGCTTCAATCTGTTCGGGGCTTGCTTCAATTCCTCTTTTAGTCACCATATATCCCAGAAACTTTTCAGCCTTAACACCAAAGTGGCATTTTGACGGATTCAATTTCATGTTATACTGGTCGAGGATATTGAATGCTTCCTCGAGGTCTCTAAGGTGATCCTCAGCTTTCTTCGACTTTACCACCATATCGTCTATGTATACTTCCATAGTCTTTCCCAACTGATCCTTGAACATCATGTTGACTAGTCTTTGGTATGTTGCCCCTGCATTTCTTAGTCCAAACGGCATAGCAGTAAAACAGTATATGCCGGTAGGAGTCATGAATGTTGTATCCTCTTGATCAGATGGTTCCATCTACTTTGAAATACATGTCATGTCTGAGTGCTTGAAGGCAAAGGTAGATTTTCTTCGACCTAAGAAGGATATGAGATCCTCCTCGATCTTGCTAGGGATACTGGATCCTAGGAACACCTTTATCTCTGGATCCTCGGGGTCCAAAGATACTTCTTTAAGGTCTTTCTCCCGAGCTTCCAGTACATCCCTAGGATGTTGCTGTAATTGCTATGCTATAGTTTGCTTGGTCGTTGGCTTCATCGATGAAGAATAATAGTTCTTGGCCTCTGCCTGATCACCAACTATCTTCACAACTCCTCACGGAGTAGGTAATTTGATGCATTGGTGGTAAGTTGAGGCCACCGCCTTCATTCCATGCAGCCAGGGCCTGCCTAAAATAACATTGCAACAAGAAAGGTTATCAATAACACAAAATATTTTATATGAATTTAACCCTTCAATATAGATTGGGAGGTTAATGTCCCCCAATGTCTTCTTGGTTTCTCCACTGAAACCGAATAGCACTGATGTTCTAGGAATGATCTCCGAATCCGGTATATTCATCTTCTTGAGGACATCATACTGGATAATGTTGACCGAGCTCCCACCGTCAACTAGGATCCTGCGTACATAATGGTTAGCGATAAATAAAGTAATAATCAAACCGTCATGGTGAGGATCCTGGATGTTTAGTTTATCTTCCTCATCGAAGAAGATCCTTTTATCTGTTGTCAAAGTGGTAGATACTATCGGTCGTTCTCCGTTATCCAACTTGATCTCTTTAGCGAGCCTCTTTGCTGCCAAGAAGGAAGTTCCACATATGTCTGATCCTCCAGGGATGAAATTGACCATTCGCACATCTATTTCATCCTGGTGAGGATCCTGGATACTTGAATCGACGAAGACTCTCTGATCAGTTATTCGAGTAGTGTGGATGAGCGGTCTTCATTCGTCGTCCAACTTGAAGCATTCCACAGGTTCTACTTCTGCAGAACAACAGGTTTGAAATATGTCATAATCTCGGGCAACGAAGTTGATTACATGAGCATCTTGTGGTGGTGGTGTTGCTTTCTGTGGAAGGTATTCAGGATCATGGATCTTGGATTTCTTCCTTCCCAAGAGTTCTTTAAAGTGACCCTTGCTCAAGAGGTATCCAATTTCCCTTCTTAAGCCGATGCACTCGTCTTTCATGAGGCCAAAATCTTCGTGAAAAGCACACCACTTAGACTTGTCCTTGAACGTGGTTGTCTTCTCGTTCTTTCGGGGCCACCTTGCTTTTTCCCCTAGGTCCTTCATGGCACAGATCAAGCCATGAGTGTCCACAGAGAAACAATATTCAGAGATGCAAGGATAGTCTTCATCATCATCTCCTTCTTCGACTGCTCATACGTTTTGATTGTTGAACTTGGTGTACGGCTTCGAATTGTTGTTCCTGTATGAGGATCCTTTGTTCTTGTCGGGGGATTCTTGTTTCGTTTGTCCCCCAAGACGATCCTGGATCCTTTTATCGTCTTCTAATCGGATGAATCTTAACGCCCTGTTCCTGACTTCATCTAAGGTCCTGCTGTCACACCCTCAAAATCCACTAACGGAGTTTTACCGTCAGAGGGTGTGAACTAACAGGATCGGAATCATTAGTTATAATCAAACATCATGTTCAAAGTTTTTAAACCACAAATATTAAAGTTTAATGAATGCGGAAGCGTAAATCATAAGCCAAGTGTTGTGTCACGCAGGACGACTTAAAACCAAATTAATAAAAGTTTAAAAGCAAGTTTTCAAAACGATAGTGTTCAATGAAATGCATGTCCCTATACCGCGCGCCCGCCTCGGCTACCTGAGAATAACATATTAAAAGTGTCAACACAGGGTTGGTGAGTTCACATATATAAATAAAGGAAAACGTTTACGTTTAAGTGTTTGCGTTTGCGTTACCAGATAATGTTAAGTCAATTATATATCGATAGGTAGCTAGCCTATAAAACAAGTATTACTAAGTGTTCGACACCGAAGCTGACTGTTTATCAATTGCCTTGCCACCATGTCAACCACGAACATGGTAATGTGTTAGCCAAGATTACACCCACTCGACCTACAGTCGAGTTTAGAGTTGGGTGGGTTTTGTCAAACCCAGTAGTACTACTCAACAGTGACTCGCTATTATACAAATACTAAACGGTTCGATGTTATGAAGGACTTTAGTTGGTTTGTTTGACACTTAGCCTTACAAGTGATATATAACTAATAACAAAATCTAAAGCGTTTGGAGTATGTTATCTCCCCCTAATAAAAGCGTTTAAAAGAGTAAAAAGGGGATGTGAAACTCACTGTTTGCGAAGAATTCAAAAACAAGTCAACCGAGAGATGCGCGTCACAGAAAATCCTTACTAGCGCTCTAAAACAAGAATGATATTTTCTAAGTATTGGAACTATTATTGAGTCTCTAGACTCGGCACATAATACCTATGCATGAGATACGTTTCGTGTTTCGTTTGTGAATTATGTGTGACTCGACAAACACATTGGTGACACGTTATGTGTAAACAACTACATAAGTATTAAGTACTAACATTGTACATTACTAGTAATTATTCCCCACAAGGGCAATTTAGTCAAAAACATAGCAAATATCGATCAACAAACACGTTTCATGTATTTTCACATAGTTCAACAGCTAGTTTTATCAAGACAGAATTCTACTTGGAAAGATTACTCAATTCAACAGATCATAACATATCAATTAATTTACCAAAAATCGTCATAGAAGAACACATGAGCTAGGTTTCCAGAACTATTTTTATTGTATTTTTATTCCACATATATTTCTCACAATAATTAAAACATTATAATAAACTCACAGCAGTCAAAATCGTGCGCAACGGAATGATATTTGTTATTCCCGTTAAATGGTAAATTCAATTAATTAAAGACCAATTGGGTTAGACTCTTAACTCAAAATTTTAACTTCCAGAAGTGGAACCAACCCATTTGGTCTTTTAGTTTATGAGATATGATAATTTCAAAACAGCTTAACAGCAGACCTCACAATTCAGACTTGCACTACAGTTTTGTAAAATAATAAAAGTTAACTTTTAAACGTCCAAAAATTACAAATTTGGACTCTTTAGAAACTAGACTCAACCTAGTAAACTTTAGTGTTAATAATTTCGACCAATTACCACATTAACATCCAGTTACAGTCGTCTAAACATCAATTTAACAATCTGTCCAGTACCAGTTTACATCAAAACTCAACATAACAACAATCTATGAACCATAATCCATGCATATAACACTCTAGGCACAAGATTTACCAACCATGCATATCAATTTTACGTTACACACATAGTTAGGGTTTTACTTGAAAGTTTAAAATCAAAGAACAAGTAATTAACAAGCAATTATAACACAACTAGTTATCAATTCACTAGCAAATCATCATCAAACATGCAATCAAACCCTAACTCGTCTTAATCATCAATTTCAAGAATTAGGGTTTTGATTAACCCATTCAATATTAAAATTAAACACATAGAATGCATAAAGTAGTTGTTAATTACCTTCCTAGCACCTTAATTCTTCAACAAAACTTGAAACAAGGTTGTATGTATGCGTGTGTGTGCTCACGGCTGCCAAAGGAGAGGGAGAGGGGGTGAAGGCCGATCGGTTATGGGGAGGGGGTAGGGGGTTAGGGTTTTGTTATTATTTAATATTAATAATGTTACACAATGGTCCCTCTACTTCTAGTTGTTCAAACTCTAGTGTAAAACAATAACTCTTGTCTCTTGCGTTTAATATTTCACATACATATCAAGTAACATATAGGTTAACACATAATTATCAAGTATTTATCGTTTGATGTTTGTCGTTTGTTCACCAATGGTTTGAGTCAACTCGTTTGCGTTTCGGTGCAATCCCGAAAGACTACATGTGTAGTGATTGTCGAGCGTCATTTAAAACCCTAGTTTAAATGTAATGAGATGTGCGTTATAGTTCTAGTGATCTTAAGTTTGAATTTACGGAGTTTGGATTAACAGAGTTAACCTGAAACTGACGGGTGTCACACCTGCACGGAGTCATCACAAGATCGTTATAAAATGGGGAGCCCCTTTGAAGTCCCATCATAAATGCTTCAACAGCCGTAGTCATATCAAGATTAGGTATTTCTAGGGCTTCCCTGCCAAACCTTGTAACAAAATCCCTTAAGGATTCATCATAAGGTTGGACAAATCTATATAAATCACTAGTTAACTTCTCAAATTTTCTACTACAAGAAAACTGGCTGTTGAACAAGTTAACTAAATGTGAAAAAGATGTAACAGAATAAGGAGGAAGACTTAGCAGCCATTTAAGTGCAGAACCTGTTAGTGTGGATCCAAAGCCTTTGCACAGGCAAGCTTCTTTGAGTCTTTCAGGAATTGGATTGATCTCCATCCTTTCCCTATACTAATCCACGTGTTCTTCCGGATCAGTGGTCCCATCATACACCATCATGTTGGGGGTTTGAAAGCGTTTCAGGATCTCCGCATCGCATATCGGTGGAGCAAATCTGGATAGCTTGTGACTCCCTTCTAGTATTTCAGGAATTGGACGGACCACTCCTGGCACGCCGGATATCATATCCTTAAGCTTATGAAGTTCCCTAGCCATAGCCTGATTGATACCTGTACCCTGCATAGAGCCAAGGTTAGTTTATGAGGATATGTGATTATAGGCGTTACCTCTTGGTTGGTTGAACGTTGGCATCCCAGAAGTGTAGTTAAGATAAGAGGCATCTGCTACAGTAGCAGGTCCACCAGAGGCAATGGTCTGCATGAGGATGATGTCCCCTTCATGGACCTCAGAAGACCTTTGATGGTGAATTCCTGAGGATCCTTGATTCTGCCAGAAGGATCCTTGAGGTTGGGAGCCGAAGGATCCTTGAGGATACAACCCAAAGGATCCTGGTTGAAGGATGGATGATCCTTGTTGAAGGAACGAGGATCCTTGAGTTTGCTGACTCATGGACCCTTGTTGAAGGATAGATGATCCTGGCTGAACGAACGAGGATCCTTGAGTTTGTTGACCCATGGACCCCTGTTGAAGGATAGATGATCCTTGCTGAAGGAACGAGGATCCTTGAGTTTGTTGACCCATGGACCCCTGTTTAAGGATAGATGATCCTTGCTGAAGGATCGAGGATCCTTGAGTATGTTGAGCCACGGATCCTGGAGTAGTGAAATCCAGCACCCTAGGCATTAAGGGAGTCTGATCCTCCGCTGGCCTATTTCTTTCTTGAGATCTTCAATTTCATGTAGGATCCTCTGGTTAGTTTTGTTCTGCTGCTGCATGTATGCCTTAACCTGTGAAAACATTGCAGAAACATCGTTGTTAGATTTAACCACCGAAGTGGCAGCAGTGGTTTTTGAGCTCTGGGAGACTGGAATTTGTGTCTTGTTTCCAGCCGCGGTGGTCCTTGGTGCTCCCGTAATTGGAGGAGGCATCGGCGGCAAAGTTCTTGATGAGAGAGAAACCGAGGATGGCATGGTTGATGAAGCCGAGGTTGATTGAGAGGCCATTGATGGTGATATGGGTATGAAAAATTGAAAATTGATAGGAAATAATTTGGATTATAGCACCAATTGCCCCACGGTGGACGCCAAATTGTATTGGACAAAAATCTTCTAAGGATCAAGTATCCAAATATGTTATGTGAGGTGAGGTGCTAACTCGATAATGACAAGTGTATGAGCGTAATATTGGTGAACACAAAGGTTTGATCACGAGGGAAAAAGCCCTTAACCAAGATAGTCTTACTTCGGTCAAAACTTATCAAGGTAATCGTTGGTAAAATAACTCTGGTCAAGTATTAATAAGATAATTTTTGGTCGAAGCACTTTAGTCAATGATCAACAAGGTAACCTTTGGTCGATGAGTATATAGTTATCGTGGTCTCCGGCACAAAAAAAACCCTCGGACGGTGAAAACTATCACCGTCGATTATATTGATAAATAAAAGGTGATTACAAGTGTTTGTGGAGTATATGATCGAGATTACAAAAAAAGCTAGTGTGTAGAGAGAGTATTTGCTTCTGCTCTAGTGTGTGTAAGTACATGTGTCATTCTAATCGATCATATCTCAATTATATATATAAGATAATAACTCAATGGAGTTATTAATAATAAAGACTATTAACTAATTATCCCTAAAAATCCGCCATGTCTTCAATATAATCGTAACAGCCACTTTGACCACGTGCTCCATCACTCAGGCTGCGAAATAGGTGGTAGACCAGTCTTTTAGCCGTTACACTTATTAAATATCAGCCTTCATATAAGATACAACCGTTAATAGCAGCAAATACCGAGGATCCATGATCCTGACATAGCTCTGGAACTCTTCAGAAGGATAATTAAGCCAGACACGTCAATATCTTCTTGACTGCAATTTAGTGGATAGACTGAGTCTTCTAACCGTTATACCTGCTAAATATAAGACCACACTTGAGAACAACCGTTAGTAAATAATAAGTACTGTGGATCCTTGATCCTGACAGGATCTAGAACACACGCTAAGGATAACTGATCCAAAATATATGACAGGATAACATATCCATAGTGTCAAATTTCTGTGCACTAACAAGTTGACCTGTTTAAAAATCTATATTTTTAAACGTTTTTGTCTAAGCAAAGATTTATATGTGGCATTACAGAAAAGGTATAACATGCCTAAAAATGGTAGTCTCGGTATTTTTTTTATTATATATTTGGCTAATATTTAAAGTTGCTGGTATTTATTTTTTTTAATATAAAAGATCATTTTTATATGAAAGTAATAGACACAAGTACAAGTTTCTGATTTAAATCATCTTCGTAACGAAAATAGAATTAAAACAATTAGAGACTAGCAATAAAACTTTATTTCATATATAAGAAGTTTGGCATTGATTTAACTTCATAACCAAACTTCAACTTTAACAATCGTACTCACACACACAAGTACCCCAACCCTCGCAATGTCCTCGAGCGTTCTTTGATGGATGGTCAAGTTTGCAACCAAAATCACAATCATAGCCTAAACAATCATCGTATGTATTGTGTTTTTGCGTACACCTTTTTGTATTTGATAGCTCGGAACCTGTAATTTTAAAGTCACAACACAAAACACTTAAAAGTTATTATTTCGGTACTTCATAACCTATTATTTCAATTTATACAAGAGAAAAAAACACGTTAATAATAATTATAATATATTTTTATGAACAAATTATTGATGTATAAATATTAGTATAATTGAAAGTTTTGAAGTTATAATATTTTTTAAGTAAAGGAGAAGAGTTTGCTAACCAAATGCAAGGACGGTGCTCATAAGTACAAAGATAACAAGAAATGACACTGTTTTTCATGGTTGATTTGTTAAATGTGAGTACATTTCACTTAGCAAAGGTGGTTGAATTTTTAGGCACCAAGTCATTAATGTTATTTAATGTACCCATATATTAGAAGGAAAAATGTGAAAATACAAAGAATATATTTCAATATTATTAAAATTCTTGTACATCACAACCCATTTAATGTTAAAAACAGTTCTAGAAGTTTTTTGAAATTAATGCCTAAAGTTTGTCGATCTTTTATTTTTTAACAGCAAAATTTATCGTTCTAAGTTTTAAAAAATAAAATAAAATAAAATAATGGGTAAAGACAATTGTGATGTCTGTAGCCGAAGTGATGACAACAATTTCTTTTAAATTTTTGATATATGTAAATATCATGTTTAAAAATGTATACTAAATATCAACTTACAAAAGTCGATGAAAACTGGACGGTTAAAAAATTATATATACTAGATCCTATAAAGGGATTCGTAAGAAAGGAGATTAGATCAATTACTTCGATTTCAAAGCAAAATTAGGGGAACAATTAACGGTTTTGGTACTACAAAATAATTGAAATATTTTGTTGTATTTAATCTATACAGAGTTCGAGCTCGACTCATGATTAGTTGTTTAAGCTGGGTCTTTCTAATATGGTCGACCCCCCCCCAAAAAAAAACGTCTTCATTAATCCTTTAAGAGTCGCAACCACTTTACTTGGAACTTTAAAAAGAGAAAAATAATAATCCGGTAAACTTTCGAGAACCAACTTGATCAACACTAGTCTCTCCCTCCAATCGACAAAGAGTTAGCTTTCCATAAAGCTAACATTTTCTCAAACACCTCAATAATTCATTCCAATTATGCAACTTATTCATGTTAGCTCATACTAAATTACCTAGGTGTAAAATACCTTGTAAACACGATCTTAAATCAGACTAGATCTTAAACGTTTTTTGTTTCTTGGTTGATTTGTTTGACACAAAACGAGTCGGATATTTCTTGTAAATCTTGCACCCGGAATATGGAGATGTGTGTGTTTCTTGACGCGAAGGTGGAATGGATGGAATGAAATTTAGGATTTTAGGAAGAATTTAAGATACTTAAATACGTCAACTTCAAATACCTTAAACCTTAGGCTCATATTCTCTTCCTAAGTCAATGTTATTTTCTAGCCCATCATTTTAACTGTTGTTAAAACAATTTAAATAATAACGTACCACTTAAATAGTTTATAACACACATAATTATATATAAAAAAAATTTATTTTTTTATTAATGTTATATATTAATTGGCCAAAAAGTAGGATGTAATAAATGTAAAAAAGTTCCATCTTTATTGCTCTTTTTATTGGAAATGTAAATGAGAAAACCTTAATATTCATACCCATTGACTTACTGCCTATAAATTCAATCTCCTTTGCTAAGTGAAATGTACTCGCATCTAACAAATCGACCATGAAAAATATCGTTTCCTTTCTTGTTATCTTTGTGCTTATGAGTAGCTTTCTTGCTTTTGGTTAGTGAACTCTTTTCATTTACTTCAAATATATTCTAATTTCAAAATTTACAATTATACTAGTTTTATACAATTTAATATTTTGTTCACAAAGATATTATTTACGTGTTCTCTTTTTTCTTGTAGAAATCGAAATGATAGTTTATGACATTCAGAAACAATAACTTTTACGTGTTTTGCGTTGTGATTATAAAATTACAGGTTCCGAGCTATCAAATGCAAGGAGGTGTACGCTAAAAACCGATATAGGGCGTGCTTGTTTCGACCTTGTATGTGATACTGATTGCAAAATTAAACATGCATCAAAGAACAGTCATTGCTATTGCGTGGACGGGGTTGTTTGTGTGTGCGAATACAATTGTTGAAGTTGAGGATTGGTTATATCATTATCAAACTTCATATATATGAAATATAATCTTACTGCTTTTCTATAGTTGTTTTAATTCTAATTATGTTACAAAAATGATTTAAATCAGAATTTGCACTTGTGTTTATTGCTTTCATATAAAAATGGTCTTCTATATATAAAAAAATAAGGTGCTGTTTGTTTTTGCAGACATAAACTGTCTGCAAGCTGATTTCATCTGTTTTCATGTCTGCAACTGAAGATGTGGTCTGAAGATCTGCAAGCTGAAAATATAAGACTGTTTGTTTTTATAAGCTGATACTGTCTGCATAACTGTCAAACTTATCTCACAAGATAGAAGTCATTTATTCAAGTTACATAGAAAATATAATAATAAAATTGTGGTGGCGGACGGTGGGTAGTGGCGACGGATGGTGGTGGTGGACAGTGGGTGGTGGTAATGGACGGTTTTGGTGGGTGGTGGACGGTGGTAGTTGACGGTGATGGCGTCCGACAGTGGGTGGTGGTGGTGATGAACGGTTGTGGTGGGTGGTGGACGGTGGTGATTGGTGGTGGCTGTGATGGATGGTGGTGGTGGTGGTGGTGGCGGACGATGGGTAGTGGTGGTGGATGCTGGTAGTGGCGGCGGACGGTGGGTAGTGGCGGTGGATGGTGGTGGACGGTGGCAGTGGGGGGTGGTGGTGGTGGCGTACGGTGGGTGGTGGTGGCGGACGGTGGTGGGAGGAGTGGATGAGAGGGTGGCTTCAAAGGGATAAGAGTATGATTTTTTTGCGAAGATGTTTTAAGCAAGATTTCTTTGCTTTTCTTTTAAGATGAAAGAAGATAACTTAAGATCTGTTTTAAGAAAAAAAACAAACAGTCTTCAAGGGTAATGTCTGCGCGCGTGCAGACATTAGCTCCCTTGAAGATGTTTGAAGAAAAAACAAACACCCCTTAAGTACCCACAACTTTAAATAATAACCAAATATATAATTAAAAAATCACCGAGACTAGCATTTTTAGGCGTGCTATACTTCTTTTGCAATGCCACGTATAAATCATTCTTATACTTAATAACAAAGCTTAGACTAAAACGTTAGGGAATGAACATAAGCAAATTTAAATGTAACAAACTACAAATTATAACACAAAGTTGAACACTACTTTGTTATTTTCTTTTTCTAGTGAACTAATTACCTGTTTGGGTGCTAAAAACCAGGTTATTAAAAAAATATATAAATTAACTTATTGCATTATTAAAAAAATACTTATAATAAGATAACACATTATTAAATTGACTAGAAATTAGGGAATGCATTGAACAGATCTTTCTAATAATTAATATGTATTATCAATATTATATATAAAGGAAGAGTAATGAGCAACAAAGTAATTTCATAATTACATAGCAAGGATAAAAAGGTAATTGCATAATTGAGCAAGAAAAGTAATTTGCCAATGTCTTCACCCGTTTTTAAAGCTTCCGGTACAAGTTTATGAAGCCTCACGTTTTATGTAATTACTCTTCTATCCTTTGAGCTTTAGGGATAAAAAATGGTTATCTATGACATTATGTTATTTGATGGAACAATTAATTATTGTGCATGCAAAAGGTTTATATTTAAGTTTATTTATTGTCGGCAAATTGGAAGATCCAAATATAACTACACTACTTATTGCTATTAATTTTTGACTCCACTGCTCCATTCATATCTATTCATTACTTTGCGACCTTAGCTATTCTCTTGAATCCTATATATTCCACTGAAGACACCTCCTCACCCCTCACTCATCGGTTCGCTTTGGATGAAGACGCGGATTTCCTTTTAGGTTTGTGCCTCCGTCACTCTCAAACAATGGTAATGTTATGGTTCCAATGCAATCTCCACCCTCTTCGGCTACCAGAACCACTAGCAACGTCGCGACAAGCCTCTTCCGTCATCATCGTTAGCCCACACCATTTGTTCGATGTACGTGCTCAACCATCTTTGTATACTTGTGATGAAATTATAAATTTTATGTGTGTTTAGATTTGTAGAAGCAATATATGGTGTATTGTAGTTTTAATCCAATATATATGATTTATGACATGGAAACTTGTTTGAGTTTTTATTTAACGATTTGCTATTCGTGTAGCTAATGTTGGCTGTTGCGCGAATAAGTGCACCTCGGGTTGGAAATCTTGGTCATGTGACACGTACTGTTAATAAAATCACCAAGTTAGGAAGTAGTGAGAGTTGCATGTAGACGCATATTCAGGTTTGTTCTTTTTGGAAGATTGGTTGCTTAAATTTTTCATATTTTATTTTTTTGCATTTTTTTTATTTAAAACATTTTATTGTTATTATTTAAATAGCAAAGGGAAGGAGTGACATACCATAATTCTACAAGACGCAACATTATTGAAAACGTGTATCAATGGGCTTGTGGGTAAGAATGCGAATAGGTACGGTGAATTGAAGTACTCGAACACAAATTGCTGATTTAGGAGAGGACATACATTTAAATTATATTTAAGTTACACTAGCGGCTTCGTCTGCAGCATATAAAAGTGCCAGTTAATTATAATTTTGATATTGATATTATATTGGTTTAACATGATTATTATCATAAATGCAGGAGAAATTGTTTACGGTGGTCTATATGTTTTGAGCAAACTCTTCAAGGTTGCAGTTCTATTCCACAACTTATAGCAGATGAATTTAAAACTTGGTGATAGTGGTTCAAACTATGTGTTCATTTATTAATTATACATGTACATTTTTTTAAACTTTTTTTTTTTTTGAATAAACTATGTATTCATTTATTTAAGAATTCATGAAAATTTTGTTATGGCAAACCTAGATTTACTTATGTTAGTAAAAACAGCTTATTAAGATGTATTCTTTTCAAGAAAAGTGTAGAATTTTCATCAAGTTGAAGAATGAGGATAACTTAGTTGTTTATAAAAGAAATTGACATTGATTGAAGCATTCTAAACACGTTGAAGAATGAGGATAACTTAGTTGTTTATAAAAGAAATTGAAATTGATTGAAGCATTCTAAACACGTTGAAGAATGATGATAACTTAGTTGTTTATAAAAGCAATTGAAATTGATTGAAGCATTCTAAACACGTCAGTGGTGTGGTTCATGCTCTGATTTTTGTGATTTCATGATTTAACTACTCAACTCAAATCTTGAACCATCCATGGAAGCTGAACTGGTTCTGACAAAAATATATTGGTTCAAACAGCAGGAGCTAAACTCTGAAACTGGTTGGTCGATCTGGTCGGGCTAACCAGTCAAACGCTGCTTGTTTGTTTTCTGTCGTTAGGTGTTATCACGATGGTTATAAAATACTTACCCTGCATCTTTTGTATGATCATTGTGATTATTTTAGAAAATAACTGAATATTAGAATCTTAATTAGAAATATGTTAGATAAACTTGAATTGGTTGTCAAAGTCAAAGTACTTATGTTGGTTTTTTATTTCTAACATCATGTAAGTACTAATTTAAAGCATTCAACACTTATTGTTGCAACAGATGAGTAATCATTGTTTCATAATTATGATAGACATCACACAATTTATGGGAAATAAATATGGTTTGTTGCTGCATTTTTGTCCTACAGATTTAGTGTCTATTGTGTGTGCTGGGTATTTCAGTACTTTATTGCTTAAATTGTTACACTACAATTGCTTGTCGTGTACTCCAATCGCTTTTCACTTACACTCGGTTTTGGTGCTTTGAAGATTTGAGATTAATGATTAGGGTTCATCTAAATGCAATGGGTTGATGATTGTTCAAAGGTGCAATAACTGATGACAAAGTATCTTAAATTCAATACAAGAAACATTCTAATAAATTTTAATGAAAACCCGACTTTCCATTAACAACATGTACCGTTTTCCAACTTGTTTTATGAATTTGATTTTACCAAATTGCCATCGAAGGTGGCAATTATAACACGGGGAGCATATGGTCATGGGGGATTTAAAATTGAAACTGGTTGGTGCCTTGAAGACAAAACAAGTCGCGCTGGCAGCCCGGGAAATACGCAGGTTGACCATGAGAACTTTGGGCAACATTCTGGTCAAACTCGAGATTATAACCAGAGGTGCAACCGTTACTATCAAGATCGACGTTAAGTAAATGAAGGATCCAACAAAAAGGATCAAAACTGGTAAAACTTTTGAAAATGCTTGAAAGAGTTTTCGGTTTGGATTTGTTTCAAAGAGTCCTTGTCCGAATGCTTTTTGGTTTTGGATCTTTTAGAATGATACTCTATAAACTTGTATCTTTAGAATGTTATAGGATCTCATGGTGTTAGTTGACTTTAGTTCGTAACGATAGTTAAACTTTTATAACGATTTAAAGTTGGCTCTGAAACCATTAGTGGTCTTGTTGAGTCTTCTTAGCCTACTATATTTGGTCGGTTGGTTATGGGTCGGACACTTAAACCGTGAAAACCCCTACATATTTTTTGACCTTACTACAATCTTAGGTCCTTTTTTTATGTTTTATTAGGGAAATTTTGAGCTAATTAGGCCAATTAGGGATGCTCCTAAAGTTTACATAACCAATTTAAGTAGATCAATTAGCTGTTCAAACATAATTTAAATACATCAATTAGCTGGGTATGCGCGCATCATAATGTTTAGCTACTGATTAATAGCATACATTTTATATTAGGTATCTTATTGCATAATATTATATATATATATATATATATATCATACATGACTTTTACTATTTAAAAGTATTAACTCAAATTTTGAACTTTTTACGTACCATCTTTGGGTTCAATTTGATTGTGTGGTCCTTGACATTCTTTAGTTCTAAGACGAATGAAACAACTCTCAGCCATGAATAAGCTAAATAACATGGGTCTTAGTTTAATTTTCACTGTCAGCTTACTTTTAACATTAACATGGACGGTCTATTTCAGGGCGTTAAAAAATTCCTTATTATGTTTTGTTCTTTGATACAAATTTGTTGATAAATTGAAAAAAAAAACAATGCTTAGTAGGATTAGATTTTTTTTTCCTTTTTTTTTATTTTCTAGAAACAATTGTTGTCAAAGATGAAGTCACCTATTAGGCTTATAAAGAAAGACAAATAAGAAGACAAAGCCACAAAACAATGAAAAGAGAACGATGTTCATGGTCACTCCACTATTATGTTAAAGTAGAATGGACTTGTGCATATGCAACAAAATGTAAATAAAACAACTGACATGTTGTGACGGCATGTAGCCTTGTTAGGATGCAAAATACAAATATACCCAGGCATGTACTATCATCTAATATGAAACCATTGAGCACAAATAAACATAATTGAACAAGCATAAGCGGGCACAAAATTACATATTTAATGAGTAATATGATATTGAAATATGTGGTTAGGTTAATGCTTTAGTGGGTTAACATGTTACATATTTATTTATTTAAAAAATTTATAAAAATGACATAACTAATGAGTTAAACGAATGAACATAAGTTTTATTCTAGAACACTTAAATTAAAAGGGAAAACCAACTTTGTTTAAAGAAACCATTGAAATAAATGAAGATCTTCTAATATATTTTATTTATTGTTTAAAGTGAAGATTGATCGGTATGGTAACTTAAAGCAATTGTGATGGCTATGGCTTATAATTTCAGTTCAATGAGCGTGCATATTACATCCGACAGATTTTTTATTATTTTTATCGTAAACTATACGGATACAAATTTTGCTATACCAAATGTGGGCAACATTATTAACCAGATTCCCTACCTACCGAACCCCCGTTGCGTCCCCACCGCAACATACGGGCTTTTGTGAAACATGAAGGTTTCTATGGTGGTTTTAGAATTCATAGCATGTCCATTTGGATAATTAAAGAACAATAGAAAATTTGGATATTAAACATTATATGTTTCCATGGTGGTTTTAGAATTCATAGCATCGTTAATAATTCAGCACGCTACCCCCCCCCCCCCAAAAAAAAAGACAAAGAAAACCCAACAAACCAAATACACACGTGGAAACACGCTTGCACTGATAACCCATTACACACCACGCCATACACTACAAACCAATACAAGGAAATAACTTGCGTTAACTCGTAGCAAAGCGCGGGCACTTTTACTAGTATGATATAAGTACAAACATTGATTTTTTTCATTTACTTTAACACAAATATAAAATACAATACTGAGAGTTTGATACGATAAATGATAAGCTTTTCATTTATACTTTATAGCCTCATCATGTCTTCTATTGAGAGGCATATCTAAGACAAATAGAAGTAACCAAAAATCCAATTCATGTTTCATTATATCTATGAAATAATACGTTTGACATTCTGATTAACGAGTTACAAACGTGTTAGAGTCAAGCTTTTAACATATTTAACACGATAAGTTAAGTGTGCTACACTATTATGTGTGTCATAAATAGGTTGGGTTGAACCCGTTTAGATACTTTTAAATTTTAATCATGTCATTAACATGTCGGCATATTTAATAGTTAAATCCATTAACGGCGGAGTAATTATTAGAAAAGGACCACTAGTTAACGCATCAAGTAGCTCATCTAGGGATGAGCAAAATCGGTACCAAAATTTTAAGTTTCGGGATCGGCACGGTTATATACACTATACTAGTCATATACCCTATACCAGTCATATATTTTATATGTTTATGTTTTATAATTGAAAAAATTTATAACCTTTTAATAGTATTCAATAATAAATTCTAAAGAAACATGCGCTAATTTTTATTATTTTATATGATAATCGGGCTATATCCTCGAGAGTATAACAAGGCGAGAATCTCAAACATCACAAAAAATTAGGTGTCTATGCAGGTCATATTATAGGCCAGTGGATTTATACGAGACACTAAAGCCTATACGCCTGATATAGGGATATTCAGCTCTCTATTGGTTGTATATGCCCTAACATGCTGGTGTCTGGGAAATTGAGCTGGTGTCCGAATATTACATTCATTTATGATTTTTGTTTCATTGTTTGTTCTAAAGCATTTTATATCGGTGTTAAATTATGTTTTAGCCAAAAATGACAAAGCATTCGACATTATAAAGGACTTCCTCTAGACTTCATCAAATAAACATAGATAGATCATAGATAGCTTGAGAACCTTTGTTCAAGCTAAGTCTAAAACATGTTTTTACTCGAAAACCATACTTGTTTAGCCCATTGGTTTTTTATTAAAAAATTTAATCACCTCGTTTAAAACTTAGATTTGTTTATAACATGTTTAAAGTCCCAAATTTATTATAAAAATGGTTTGTGTACACACACATAAGTTTTGATAATACTTAATTAAAATTCGTACTCTTTTGTTTTCTATGAGCATTTTATTTCATTAAAACTTGGTACAAAAATCATTAATTTTAGTAAGTTTATTTTAATTAGTTATCAGGTTATTATTTAAAGTCGTCGGTCCTGATTTTTTTATACAAATATTTATTTTATATGAAATCAATAAATACAAGAATATATTTCTGGTTTTAATTATCTTTGTAACTAAATGAGAATTAAATCAATTATTAACAAAACCAGTAAATTTCGTTTCATTTATAAGAAGTTTGACATTGGTTTAACTAAACTTCAATTTTTGCACTTGTATTCGCATACACAAACACTGAAATCCCATGCATTTTCGCAATGTCCAATAGCGTGCGGTTCATATTTATGTTTGCATTCACTGTCACATTCTTTGTCATCGCAAGACGACCCGTACCTAACATCATCATGTTGACACATGTGTGCATCTAATATCTCAGGACCTGTAATATATAGTAACAAAACACCTAATTGGTATTGATGTCGATCTAGATAAACTATAATTTTGATTTACACAAGAGAATAAAAAAATATAAATAATCATTATATACTCTTTTGTGTAGCAAATTATTAACTTGTATACAAACTATACTTTTGTTAAAGTTGTCAAATTACAATGAAATTTAAAGTAAATGAGAAGCTTACCGAAGACAAGAAAACTCATAAGCACAAAGATAACAAGAAAGTAGACGTTCCTCATTGTTGATTTGTTAAATGTGAGTGCATTTCATTAACCAATGTTAAATTTATAAGCACAGTCATCAATGCTTTGGATGAGGACAACTTTATTAATAGCAAAACAAGACCATTCCCTTCTCCATTTCCCAATCCCTTTAATTACAATAAAAATAATGACTTTTTACTCTTCTTTTCAATTATTTTATAAATAAAACTCTTATGGAAGTTTTAAACAATTATTGGGAAATAAATTTAATAAGAAAAAGGTTATCTGATAAAATCTGAAGGTATGTTAAATCACTCACACGCTTTGGGTAAAAAAATTAAATTTAATTTAATACTAATAAAACCTAACAAAGTGACAAAATACTGAAAACAAAACAAAAAGTTTAATTGTATGAAGAAACACTAACCGGACCCCGGGCAGGTTACTGGTAACCTGGGGGTTGGAGAGATGTTTCCCACGAGGGGTTAGACCCTTGGAAGATGGTTCTTCTGATAACCTGCAAAACAGACACCGTGAGCTCGTCACTGAGAAGGGGGGGGGTTCCTCCTTGTGACCACCCTCCGGCGTGAGAATCAGACTAGATTGCTCTTTAAATATAAAAGTATATTAAGAGATTGCTAGAGCAGATATCAGGTATATTATGATGATAATGTAATAAGATATGATGATCATACCATTTGTGGTATTTATAGCCGAAGGTAGGTTTCCAAGGGGTTTAGCCGGCCCAACACGCTACCAACTGTAACCTATGCACGTGCCCTGCCTGTGAGTGGTGGATAGGTAGCGGCTGACACAGAGCAGGCGTGTCGTGCACTCTTCCTCTTCTGCCAACTACAGGCTAGGCACGTGGTATGGCAGGAGTTGGTGGGTAGGCGGCGGCTATTGGTCACAGTGCTGTGGCGTGCTGTCTGCCATGCTGCTGTCAGTGAGCTGTCGCATCTCTGATCAGATCTTTTGCCCATACCTCGTCAGGTACAGTAAAAGATCCTTCAGTATACGGACTGGCTTATTTGGGCGGGAGTATTCCCCCTCCCGCCTCTGTGCGGGATTGCTCCCGGCTTGGCTCATTCCTTCAGGTGACACTGAACGATTGAGAGCTAAGTGCCTTGTGCGTGTAGCCATGCTGCGCGGGTGGCCTTCCCTAATGGCTTGTATCCGAGGCTGCGGGGACAGGCGGAGTCCTTCACCATTGGGAGGCATTTCCTGCGGGACCAGCTTGCGTACTGCGCGTAAGGACGTCACGTCTCTGAGCATGGTTGGTCCTGCGGATCCAGTTGGTCTCTGCGCAGACGTCCCTGTTTAAGGTGAGTCTTGCGGGTCCAACTGGGCTCTGCTGGGACCTACCTCTTCAAGTCCCCCCAGTCCAATGTTCTTCTCATGAGTGTTTAATGAAGTGAGGTGAACTTTTGGACTTGAGCAAAGGGTTTTGAAAAGGGGTTTGTAAGGTTTTCCATGGGGATTCTTTCCGCGGAAGTCCTTGTCACTTGCAGAAATGCCTGAGTTTCCTGCTTGGTCTTTGGGTATGATGCGGGTAGGTCTGTAACCTCCTCGCAAGTCAGGAGCATTGAGTCCCAGTTGTATGTATTTTCCATGAGGTTTTGGTAGTTTTGAACATAGTGATCAATTATGTTAAGACCACCAATTCCATCCTGGAGCTTCAAACAACGTAGTTCTCGATGTTCCCGCTATGCGGGGATGCTATTTCCGTTTCCGCAAGCATTGCCCAGAAGATCCTTCTTGGTTTCAATTCCCAGCGGAGCGCTAGGTATGTGAAGGGTTTTGCCTTAACACTGTACCTGCGCTCGTCTTACGGTTACTTTACTCTCAAGGTATTCCTGGCGTCAATTCCCTGCGGGTGCTAGGTATGTGAAGGGTTTTGCCATAACACTGTACCCGCATCCGTCTTACGGTTACTTGTTCACCAAGGTTCTTGGCTTCAATTCCCTGCAGGTGCTAGGTATGTGAAGGGTTTTGCCTTAACACTGTACCCGCAGCCGGCTTACGGTTACTTGTTTGCCAAGGTTTATTTGGCTTCAATTCCCTGCGGGTGCTAGGTATGTGAAGGGTTTTGCCTTTACACTGTACCCGCATCCGTCTTACGGTTACTTGCTTGCCAAGGGGTAAGTGGTATTTTCCCGCTTACTTTTTAATACTTTCGAATTTTGAATTTTGAAATTCGAAGAGTTGGTGAAAAGATAAACCTCTGAAACGTCGTGCGACGGTTTCTTCTGACTGTGTCAGGACGTGCAGGAAGTTATGGTGACGTGACAGAACATGGTCATTCCAGTCGCTTTTTCAGGCGCGTGGGAGCGATTTTTCGGGCGCGTGGCCGCGAAATTACTGGCACACGTCCCTTCAACAGCTGTTGCCAGCTTGCTTTTTGCCACGTGTCATAGTTTCATTGCACATTTGATTTCTCTCTCCTCCGCATTAAATTCACCGCATTAATTGCGATTACTATATAAAGGGGGAGAGGGTTATTTGCAATTCACACTTTCCACTTTCATCTCTTCTTCTCAAGTAATTTCCGGCGAATTTTTCTGTTCAGTAAAGCATTACCCTGAAATCTCTTTTCGTCTTTCTTCCACCATGTCTTCTCATGATGCTGATGACCAGAAGACTGCTGGCGAATGCCAGTGCTCTCTTCCTGTCGATCTGTACCAGTATATCATCAGGAAGTTCATGCTCGAGTCTCTCGAGCCTGAGTTTCCTGAACCCCACCATACTGTGTACGATGCCCCTAGTGGCAAGATCGGGGTTTATGCTGCATTCTTTGTCTACGGGAACCTTAGGTTTCCGTTGACAAAGTTTGTGTACCGTGTCCTAGAGAGGCACGGTGTGCACCTGACAGAGGTGCACCCCATGGCCATTGCCAAGGTCCGGCACTTTGAGTGGGTGTGCCGGATACTGGGCCTTGAGCCCCTCGTTGATCGCCTGATGACCTTCTATACATGGAGGTGCATCCAAGGGTGGTACACTCTTACAACCCGTATCAAGGGTTTAAAGATTTGTACCACCGAGCGGAGTCTTCGCTCATGGAGAAGAGAGTTCTTCTTCATATCCGCTCGCGCCATCCCCATCGCCATGAAGTTCAAGAATGGTCAGGCGCTTCCGAACCTTCCCGCCCTCAACTACGAGGAGGCGGAATGGTTCTCGAAGATTTCCCGGGTCCAGTCCCCGGTTTTCCGTTTTCCGGAGTCGGCGATGGTGATGTTGGGGATGAGCCGGGTGTGGAAGGCGGCGAATGCGGATAAGGTTCCGATCGTCCTTGAATATGGTTCGAACTCTGTCCCTTATGGTACGTCTTGTTTCATTTTGCTGACTTCGATTTTTACTAACTTTCTTGTTGATTTCAGAGGGGAACGATCTTCAGTCGCTCCTGAACCCGCGGGAGGAAGATGGTCCCGCGCGGATGGGTACTCGTGCTCTGGACGAGAACGAGTTGCCCATCTTAGAGCAGACCGCGGGTCGGTTCGTGGAGGTTTACCCGCCAGGCCAAGAGATCCTGAGCCACCGACGGCCAGGTAAGCCTATCTTCTACCCTGAACCTCTCAATGCTGTGCCTGCTGCTGGAGTTCATGACATTTCTTCTTCTGAGGAATCCGCAGAAGGTCCTCCACTGGTGCGGAAGAAAAAGGCTGCCGTCGGGAAGGGCAAGGAGAAGGTGGCCTCTACGGCCGACCCGGTAGTCCTATCTGACTCGGAGTCAGATAATGCAGAGGTGGCGGGGAAGCCCGGTGGTGAGGAGACCACCGCTCCGGAGGCTGCAGGTGTTACCTCCGGGGAGGCAGCGACGACGACGGTTACCGGTGTCAAGAGGCCGGCTCCATCGGGTTCGCCCCCGCTCGTCCGTGCGTTCAAGCTCAAGAAACCCCGTGAGTACCCCCATAATTCTTGTCTAGATTTGTTGTTTCAAATAAATTTTTCTAACACTTTTGCTTGTGCAGGTGTGGATGTTGACGCATTCCAGGGTGGAGTTGGAGCAAGTATTCCCCCGCCAATGACGTTAGGCTCGGTCAGCCTTCCCGAGGCGTCGACCCAGGCGTCTACGCCTGCTTCCGCTGGTTCCAGCCTTCCTGAGGCTGTTCCAGCTGAGAAGGTGTCTCCGCCGGCCGTGAGTGCAATTTTTACAGCATCTTTCACGGAGCCGGCGGTTACTGTTGCTGAGGAGGTGGCGCCAAACATGGCTACCACAGCGGCTGCCACTATACCTGCGCCACCGGCACCGACGGCCGGACCATCAGGTATGCGCCAGGCTTCCCGCCGATCTATGCCACCTTCCCGTCTGCCTGACCTGTTGGATGGATTTCCTTTAGGTTCAGGTGATGGGTTTGGCGGCTATCGGCCTGTTATTGACCCTACAGGTACGTAGGGTTCTTTTTCCCTTATATATTTTTATCATCTTTTCCTAACTGCCTTTGTTTCTTTTGCAGTGTCGGATTCCAATGAAGTGTATGTTCCAAGATGGAACATACGCCGAGGAACAACCCTTCGTACCCCTGTGGAGTGCGTGGACTGGGCTCGCCACGCTGCTCCTCATGGTGCGTTGGGGGAAGCCATGGCTAGCTACCAAGAGGGTAGGCTAACCAATGAGCTTCGGGTTCTCCAGGCCCGGACGCAGCCCCGCGTCGAGCTGCTTTGTCGTGAAAACGACAAGTTAAAAGCAGCTCGCGCCAAAGATGTATCTGAAGCGCGGGCTCTTCGGGAGGAGAACCGGCAGTTGGCCGCTGCCGCAGCCGAGAAGGAGAAGGCATTCAAGGCCCTCGAGGTTGAAGTCCAGGCGCGACTCGAGGCCCGCTCCAAGGCTGCCCAAGCTGTGAATGAACAGCTTCGGCTGGCCAAGGAGACTGCGCGAAACTCAACTGAGAGGGCTGCCAAGGCTGAAGCTGTTGTTGAGCCGCTTCGCGAAGAGAATGAGCAGCTTAAATGCAAATTAAAGGCTCTTCAGCATGCTCATGACGCCTTGGCAATGGAAGATGCCAAGAAGCTGCAGGAGATCCTTGACCAGAGGGGGGTGCTTGACCGCACTGAAAGGAAACTCAAAAGCGTCGAAGAGGCTGCCGCCAAGGAAGTTCAACTTGCCAACCTTGATAAAAACGGAGCCGAACGTGCTTACAAAGAAAGTCAAGCTACCCTCCAATGGCTGCTTCGAGAAGCGTTGCCTCAGGTATCTTTATCTTTTTCTTTACGCTTTCCGCTCGTAATTAGAAAATGTTCTAACTTGTATTCTTTTGTAGGTTGCGCGTCGGGTCCTTTCAGAGACCTCTTATGACGATGCGATGAGCGCAGCCCTCAACGCTTCTCATGAGGATGGGGAGAAGACTGGCTTCCTGCTTGGTCTAGGGTTTGCTGAGAGAGGCTTTCCGCCCTCCAACTTCCCTTTATTCAATGTTAATACTGAAGCTGCTTATGACCAAGCTGTGAACCAGTACGCTGCCTTCCCGCATCCAGTGGTGGAGAAGGTGAATGAGGCTGCTGCTGCTGATGATGGGCTAAACATCCTTAAGGCTTTCCTTGGGCCGCCACGCTCAGACGGTGCTGGTCCAAGCGGAGGTGGCCCTGAAGCCTGATCCTGAAGATCTCTTCCCACCGCTAGGATAGACTTAGCTTTGTATAGATTTCTTTTAGGCGGGTAGTTACCCGGCCACTGTTGTAATACATCATTGAAATATTAATCTTTTTGCGTATAAGACTGTTATTTCCTTCTTTGGGTTCCTTGCTTTATAAACTTATGACTTGCATACTTAGTTTAAATTAGCAATTTTCCAAGTGTTCAGAATAAGAACCTTTGAACGTGGTTGATAGTGGGTTAAAGTTTCGCTTCCTCCTTCGTGATTGTGCGGGTAGAACCGTCACTTGCACTTGGTAGGATGGCTAAACTTTAACTTTTATCTAACCTGCGTGCTGGTTTTTCTTACTTTTTTAGGATAAGTTAACCTTTGAACGTGGTTGATAATAGGTGTGAAGTTTTGCTTCCTCTTTCGTGATTGTGCGGGTAGAACCGTCACTTGCACTTAGTAGGATGGCAGAACTTTACCCTTATCTGACCTGCGTGTAGGTTTCTCATCTTTTGAGGATAAGTTAACCTTTGAACGTGGTTGATAATAGGTGTGAAGTTTTGCTTCCTCTTTCGTGATTGTGCGGGTAGAACCGTCACTTGCACTTAGTAGGATGGCAGAACTTTACCCTTATCTGACCTGCGTGTAGGTTTTTCTCATCTTTTGAGGATAAGTTAACCTTTGAACGTGGTTGATAATAGGTGAAGTTTTGCTTCCTCTTTCGTGATTGTGCGGGTAGAACCGTCACTTGCACTTAGTAGGATGGCAGAACTTTACCCTTATCTGACCTGCGTGTAGGTTTTTCTCATCTTTTGAGGATAAGTTAACCTTTGAACGTGGTTGATAATAGGTGAAGTTTTGCTTCCTCTTTCGTGATTGTGCGGGTAGAACCGTCACTTGCACTTAGTAGGATGGCAGAACTTTACCCTTATCTGACCTGCGTGTAGGTTTTTCTCATCTTTTGAGGATAAGTTAACCTTTGAACGTGGTTGATAATAGGTGAAGTTTTGCTTCCTCTTTCGTGATTGTGCGGGTAGAACCGTCACTTGCACTTAGTAGGATGGCAGAACTTTACCCTTATCTGACCTGCGTGTAGGTTTTTCTCATCTTTTTAAGAATTTTGTTTTGAACCGTTCGACGCGCGGTTGTCGATAGGTTAGTGTTCATTTTCCTTTCATGATTCATGCGGATAGACCGGCACTTTCATTTAATGGGATGAACTCTTTCAACTGACCTGCGTGAAGGTTTGCCACGTTATTGGGTTCGTGCGGGTAAGACCGCCTTCCCACGCAACGACTTCACGTAATGTGAATGTCGTCACCAGTGTTGGATAGTTTTAACCGTTCGACGCGCGGTTATTGACAGGTTATTATTCAGTTTCCTTAATGATTCATGCGGATAGACCGGCACTTTCATTTTTTAGTGCTGAACTTTTTCCCCTTCAACTGACCTGCGTGAAGGTTTGTCACGTTATTGGGTTCGTGCGGGTAGGACCGCCTTCCCATGCAATGACTTCACGTAATTATGCGGTGAAAACCGGCATATTAGTGTCCAGAAAAGTATAAATGTAAAATCATCAGCTTCGATATTCTTAAAGAGAATCATTTCCATTAGAAGTGGCTCTTGGCCTTCTCTTTACAAATTGGAATTGATTACATGCAAACTGTGTAATTGAACTCCCTTCCATGTTGGGATGGGAGTGCCATCGAGCCGATACGCACCTGGTTCGGGATCTCGTTCTTTACGCAGCATGTAGTCTCGTTTTTGAAGCTGGAATTGGTTCGTGTTTTCCCCAGCTGGGGTTCTATACGCACTCGCCTGCCTAGCTTTTATTTCGCCACGAGGTGCGCGAGCGTCCCATCTCTGACGAATGTTTCGACCATGTCTTTTACGTCTATGCATTCTTCAGTGTTGTGGCCTTTTGTTCTGTGATAGTCACAGTACTTGCTCCGATCAGCATCGTGACGATGCCGGATTACTGGAGGCTTTGGCCATGGGAGCTCCTCAGTAGCAAATATGTCAGTGACGCTTTTGGTAAGTGGCGTCCATCTGGAGTTCCGGTGCGGCTTTACATTATCCCTTTCACCCAATCGGTGCTGTAAGCCGGATGAGGTGTCAAAGTTTACCCTTGACTGCCAAATGCCTTGCTTCCGTTTTTTGTTCAATCGGGCGGTGAGGACGTTGTCCTCTCTCGTCCTCTGGGTGTAAAGGTTTGTGTTCTGCGGAAGGTCTCTACCCAGTTGCTTCTCCGTTTCCGCATAGCGTTTGGCTGCTGTCATGATGCCATCCCATGTGGATGGCATTCCATCTTTACCCGTTAGGGTGCGGATAAGCTCTGGGTCTTGCGCGCCCTGGATGAAGGCTGCGCGAACAAGATCCTCGCTGATATTGCCCAAACTTAACTTCTTTGAGTTGAAGCGAGTGATGAAGTTTGGCAGAGATTCATCTTCTTCCCGTGTGCATTTGAGGATTGTCCATTGCTCCTCGGTATACTTTCGCTGCTGGCTGAAGTGTTGGCTAAACTTCTGCTGGAAGTCTGCCCAGTCGTAAATGTGGTTAACCGGTAAACGATCAAACCAAGCCCTAGCAGCCCCCACCAGCGTCATTTGGAACATGTAACACCACGTGGGTTCCGTCCAATTGCTAACGGTTGCCCCCGCTATGAACCTGTTCAAATGATCGTCTGGATCAGATAGGCCGTCATATGTGCCTATGTTAGGCATTTGTTTAGCACTTTTCGGGGCAATTGCTTCAGCAATGTCCCTTGCAAATTTGGACGTTCCTGCATTTGTAACGTTTGGTCTGAACGTTTTAGAGAAGTCTCGTGGACTTCCATCTATGCTTTTTGGTTTGAAGGCTTGTCCAAAATGCCTTTTCGGTTGGGTTTCCGTTTCTTTACGCTTCCCTTTTGCTTTATGACGAGGGTTCGCGTCGGAGTCGGATTCCTCCGAGTCATCCTCCCAGTATTCGAATTCGTCGGCCTGTTGCACGGAACGCAAGCGTTCATTTAACTCAGCCTGGAATTCCTTTTGTCGTGCCTCCGCCCATGCCTTGACTTCGTCGAGAGTCTGGCGGGGGAGTCTTCGTTTTTCAAACTGGGTATCGGTGGATCCCAGTAGGCGGTCATTTACTGCACTTGCCCCTGCTTTAGTAAGTGGGGTAGTGTTCGTAAAATTTACTTCACTTGCTCCGGCTTCGGTAGCCGGAGTAGTGTTTGTAAAAACTGTGTTGCCGGTATTCCCCCCAATAGCTGGGGTTGTGGTTACCGGAATTTCTCTAACCATCTTTTGTATAAAGTTTTGAAAAAACTGGAGAAAATTGTAGTTCTAGCTTTATGCACGGATGGCGCCAATGAAGAAACACTAACCGGACCCCGGGCAGGTTACTGGTAACCTGGGGGTTGGAGAGATGTTTCCCACGAGGGGTTAGACCCTTGGAAGATGGTTCTTCTGATAACCTGCAAAACAGACACCGTGAGCTCGTCACTGAGAAGGGGGGGGGGGTTCCTCCTTGTGACCACCCTCCGGCGTGAGAATCAGACTAGATTGCTCTTTAAATATAAAAGTATATTAAGAGATTGCTAGAGCAGATATCAGGTATATTATGATGATAATGTAATAAGATATGATGATCATACCATTTGTGGTATTTATAGCCGAAGGTAGGTTTCCAAGGGGTTTAGCCGGCCCAACACGCTACCAACTGTAACCTATGCACGTGCCCTGCCTGTGAGTGGTGGATAGGTAGCGGCTGACACAGAGCAGGCGTGTCGTGCACTCTTCCTCTTCTGCCAACTACAGGCTAGGCACGTGGTATGGCAGGAGTTGGTGGGTAGGCGGCAGCTATTGGTCACAGTGCTGTGGCGTGCTGTCTGCCATGCTGCTGTCAGTGAGCTGTCGCATCTCTGATCAGATCTTTTGCCCATACCTCGTCAGGTACAGTAAAAGATCCTTCAGTATACGGACTGGCTTATTTGGGCGGGAGTATTCCCCCTCCCGCCTCTGTGCGGGATTGCTCCCGGCTTGGCTCATTCCTTCAGGTGACACTGAACGATTGAGAGCTAAGTGCCTTGTGCGTGTAGCCATGCTGCGCGGGTGACCTTCCCTAATGGCTTGTATCCGAGGCTGCGGGGACAGGCGGAGTCCTTCACCATTGGGAGGCATTTCCTGCGGGACCAGCTTGCGTACTGCGCGTAAGGACGTCACGTCTCTGAGCATGGTTGGTCCTGCGGATCCAGTTGGTCTCTGCGCAGACGTCCCTGTTTAAGGTGAGTCTTGCGGGTCCAACTGGGCTCTGCTGGGACCTACCTCTTCATTGTATTAATTTAAAACTTGAAATTGCAGTAAGTTATTTATTTATTTTATAACCTAGTTTTTAGCACCCAAACTAGAAAATAAGTTAACTAAAAAAATATCAACCTACTTTTCAACTTTGTTACATAACTAGTATTTATGATCAGCGTGTTGCGGTTAAATAGTTAAATTGTACAAAAAGATTAAAATTAATATGTTAAATCACTCACACGCTTTGGGTGCGTTAAAGTGTGAACATAATAAAAATATTTAGAACGAAACATAAAATAAAAAGTCTTTATAATACTCTAATAATACTTTAGTTTTAGCAGTCTTGGTGAAATTATCTCACTAAAAATAAAATTAAGTTTCAAATTTTGATTTTTATTAAATTCTAACACCCTCATATAGTCGTATTTCTTAAATATTGTTTATATTTAAATTGTGCATGACACTAAATTGCATTTTTATGTATATATAATAGTTACGTAGAAGAATTTATTTGGTTGTGTAAAAGATAAGTTATTATTGGATTTATTTATGAACTGGTAATGAATAAAACCAATAGAGTTAAAGGTGGTGAACGAAATTACTTTGAGAAAATACACCAAACAAGGGCAAATTAAGACACTCATTTTAAGTAATTTACAACATTTAAAGCATGAGATACATGTGTTAGTAAGGGTAAACATGTCTTTTAAACACAACTCATTCAACTTATAAGTTTGGCCCCTCATCTTTAACCATATTATGTTTTTAATTTAAGTTGTAAACTAACTTCCCACCTATGATTTTTAAACGACTATAGCCTTTTCAAACGTTAATATTTTTATAAAAAAAATTACACCATAAAAACGAGTATTTTATTCTCTTTAATTTGGATATGATATTGTTATAATTTTTTTCATTTTAAATAAATTAATATGTTACGTATGGGTGTTCAGTGTCGATTTTGATGGTTTTTTAAGTTAAACTTGTGAGTCCAACCGTTAATACTGATTTTTTTGTCGTCCAAAACCAAACTCAACCATTGAATGTTGAAACCGAATCGTTACTAACGGCTTGGTTCCAGTTTGATTTCACAGTTTAAACTTTAATAATAAATTTAGTTTAAAATAATTATTAATTTAAATGTACCATCAATTTTAAGTTTTAACTAAACACCAACATAATATGATACTTGAGAGGACCATAAATAAAAAATGATAATTTTAGCCACATAAATGGTAAATATTAATGGAAGATCTAGGACGTGAAATAATAACAACAAAGATCACAAAATGAATCGAACTGCAATTAGGTTAATTTGAAGTTGTATAGCCAAGTTATTTGTAATAAAAAGATTATGTTCAATTAAATTATAACTATATCTAATATATATTACAAAACATATCTAATAATTAATAATAAAAAACATTAAAATGCATTCAACATTTACAGTCTGGTCTGGTTTCATATGGTCGGTTGCCAGTATAAACCGCGAACCAACCGTTCACTACGTTTTGAAAATGTTGAAACCGACCAACAAACCGAAAGTAAAAAAAGAAAAAGAAAAAATAAGTCAAACCAATGACCGGTTTAACCGATTTCAAGGTTTTAACCGAACAATAAACACTTATATATATTACGCGATTAACAGGTTCAAACACCCGCTGCATCGCGCAGGCACCCGTCTAGTATTTATAACACATTAAAGAAAAGTACACATCCTTAACAAGACGTTGTTAAGCTTTTTTACGAGTTTTCTAATGAAAAATGTGATTTTTCCGGGGGAAAACGTTTTTCCGATGACATGCAACTAATGGCGTTAGAGCTCTGTTAGTCGCGGGCCGTTAATACACATTTAGTTTGGACTGTCACCAGCCAAATGTTAATTTGAGATTGTTTTTTTTGCCAATATGACATAGTTGACATTATTTAACCAATCCTCAATTATTTACACTATATATAAAGTAGGGATGAGAACGGTACCATATCGGTACCAAAAATCCTGGTCACGAAATAAATTCTAGATACCGATACCAAAATATTCGGTTCGGTACTGATATTGAAGATTTTCTAAAAATTCAGGATATGCCGGTACCCATACCAGCCCCGGAATTCAAAACTTTGGTACCGACGGTACCAAATCGGTACCAATACTATTGTTGTTTAAATTTATTATAGTTTTTGCGTTAAAACAAGCTTCAAATAAAGCCTGTTTAGTTATTGATCTTGAATTTGAACATTGTTTGGAAAATTTGTTTAGGCTTGCGAAGTCTCAACAAGCTTCATGCGTTATTAAGTTCAACATTGCCGAATCGAGATCGAGTCATGCTTAGGCCCGTTTAAATTTTTTCTAAAAATATATAAATATTATTTGGAACGTATATAAATTAATTAATACATAATAACAAGCCGAACTAAAGATTTAGAAAACGAGCTCGAAATGAGCCGAGCTTGAGCCTATATAAGTCTAAACGAGCCGAGCTAGAGCCTAATCGAGCTCGCTCTCGGCTAGGCATGTTTACACCAATGGTTAGCCAAAACTGAACCAAAAACCAATGAAATTTTATTTAAATTCACCAAAATCCGATTACGGGCTTTTGGTTTACCTTCGGGTTATACCATCTTGGTTATTTGTGAAACTCTTTTATCATCAAACTCTAAAATATTATAGCTAACAATAAATAAAATTAAACTAAAAAAAATATATAAATATTAAAAACGAATAATATAAAACAGCCCCTGTAATACGGGTAATAAAAACTAGTTATAAAATAAAATACTATATTCGTTTGATCACAAAAAAACAAAATCAAGTTTTGGTAACAACAATTAAAATGAATTACGCATTTAATAAATAGTACCTCATAAAGTCATAATAACGTCTAAACAAACACTATTTTTATTCTTAGTCGGTTGATATTATGTAATCTTCAATATTATATTTCATTTGATATGATTTCTTTAATGTAAACAATTTCAGAAACTATAGGAAAATGTTTTTAAAGAAAAATGTAAAAAATTTCTGAAAGTTTATTTGAAAAAAAACACTCTAAAAAAGTTTCAAACATAAGAAAATAAATGTTTTTTTTAATAAAAAAGGTTATTTTATAAATATAAAAGGTTTAAAGACGTTTGTAAAAGAATAAAAAAAATAGGTTTGTTAAAACTAATAATAAGAAAACATAACAAAATGACAAAACAATAAAAACAAAACAAAATGTTTGAATTATATTAATTCAAAACATGATAATGCAATCAATTATTTATTTTATTGTCTAGTTTTATTACAAAAATAACAAAGTATCTTTTAACTTTATGACTAATTTCTTATTTGTTGCATTTAAAATTTGTTACACTTTATAATTTTTTTAACAACAAATTTCATTTAATTTATGTGGTTTGTAGGACCTTGAACCAAAGATCTCCTCCTCGCAAACCCTAGAGTTTAAGCATTACTTTTGGGACTAAAAATCGGGTTTCAAACTCTAATATAGTGGTAGATTTTCTATTGAAGTTGTTAAGAAGTAGAAGTAGGATAGATAAGTGTATGTAACCGTTCAAGAAAAAAAAGGCTTTGCCTTTCCAATATACCATCAGCCTGTTGGTATTTTTTATTAAAAATTTAACCACCACTTTTAAACTTAAATTTGTTTTATAACATGTTTAAAGTCCCAACTTTATTATAAAAAACGGGTTTGTATAATATTTAGTGTCACGCTTATTTCAACAATACTTCATTAAAATTCGTAATCTTTTGTTTTCTATAAACATTTTATTTCATTAATACATTGTTCAAAATTATAAACTTTATCAATTTTATTTTAATTATTTACTTGGTTATTATTTAATGTTGCCGGACATTTATTTATACCAGTTTATATGAGAACGATAAACACGAGTATAAATCTCTGATTTTAATCATCTTAGTAACTGAATGACAATTAAAACAGTTATAGAGTAGTAGATTTCATTTCATGTATAAGAAGTTTTTCATTGATTTAACTTAATAACCAAACTTCAATTTTAACACTTGTATTTGCATACACAAACAGAGTAATCAAGCCGATATTCGCAATGTCCGACAGCGCTCGGTTCATATTTGTGTTTGCATAAGCTGTCGCATTCGATTTCGAAGCAATTTTGCCCAATGGTTTCATGTATACACGTACGTGCATATGATATCTCAGGACCTGCAATTTACAATCAACACAAAACACTAAATGTTATTAATTCTGATATGCCTAATTATAATTTTGATTTCTATAAGTGAATTAAAAATGTAAACAATCATTATATATTGTTTGTGTAACAAATTATTAAATTGTATAAAAACTATTTTTTGTTAAGTTTTCCAATTATAATAAATTTTTAAAGTAAATGAGAAGTTTACCAAAAGCAAGAAAGCTCATAAGCACAAAGATAACAAGTAAGGAGACGATCCTCATGGTTAATTTGTTAGATGTAAGTTCATTTCATTGTGCAAAGAATGAATTAATATGCACTACGTCTTTAATGCTTTAGATGAGGACAAATTTCAGGATAACAAAATAAGAGCATTCACAACTCTTTCTTTATCCGGTTCATATAATCACACTAAAAAAACATTATATTTTATCTATTTTTTTTATTAATGATTTTTTATACCTTTATCATTACATTTTCTTTCCCTCCACCAACAACAATTTTCAAAAAATATCAAATAGTTACATTTTCTCTCTCCTTTATAAAACCTACTTAGATTGCATAAAAGAGTGGCCGTGAATGCTCTAATAACATTCACATCTCATTCGCCATTTTTAATCCTATAATTTAACAATATATATATATATATATATATATATATATCAAATTTTATATCTTATTTTAAAAAACCTCTCACATCTCATCTATCATTTCAAAAAAAATACACCATAAAATCGAGTGTTTTTTATCTTTGATATGAGTATACTATTGTTTATACTTTTGAAAAACAATTTGATAACTCATTGCGTACACAATATACAACTCAACACAACACATTAAAACACACCATGAAAATAAAACACTATATTAAAACACAATAAAAATAACAAATTCAATATGTTAAAACTTGATTTTGGTAAAACACAATGAAGTAAAAGCATAATAACTATAATCTATAACACAATGTATAATATATTAAATAATTTTTTTATATATAACAATATAGTACTCATATAAAAAAAGATTTATATTATGATGATTGTTTTCAAAAATATGTAGCATAAAAAAGTTATAAACGTTTTAAAATGACGCAAAAATTTAACATAAGGTGTATGTTTGATAAAACTAGCTGGTAGCTGTAGTTTTTTTGGATATATTTAGACGTTTGACATAATAGTTGGAGATTGTAATAAAATGTATAAAATAACCAAAATAGGCATAACAAAAAAAAGATTAAATGTATTTATTTTGAAAGGTTATTTAAGTAATTTAAAATACTAAAAGCTTGTAGATTTTTCTAAACGCTACTAGTATGAGTTTCAAGTTTTAAGCCTTTTCTCATATTATAAAAGTTTAAAGCTTATTCAATCAAATAAGACTTTTAATTAAATATCTTTTTTAAAGTTTGAAACTAAAACCTTTCGATACACCCATGATTTGAACGTGGAGAGAGAATCATTAAACATAGGATATTGTCCTGGACAACTTAGGCTATGCGTAATGGAGGGGCTACAAATTGGGGCGTTTTGCGTCGTGTGGCGCACAGTCAGCAACGGGTGAGAATTTGTTTTTGGGGTGTAATGGTGTAGGGGTTACATCTAGTAATATAATAATATATATATATATATATATGTATATATAACACACACATCCATACATGCCGGCCCCACCAACCCCTTCTTCCAGGCTACGAGAAGACCTCGCCCCCGCCCCTTTTCGCCCAAAAATCGCCTAGGGGGCGGTGTTCGCCCCTCTTCACCCCCAAAATAGCTTAAATTGTAGTCTCACTACACATGGTCTTATGTTGCAAAATAGATGGTCCCACATGTTGACTTCTTATAACATAAAATTAAATTAATAAAATATGGGTTTATAAATACTTGGGTCCCACATGTTTGTCCTGTAGTCCTTAACCACGAACATCATAACCACCACTAACATGACCAAATTCGATACGGTATCGGTGTCGTACCGGTTCGGAAATCGGTATCAAAATCGGTAAGTTACGATACGGTACCGGTATTTCACGGATTTTGATCTTCGGTACCGGTACTATCTCGGTACCGTACCGGTACCAAACTGAATATTTCAGTACCGGTACTGGTACCAAGAATTTGCAAATTTCAGGATCGGTATTCTTGGTACCGGTACCGTACATCATAACCATTTTCACAAATTATAGCAAAAGATTTCAACTCATTTTCTTGCATCCCCAATTCGATCAAATTTTAAAAACTTCATAAGAACATGAACAATTCCGTCAATTTCCGTCACAATTCTCACATACCTCTCGTCCTCTTGAATCACCTCATTAAAGCCCAATTTTAAACCTAGATAGAAAATTATTAACGTAAACCCTAATATCGTCTTTAGACACTCCAATTCCATGTCTTGAAACCACACTTTCGTGACTTCCGTTAAATAAAACGCATATTTTCTACGTAAGTGTCCACACAAGCGGGTACGTCAGCATAAACTAATGGAATATAACCCTATTAGTGAAAAGCCCGTTGCTAACCAATAATCGAAACTTACGATTGTTGTAGTATGTCAGGTAATGAGACAAAGTTTGAGTTATTAAAATCCAATATTATGTAACACATATGATACTAAAAGGTGATTTGCATCTTCTTCTTCTTTTTTTTTTAATAAAAGACAACATTAAATGAAAAAGAATATAGATATGCATTTCTTATATCAAACATTTAATCAATCAAGTTGGATTTAGAGATTATAGGAAAGTAATAAGATGTCATTTTATTTATATGAAGTTAACATTGATTTAAGTTTCAAACCGACTTTTTTATGGACAGTCGTATATACATCTACACCTTAATAAATTCTTGCAATGCCCAGTAGCTAAAGGACCAAATCTTTTCTTGCACGCGTTATCACATGGTTTATCGAAACAATATATTGCGGTGATCAGCTTTTCGCATTTCGCAGCGATTGAGATTTCGGACTCTTTAACATTGCAATCACCAAAAGCAAGATGGCTTATAAGCAAGAAGATGACAAGAAAGGAGATGTTCTTCATTGTTGATATATGTGATTTGATTAATGTGGGTATTGCTTAAGACCCATGGTTCAATTTATAGGCAGGCACACACCCATTAATGCTATTTATTGTAAATATAAACAGGACAAATTATATAGTGAAAATACAGTTGTAGTTTTGGCTTAGAACGTTGTTTCTGATTGATGGGTTGGTTTAATTGTTTAACTTTTAATAATAATGGGACAATAATTGGTAGGTGCTCCATCCACTCATCTAGTCCACTGCACCTTTTATTTTATATTTTTCCAAAAGGCCTCTATGGTGATTTGGCGTCGCATGATGCAAAACGTCTTCATATGGGCTCCATTCACAACACACGGTCTAACTATGCCCTCACATTTGCCTTTTCAAGAATTTGACCCACAATGTCACATTTGTGATGTAAACATCATATAATTTAGACCAATAAGTCATGTGTGTATACATTACTCTTCTATTTGTCATACTCTTTACTATTAAAAAGTCTTATAAAGTATGTTCATATTCATTCTTTAAAAATCAATAATATTAAAAGAGTTTTTATTAAAATCAAAAACGATTTTTTAAATAAAAAATGTTTTGTTAATAAAAATAAATAAATTGACTTTTTTTACAAAGACAACAAAGTTTTAAATAAACAAAAACGACTTATTAAATGAAATAAATAAAAGTTCTTATAATAAATGAAAACATATTTTCACAAAATAAATAAATAAATAAATCTGTTTTTAACTTTTTATAATCAAAGACATTTTTACTGAAGTTAAGTAATAAAAAATATTTTTTAAAATTATATAAGTTAAATAAATAAAACAACTTTTCTTTTAAATGAACAAAAAACGTCTTAGTCTTCAAAAATTAAACAATATTTATAATAACTAAAACAATATTTAATAAATAAATTTTTTTATATTTATAGAACTATTTTTTACAAAATAAAAAAAATTGATATAACAAGAGAAGATATTAAGTGAAGACAAGTTAAAAGGGTGTGAAAAAACAAACAAACACAAACACTTAAGTGAACATATTTTCTTGTCCATATTCATTAGTTGAGAAAATAATATGTTCATTTTCACTCGCTATAATAATTTAAAAAAGAACGGTTTATCAAAGTTAAGTTGATCAACCCGTAAACCCTTCATGTCAATATAAGCACGACCTGTCCATCTATCGTATTCGCAATGCAATATGAACCAACTAATCCTAAGATAAATGAGTCAAACAAAAAACATAACAGAAAATAAAATAAAATTATCATCTTAAATGTAACAGAATTACAATGAAAAATACATATTAAAATCAATGTTTGTTTGACCAAATGTTGGACTTCATATTATTCCAACTTGTACAACAAATGCAGTAATTGATAAAAAAGTGAAAAACTATAACAAGGTGGGATACTTGGCATCAAGAAAGTCCCTCAACATGTTGGCCGATTTCTGACCGCCCATTAGTTCCGCCAGCCTCTCCACCGGAAGCAATGCCAGGTCAGCCAAGCTGCTGCACCCGTCCATGATGGCCCGATAGTTAGAATCAGTCACCCCTGGTAACCGCCTTAGAAACTCAACAGCAGAAGTGTTGTAATTCTCAGCTCTGTTATTATACCAAATCTTAAAATTTCAATATTTGTTACTTCATTTAAATATACATAAATACAGTATTTAATAATATATACCTAACGTCGTCTTCGACAACACCTTCTTCTGAAGGGACTCCAACTCTGGTTGCCTTAGCTTCATCGGGTTCGTCTTGATTCATTTTAAGAGACGCGAAAATCTCAGCAGTTGCGTGTAAGCTACGGGACCACACGATACGCAGACGAGGGAAATGTAGAGCGAGTAAAGATAGTTTTGATATAATATTATGTGGCGTGACATCATCACTGATCTCACTTGTCGACTGCAAGATTTAAAGTTTTATTAAAATCTAAAACAATATATATATATATTAATTAAGGTTAACAAAGCAGTGAAGAATAAAATTACCTGAAACGAGAAGCTTTTGTCTTGTGAAAACTCGATTAAAAGAACGGGTATACGGTAATAACGCACCATCATTTCAGCTTGGTGGTAAAGTCGACCCGATGCAAAACTACCAAAAAGATCTTGTATGCTTTTTCTTTCTACACATATTGATGGGGATAAAATGTAGTCTCCAACTTCGAGAGTGACCGGGATTATATTCATGCCTTTTTGATGTAGTACATTTGGAAGACTGCTCATGAACTCCCTCATGTCAACTATGACCTGTAATAAACCATTATTATTATTAAAACAATATAATCAAATATTAAAAATTTGTAATAATATCACTTACTTGCATCTGTTTTATAGCTTCCTTTTGTCCACCTGCTTTTCTAGTTAGCATATTTTGTTTTGATGGAGATTCCATCTCGTTGACAGAACTTAAACCGAGGCCATGAGCCACCTGAGGGTATTTTTGACATATTACAATTAACATATTGAAAAGAATTTTTTTTTTTAAAGATGAATTTGATAATCGAACCTGATCAACTGGCAGCATCATCATGGATTTCTGTCTGATTAAGGATTCAAAAGCTCCATTTTCACGGCGAACACTGGCCTCAAACTTTTGCACTTCTGTAGAATCTTCATAAAATAGAAAATAAACTTTCACCCTTTTCGAAGGATTTTCGGCTTTATATATCTCTATTTCCCGTACAAAAGCAATATCAGGATGGTAAACAACAATTGCAGAGGGCTTCAAAACATCGAGTATTTGCTGACCACTTTCATATGCATAAAAATGGACCGGAGGTATCGGTTTACCTTCCACATGCTTCTTAAGAACTGTTGTATTTTCATTAGTCAGTGCTGACTCGGTTTTGTTTTTATCATCTTTTTTTAAAGAAACTTTATTTGTAGACTTCTTGTTCCCGCCTCTTGATTTCCCTTTTCCTTTATTTCCCACACAAATTTCAGGATCGTTTACTACTTCAGTGTCTTTTTGGGCTTGTTTGCTTATTTCTGTTGCTGCTGCTAAAAGCGCATCATTTTCTTGTGTTATGATGCTGCTAGTAGTACTACTACTACCGTCTACTCTTTTGCTAGGTGTCAAAGGAACCGCCCCGTCAAGAATTCCAAAACCTTTAGGGGTTTGAGCTTTCTTCTTGTTACGCTTCGGTAATGCGTGTAATTGCACTTTACTGAGCAGATATTTCTCCCACTCTCCCCGCATGACCTGGATAAGAATCAAACATATATAAATAACATGTGGAAGAACAATCATTTAGAATCATGTGTTTGTGAAAGAGACTTTATTTGGGCTGCTTGTGATACACTCGTCAAGCTGCACACAAGAGTGTTCGTCTTTACATGCGACCAAAACAATGCCATTATTATCTTGATCACTTTCAGCATCATGTTCATCATTTGTCGTAGCCTGCTTCTCTCTTTCAGCTTCTATTTCTTCAAGAATCTCCTGCATTGGATTAAAAAAAAAGGTGAACGAAAGATAACGTTTGCAAAATCCTGAATCGGAAGACAAAAGTCGAACTCACTCACACGCAACACTTTCCACTTTGGTGCCTCCTCCAAAACTTCCTCCAATATTACACCACCATTGGCATTCGTCACCGAGGTATCTATACATTCACACAATATTGAATTAGTAACGTCTTAGCTAGAGTAAAAATATAACATATAATTATGGTTAGCAAGATCATGTGGCATATGAATATGAATATTAATATAAAAATACCTTCTTTATCTTTATCGTTGTTGCTATCATCCAACTTCCTCTTTTTGGATTTCACATTTTTAGTTGGTGTGGTCAAAGCTTCGCCATTTGACCTCTTACAGTGATAAACTCGTTTTTTAGCATACTCAAAGATCTTATAACTAGACTCTGCAAATATCCATACAGAACGAAAACTTTCTGATGCTCTCAGTGAGTCCAAATACTTCAAATAAGTAACTGCATCGTACCTAAAACCAAAACAAAAGAGCAACACGGTATGTAACCAGTAACATAACATTGTATAACACAAATGCTACATATAATATTTAAGTAATACCTAACAAGATAATCCAGCAACTTCCGCAAGGTTTTCAAATCAAAGACAAGCTGCTTGGTCTTCTTCCCTAGCGTATGCCAAATTGGATCCAATTGTCGCCTCACAATCTCATCAAATGACTTGAATAATCCATTCTCAACAGTTAAATCTTCCACGTCAACCTTATTAGTCTTCCTCATCTCCTTCAAACAAGCATCCATAACCTCAATCACAGCTTTCTGAATTCCTACCATGTATGCAGACATGGGAACCCTAATATCCACTACTTCAGGTGGGTCCCTCTCAAGGTCTTCTGATACATATACCTGAAATTATACATCAAAATTATCGTCTGAACTATGAAAAACATTATTTTGACTAGGACTGTAAACGAACTGAATGTTCAACAAACTGTTCGACGAGAAGTTCGTTTATGTTCGCTCGTTTAATAAATGAACAAACATGAACAAGGAATTTCGTTTGATTAACTAAATGACCGAACACGAAAAGAGGCTATGTTCATTCAATTGTGTTAGCGAACGTCAATAATGCATTCGTTTGCGTTCGTTTATGTTCGTAAGTTCGTTAATGTTTGTTCATAAAAGGTTTTTAACAATTTTTTTAGTGACTTTCCTAATCTTATCATATAGATTTAAGCAATATAATTAACTATATTATATATACGATATTATGTGATTAAGATATATGTAAAATGTAAAATAACATATGAAAATGAAAGTAAAAAAACACCAACAAAAACTTGGTAGCCAGACCAAATTATTGATGCTGACCATTCTCGGTTAGCCAAATCAAATAAAACATTGACTGTGTTCGTGAACCATTCACGAACAAGTTCACTTCCTTAATGAACTAACAAAAACAAGAAATTTCAAAGCCTTACGCGTATCTAGTGCAGTAGAATTTTATATGTGATTTTTAAAATTATATTTATAAACACGCACAAAGATTTTGATCATTTTTTACCGAATTGGATTAGAAAGTATAGTTTTTTTAAATACTTCAAAGATTCTGATCATTTTTGACAAATGTTGATCGAAATTTGAACAATTTGGGCCAATTTGGACCTGCTTTGACCGACTTCGGATTATTAGGTCTGATTAGCTTAAATCGAATTGAACACTCGCCGATTAACGATTAATTGTCAACTAATACCAATTTTACTCCCCTAATCTAGTGGCAAAACCTATAAGCTAATAACAAATTCCAAACATTAGATGCTCAACTTTGGACCGGATTTAATCGACTACCAATAACCAGTGCTGTAGAAATCGCTAGGCGCTAGTTGGGCAGTGCGGTAGGGATTAGTCAAGATTAATCGGATTCGAATTTATATGTAAATTTTCAAAATACATATATATTCCAAATTTTATATATGCATATATGTGTGGGCCCTCGGGTGGGCAAAAGTGAAATTGCACTAATATTGACGTTATTTTACTAATTTCCTGAAAATAGCGTTAAAAGTGACGGAAAGTTAATCAGGCATCATGTGATGGCGTATAGCCGAAAGACAAGGGCACATACACCAATTGGCCAGGGTCCTGATGGTTGAGTGCTATGTGCCTTATGTCCAAGGCTTCATGCAAAACTACTATCAAGCCGGGGGTCACACTGGAAACAACCTCTCTATTCCTACAGGGTAGAGGTAAGTCTGCCTACATCTTAATATTGGTGGGATTTACTGAGTACGACGATGATGATTCCAAATTTTATGTATAAATTTTTAATTTTTGACCGGTTTTGGACAAACAAGGATTAATCGGCGACAAGTCACTGAGGTGGCCAGGGCGTAGTTTTGTTAGGGCAAAGGGTGGGCCCAGCCCCTTCATTTTTTTTGCTCGGTAGTGTAAATTTATCCTTTTTCGGCCGAAAATTTTTATACACAATGTAAATTTACCCGTTTCCGACTGAAATTTTGAGCCCGCCCCCCTCTAGTTTATAATATTTTTTAATACATATTGAGCCCGGCCTATGTCCTAGCTTCGCCACCGGAGGTAGCGACTAGCGATTAATCGGCACCTAGTCGAGATTTTTACAACACTGGTCTAGTGAAAAACCTATAAGCTAACAACAAATTCCAAATATCAATTGCTTCAATAATAATAATAATAATAATAATACCTGAAACCTAGGCCACAAATAAAGCTTCCTAATCAACAAACACTTAAGCAACCTCTCCGCCTTCGCAAACCCTGCCACCATAGCACACGGGCGATCCGAAAACGCCCGAACAAACACCTCCTTATTCCCAGCCCTCAACAACCTGACAATAAACGCCTCGGTACACGTCTCGGTCAACAAATGCGCGTTCAAAATCAAAACACCAGCCACCGCGGTAACCGGAAGCCTTCGGGTGAGCAAATCCACAATTAATATCCGCGAGGTTATAAAACACGCGTGTCCAGATGTGTAGAGGCTAAGCCTGTGCTGAGCTGGCAGGTCAGAAGTGATTTCTAACGGAAGGTTGTTAGGGTTGTTGGTGGAGTTTGTTAGGGTTGTTAGGATGTTGTGTTTTTGTGGTGACGTGGCGGAGAGGATTAAGAGACAGCCGGTGGATGGGTGGTGTAAGAGGATGAGATTGGTGATTAGTTTGTGGAGGTTTAGACCGGAGGATAAGATGACTAGACCGCCGTTGGCGGTGGTGGTTGTGGTGGAGTCGTCTAAGAGGTCGGAGATTATGTGTTCGTGGAATTGGACCATTTTTGGTTTTGCGGGAAGAAGAAGTGGTGGTTTTTGTGGTTTGTGGTTTATTTATATGACCCGCTTAAATATTAATGTCGGATTCGACGGAAACAATAACTGATATGATGAAATTCGTGGATGTTTAAAAATTGCGTCACGTGTCAACGTTTAAACGGATCCAATGGGTTTGACATAATTTTTCATCCTTCAACCTATCGAACCCTAAACCTACATAACCAACTTCTATCTCCATATTTCTTATTTCTCCACAAAATTAAGTAAATCCATAGCGTAAATGGCTTAGTTTTCTCGAGGAAAACACAACCATAGTATTTAGGTGATGTATGTTTTTTGATAGGTAAAATGTCTGCAGTCTGTGAACCAAACTTGTAGACATATGTAGAAAAAGAGGTGGACCAAAACTCTTCAGTCTGCAAGAAGAAGACTGTTTGTTTTTTAAAGTCTGTAGATTCTTAAAATAAACGGGTGGTGGTGTACGAATTGTGGTAGTGGATGGTGGTGGTGTTGGATGGTGATAATGGTAGTGGTAGGTGGTGGTGGACGGTGGTGGGTGTCACAGCCCCCGAGCCCTATACCCCGGGAGGGAAGCCGTGAACATTGATTGGTGGTATCGGTGTTTATTAAATTATTTTGCAACGAAAAATTTCATCAGAACCATAGTTAGGAAAAATGATCAGAGTTATAAAAACACCATGATTACTGTTATGATAAACCGGGAATTTAATCCCTTTTTATACAAACATAAGTTTTATAGGGTTAAACCCTAATTTACAAAACACGTTTCTTTATCCTAGTGACAAGCCACTTATTTAAGCTAGAAGCCCGCATGCATCATTTCTTTGTCTCTAACAAGTCACCTGAAACATGTTTAAAATATTTGATCAGCAAGAAATACTGGTGAGTACATCCATTTGTAAATGACACATTTTACAGTTACAGCATTAAGATGTTTTTACATCTTCCTGCTTACAAATTACCGAAAGGTACTTGTCACTCGACCGTATCTATGACTGTGGTCATATTACTTATTGGCTAACACTTGTCCAATAAGTAACGTGTAATCGCCTAGTAGGCAAGCCTTGTATACAAAAACCCACAATACCAGTAGTAACCATCCCGTAAGTCTACAGAGACTTAATCACTGTAATGTATTTTAAATACTTTATAAATACATTTGAAAACATTTAGAACATTTGCCATGAGTTTTATAAATTTTGAAATCATCATGACAATGTCGGAAAAATAGTTGTCTCACGTAAATGTGAGTGGTACAAAAACTCGAATGTCTCACCTTGCAAGTTTATAATTTAAAGAAAATGTCTCTTGGTATTAAGCACCTAGGATAAACACAATGTAGTATATCTAGATTAGTATAAAACCAATAATCATAACGATAATCACGAGAGTAGAAACTTTACACGATGACACAATGTCTTACCTTAATAGGTAAAGCTCTTGGATTCGTGTATATTAGTTTCTTTCGATCGGATAGGATATCGCTACGATAACTTGGGTATTATATTTATAAAATACTTATAATATGTATTAATATATGTGTGTGAAGTTTCAGAGAGAAAGAAGAAAATTGAGAGAAGAATGACCATCTCAAGTTCAATATATTTATAGCTGATTTTGGACCCCATCGCGGTACGCGACGGCCATAGACAAAGGCGTCACGTATCGCGAAGCATCTTGTAGCTTCGCTGAGTCAGCCCTAGGCATGCTACGTGGCACGTCACGTGGCATGCAACGTGTCATCTGCGTAACCTCCACGTCGCGGTACGCGATGGGTAATCCAAACCCGTCTTAGCCCTAGGCATGCTACGTGGCACGTCACGTGGCATGCAACGTGTCATCTGCGTAACCTCCACGTCGCGGTACGCGATGGGTAATCCAAACCCGTCGCGTATCGCGATGGAAGGATTTAAAAAAAATCTTAATTCCCAACAAAAATACTAAGGCGGCTCGCGACGATTGAAGTGCAAAGTATGCCACATTGCGCCCATCGCACTTCGCCCGTGCGCGTTCGGGTTCGGGTGCTTCGCACCCTCCGCTAGGACCATTGGATGTGATATGTCTTATAAGAATATTAACATAAAAATTTTCTTTCTTATAAAGAGCTCATTAGTTTGTTAATCTAGCGATGTGGGACAATAGCTTACAAACATATTTATACTATGGTGATACCTTTTCCATTTCTTTCCTTCACCAATGTGGGATGGAATTTTCTTCTTTCATTTCTTTACTTTCATTTTATGGTTTGTTATAGTGGGTGGTGGACGGTGGGTGGCGGTGGACGGTGGCGGTGGTGAACGGTGGGTGGGTGGTGGTGGACGGTGGTGCTGGGCATTATGTGTTGTTAGGGTGTAGTGTTTTGACACTCTGTAGACCTTAGAAGATCTTAGAAGTTGATGAGCCAAGTCTACACCAAGAAGAGCTTGCGCATACGTTTTTTAATGAAATGTTTTTGAGAAAACAAACATTCTACAGATGACAATGTCTGCGCGTGGTCTGCGCAACACAGACAGAAGAGGCTGCGAAGACCCTTTTCAACAAACAACACCTTAATTTCTCTCTATCTCCATCTTTCTTATTTCTCCACAAAATCAAGCAATTCCATAATGTAAATGACTTAGTTTTTTCGAAAAGAACACAACCATAGTATTCAATTTCTCTTTAGAACTCAAATCAAAAGGCCCCTTAATTGAAAATCTATGGTTCAACGGACAAATGAAACATCGGATCCGAAGGAAGAATGAACTGAACCGTCAGATCCGGCTGTTTATTATTACGTCGTCTAGAACGCAAATCCGTCAGATGGCTTAAATGACGTCGGATCCACCCGCAAATTTGAATACGTGACAACATCTGATAGGCTATACTAATCCATCGGATTAGTTATTGTTTCCATCGGATCTAACGGGATTTTTAGACCATTTTGGGGTTTTTTTGTAGAACATGGGCTATTTCTGGAAATTTTTGGTCAAACTAGGCTATTTTAAGGATTTTTCCTTATTTATATTGTTGGACTCGAGCTTGGTTCATTTAATTTACGAGTGCTCGAGCTCGACTTGGATCTGGTTCTTTCTTAAAATTTGGGTTCATCTTGTTTATTATATATCAATCAGTTAGTTTGCACACATTTTTTATTATTTTTAAATATTTTGTGAAAAAAGCCTTAACAGGCCTAAGCTCGGCTCGAGCTTGTGCGCAGTACCTTAGACAAGCCAAGGCCCGACTTGGATATGCGGTGCGAAATTAAAACTTAAAAAATACACTAGACTCGTAGAAACTCGATGGCCTTAAACATTTTCCCACTACAAGGCTCGAGCTCAATAAGGTTGGAGATTATGTGTTCGTGGACTTGAACCATTTTTTGTTCTAATTTGTTTACTGGATTTAGTGGAAAGTTAAAATGGTGGTTTATTTATACTATTAGGCTATTTTATACCCAAGTGACGGACGGTCTACTAGGCTTGAGTTTAGCCTGTGATGACTTACAATAGCTCGACTTATTTCAAACTCATTTTATAAAGTTTGGGCTTGGCTTGTTTCAAACTCGTTTGCTCCCATAGTTACATTATATATATCTTTATTGTTTATTATACAATTATTTATTATCTATCTAAATAAACTAGAATCTCATTAAGGATCAAATCCTAGATAATCTTTCATTATAAGGTTCGAGCTCGGGCACGATAACTAAACAAGATTTATTTAAGGCTTGGACTCAGCTTGTTTCGAGAATTTTATTGAGCCAACCTTAGTATTTTACAAGCAGTTTGGTTTGTTTGCACCCTGACTTACATCCTATCTATTTTCAAATTTACTCCGTGGTTGTGGAGGACGATGAGCCCGCCAACGTCAGTAGGGTTTTCGAGGAGATCAGCGATTATGTGGTTGTGGAACTGGACCACGCGGAAAGTTGAAGTGGTGGTTTATTTATACCATTGGGCTATTTTATTTTGTTAGGCACGAATTTGGTTTGTTTTGATTTACGATAGCTCAAGCTCATCTCGTTTCGAGCTCTTTTTTAAAGTTCAAACTCAACTCATTTATTATTTATTAATTAGTTTATACATATTTTTAATTATTCTTATATATTTTGCGTAAAAAATTAGCAAGCCTAAGTTTAACTCGAGCTCATGTGTCGTACCTTAGACGAGGCAAAGCTTGGCTCGAGCTCGGTTGTACAATGCGAAACTAAAACTTAAAAATACACTAGACTCATGAAGGCTCCACAAGCCTAAACATTTTTCCACTACAAGGCTCGAGCTCGAACTCTATAACTAAACGAGCTTTATTTAAGAAGTCAAACATACGTTAAAAGTTAAAGTACCGGTCAACATTTAGTTTATAGTTAGCTTGTTAATTCGCATGTCTAAAAATGATGCTCAAGAAAATTACACGATATTTTTTTAAACAACGTCTACTTCATATCTTTCTTACCCCTTCTAAACGAAAACGACACTGGTGTTTCTAGAACCGACACATTAAAGTTGTTCCAAACATCTGGTACCGTGGGAAGCTTAGCAATTTTCTCAGCAATTTCCATGTCTTCGGGAATAACATATCCAAAAACCGTGTATGTTGTTTTCCACTCTTCGTGATTCGCAAGACTGATAAAGAATTCTGGGCCAGAACCAATCCATGCCACCGCGCCCCTTTGGATGATCGGACATTCTTCTAGCAGTATTTTCTTAAATGTGACACCTTCAGCTTCAAGTGTCCCTTGAATCAAAGCAAATGGAGGCCCAAAAGAAGCCTAAAAGAGAGAGATTATACATCATAAGATGTTATACAGACAATGAAAAACATTTGACTTATTATTATTATTATTATTATTATTATTATTATTATTATTATTATTATTATTATTATTATTATTTACCGAGTTTAAGTGGTGTCCTTTTGTGTCCCATGATTGACCACGGCCCTCAGCCCGATAAAACTGGTAACCGATACAATGGCGCATGGTTAACAACTCGAGAATGTGCATGACTGAGTGTGGGGCGCATTCGGGAAGAAGCTGCATGAAATCGTGTATTTTTAGCATAACTGTAAAAAAAAAATACGACAAAATGCAACTACAGATTGTAGGTCACAAAAAGATTTTGAATTTATAAAGTTGGTATGAATTACTCAAAAATTTTCTAGAAAAATTAAATAAGACAAAGTAACTTATAGCTCATAAGCATCACCAGTGAGTTAAATTCATAATAAAAGTGTGAATTTCAGAAGTACCAAGTTTGACCTCAAAAGTCAAAGTGGTCAATAATATTACATGAAATGCAGAAGATTGCGTATATTTACAGTTTCCGGTTTCTACTTACTTTTATGTGAAGTGTGCCGTATTTCGTTTCCATCTTCACGATGGCCTGCAACAAGAAAAATGATGGAGAATATGGTTAACATGTTTGTGTTATCGCATATGAGCCTAATATGATACAAATAATCAAATATGTATATTAAGTTGCATGTGTACTTAACTACCTACTTGAAAGTAAAGATGAAAATCTTTAAGGCATTGAGTTTATAGTATATCATACGTAACAATATATCAGAACATGTTTGACTCAAGAGGTCAAACAGACTGACTTTAAACTTCTGTGTTGACTTTAAATCTTCAAAATTTCACAAAAAGAATTGATAATCACATTAACCTTTAATTTAATGCTACAAGCGGAAGCATTTTACCCACCGAGACGTGAAAAGTATTTATTAAATTTGGATCCATTAACTCAAAACTTTGACCTCAAAAGTCAAAACACAATCAAGTATGTGTTAACGCTTAACAGAGACAAAGACAAAAGGCGTTAGAACGATAACCGTCTCCATGAGCTGACAAATGAAATATTTACCCTATCGGGAATCCACTATATACATCAACGGTTATGTAATATTACCTCGCCTTTCCCATAAACAAGGCCAGAAGTCCAAATGGTGGTGTCTCCGGCATCTTGCCTATCGGGAGCCAAAGGATCCTTTTGTTTCTTCAGCCAACACTTCAAGTAACATAAAAATCTCAACTTTATCCAAAATATCAATCAACACATATAAAATGGCTAGGGGTGTAAACGAGCCAAGCCACTCACAAGCTATTCGAGTTCGGCTTGCGAAAAGCTCGAATTGAGCCGAGCTTCAGTTATCGAGCTTGAGCCGGCTCGTGAGCCTAAACGAGCCTATTATTTGTATTATTTATATTTAAAATATTTAGTATATTTTATTTAATCATTATTATACATATAATTATAACAAAACAACTAAATAATATATATAATCTTCTATTAAAATTAAAAAATTATATACAAAAATAACTATAAATATATATAAACTAATTAAGAAATAATAAACAAGCCGACCCGGGCTTGAGCTTTAGAAACAAAGTTTGAAACAAGCCGAGCTCAAGCTCGAGCTCTCTGTAAGTTAAACGATCCAAACTCGAGCTCTCTGTAAATTAAATGATCCAAACTCGAGCCTAGTCAAGCTCAAGCTTAGCTCTACTCGTTTACACTCTAATTATGGCTAAACAATAACCAAATTCAATTCAAATTTCCAATTTTTAACACACTAACAGAAATGTCAGAACCACAGCTTAACCAAATAATAATCTGAATTCTCAAAAAGTTAAAAGGTCAAAAAATCAAAAAGTCAAACTTGCAATTTATCTCACCAAATTTAGCCCCACAACATTCAAGATTCCCGCAAAACACCCAAGACCCTATTATTTGTATAACTTATATTTAAAATTTTTAGTATATTTTATGTAATCATTAGTACATATATAAAATTGTGATAAAAACAACTAAATAATATGTATTGTCTTATATATAAAATATAATTAAAACAAATATACAAAAATAACTATAAATATATAAAAACTAATTAAGAAATAATAAACAAGCTAATTCGAGCTTAAAAAACTACTCGCTAGCAGAGTTCGAGCTTTAGAAACAAAGTTCAAAACAAGCCAAGCTTAAACAATTCAAATTTCCAGTTTTTAACACACTAACCAAATAATAATATAAATTCTCAAAAAGTCAAAATAACATCTCACCTCACCAAATTTTGGCCCACAACCCTCAACATTCCCACAAAACACCCAAGAATCACACAAACAAGGCCCACTTATACCATCACACATCTCCTTACAAGCCATACAACACTCAACAGAACTATTCACCTTAAAATCAACCCCCCATTTCACAGCAGGACCCCATAACTCAAACCCATCAATTCCTCTACAACACCCACCATCAACACCTTCTTCCACAGGCTCCAGTTCAACCCCTTCATTGGGTCTAATAATCACGTACACAAACATGAACGCAAACGAGCAAGAAAACAGAGCAATGAAGAGAACGAGCCAACGCGTGGGTTGTGGGTCAATCTGCCTTCGACCCATTAGAGTTTGGTGGGTCGTGAACAAAACCCAGAAAGGAATTGGATTGGTTTGATGAATTGTGTGAAGATTGGGATTGATTTTGGGTTTTTATCGTCGGGTTTGGGTGATCAGTCATGATGGTGTTATTGTTTTAAGATGGAAATTGGATTCTTTAAATAGCTAAATTGCCCATGTGGAGTAATACACCATGCCCTGTATTAATAAAGTGTTGTCTTGAAAAAGTTTTCTTAAAAAAAAAAAAAAAAACCTTTGTTGTTGTATTGGGAAAATTGTAAATATTGTAATGAAAAGTTAAAATAAAATTACTATGTTGGTTGGTTCATGTGGTTTAGTCATTTCGGTTAGAAAAGAAATCTATTGACATTCCAATCCCTGATGTTTGAATTTTGTAATCAGTTCGGCCCATGAAACTAACTATGTTAGTTTTTGTTGTTCAGTCTGAGATGTTTAGGCTACATAAAAATGTAAAATGACTTTTTAGCTCTAGAATTAACTAAAAAAGTTAACACGGTTAGTATTAGAGAGGCTGAAATGGCTACGAAATTCGAAGGACAGAAGTTAAATTTTCAAAATATTGTTTTTGGCTAAAAGGGTTAAGTGGATTAAACAATGTGGGCTAAAATGGTAATTTACTCAATAGTTTAAGATTGATTGTTTCAAACATCTTTTTCTTTAGATTTAAAATACTAATGTTTGTTTTGTTAGATACTAAAATTATAGAGAGAAATTGGTGTGTATTGCATGATCTAGTTTACATTATATAGACTTATGTAGAAAAAACTTAAAACAACATCATCAATGGTACTTAACACATATTCAAAGAAACTGATTAGGGGTTTGATGAGGTAATAATGGGTTGTTTCATAACATGTTTTAATATAATAAGATAAGTTATTTTTCTTAAGTTGATTGTATTTCTTACAAGCCGATTCCACATACTAAATCACACCAAAAAAAACAATTATTTTTAAAGGTTGTACTATATGATCTATATCATGGCTGATTTCAGTTTTGAAAAAGTTTGAAAAAGATGTTTTAATTGATTGATTGGGTGCTTTTTTTTTCAATTTGTGATAAAAAATAATATTTTTTAATAATTCAAAAGACATAACAAATCATACAAGGTAACTAAAAAGGGTGTTTAAGCAAAACATTTCACATCCATACCTAATCATCCACCTTATCTTATCAAGATCTATTCACCTGTCTAATCATGACGTATCGGTTAATCTTGGTCTTGTCTTGAAACCATGCGTTATTAATGAACTTGACAGCGATTGGCGACCCGCATGAAGGGCAATTGAAGAGTTGAAGAGAAAACGGACCATGATGATTTTATAATTGATTAGAAGTTCAATTTTAGGATCAACGATTAAAATGGAGCTTCGGTGTTAACTAAGGCTGAGGGGTGTGGGGGGCGCGAGAGGGGGCGCGAGCCAATAATATTGTGACGTGTGGCAGAGAAAGAAACTTGATAAGATGGGTGTTGGAGCCCCCGCTCGCGCCCCTGGCCCTGGTGTGGAGGGGCGCGAGCAGGGGGCGCGAGCGGATTTTTTTAACATTCCCAACGGCTATATTTAACATTCCCAAGCTCTTTCTCGCGCTCTTCCCAGCAGCTACCATTCTTGCGCCCGCCTGGAAATCCGCGCTCGCGCCCCTCTCGCGCCCCTCTCGCGCCTCGGTGGTGTGGTGCTCGCGCCCCTGGAAATCCGCGCTCGCGCCCCTCTCGCGCCCCTCTCGCGCCTCGGTGGTGTGGTGCTCGCGCCCCGGGGCGCGAGCGGATGGCCTCACGCGCCCTTTCTCGCGCTCCACACCCCTCAGCCTAATAGTCAAGGACTAGGACGCCAAATATGAAGATGTAGACGAAACGCCTAAGGGGTTGTTTGGACATGCATTATGAAAGTGATTATCCGATACCGGATAATCATAATAAATTATTAATAGTATCAAAATGCCTTGTAGAAGATAGTGTTTGGATGTGCTTATTATGAAATTGTAAAAAAAAAAAAGGAGTATTGGTTTTTAATATTCATAACTTTCACCAATTAGTCAATATCACTCCCGACTTTCGATTTGTTATACGTCACTCCCAACTTTCAACATATTTGTTTTTGTCACTCCCTCGCTAACAGATAGCTAACGCCGTTAGTGGAGATGCTGACATGGCATTTTTTTAATTACGTGTAATTCTCTTTAAATTTCTAAAATTCCAAAAATCCAACAACCAACCATATTCTGCCCCACGCTCACGCTCACGCTCACGCTCACCCTCACCCAAATCAACAACCATACCACCACCAACACCACGATTTGAACCCCTGCCACCATTTGAACGACTGCCACCAACTATTTATTTTCTCCGTCTCTCTCGATCTATCCTCTAGGTTGGAGGAAGTGTGCGTGTGGTGGAAGCAGACAACCATGGAATAGGGTTTTAATACTCTCAACTTTCACCTGTTGGGTGAGAGTGGCGGCGGCAGTGGTTGGAGCTGCGAAATCAGGCCCGGAAACACTCGTTCAGGTGAGGTGATGCGGTGGTGAATGACCAGGTGTAAGTCTGGAGAGAACGTGGGGAAGAAGATTGGGGAAGTTACACGAGAGTAAACGGCGGTGCTACGGCGGTTAATTTACTAGTGGTGGCTGAAGGAAAGGGGTGGGTTAGTGGTGGGGGTGGAGATGGAGGTGGCTAGGTGGGTGGTGGTGGTTGTTAGGGTTATGGATGTGGAAGATGAAGATGAAGATGAAGATGAAGATGAAGGGGTGTTTGGGTTTCCTTATTTTTACTTATGACTTATTCACATGAAAATAGCGTTTGAGTAATTTAACTTGTTAAACAATTTAAAGAATGAAAAATGAGTTTTCATGATTTTGTAACTTATGGAAAACTCCTTAAATAAGGAATAAGGAGGTGTAAATAAGGAATCCCAAACATGCCCGAAGTGATGATATGAAATTATGAATTATGAATTTTCTTTAAAGTGTATTTTCCATGTAAGCTTGCCAACCTAATTATAAAAAGTCCACGTCAGCAAGAACAATGCCATGTCAGTAATAATAATGTCACGTCAGCAAAAAATCTAACGGAGTTAGGGTCCGTTAAGTACGGGAGTGCCCGAAACAAATAGAATGAAAGTTGGGAGTGGTAGATAACAAATTGAAAGTTAGGAAACAGGTGAAAGTTGAGAGTATTAAAAATTGTTTGATTATTATTTGTTTATTTTATTAAAATGACAATTGTTTTATTATTTAAAACACCAAAGGATAAAAGAAACACACTAATAAAGTCATCAAATGCATTTATTTTCTTACTTAAATTATCAACTCTCACTCAAATGGAATCCCAAAACTTGGGATCAGTACGGAAAATACTTTCGGTAATATATTGTTACCCCCGAGATTCTCATCTAGATCCGTCACTGTTGTATGTAGTTACTTGCCAATAACACTTCCTCGGCTGGTGGCCATTTTGTATGAACAACGTTGGAAAGAACTCGAAATATGAATTGATTGATTAAAGGGGCCTACACACCTGCATGTTGTTAGTTGTTACCCTTCCTAACGTGCAGAGTCTTCACACGTGCATGCTTTCAACGACGCTTGCCAGACATCAGCTACGTGTGCCTGCGCTGCTGATGGTCTTAGAAGTTGTAATCATTTACAATCAAGTGACAAAATTTGAATACTCAAAACATTATATATGTTAAATGTCTTATATTAATATATTGCATCTACCAAGCAATCAAGCACCATTAACTAATTAGATTACCTATGACCAGTGTTGTAAAAAATCGTTAGTCGGGCGGTGGGGTAGGGACTAGTGATTAATCGGGATCCATCGAGATTATTTGGGATTAATCGGATCGGACTTTAATGCATGTTTTTTAGTTTTATACACACACACACACACATTTTTATATGTAATTTTCAGTTTTATATATACGCAAACATATTTTGGCTAGAAATTGGTTTGAATGTCGCTGGAAACCGCTAGTTATTGCTGGAATCTCGCCGGAACCTGCTAATTTTGGTCGGAATCTCACCAGAAACCGCTGATTTTTGTCAGAATCTCACTGGAAACCGCCAATTTTAGCCGGATTTGACCGTTAACCGATTACTTAGCCGACTAGCCCAAAATTAATCAGTGAAGTGGGGACTAGCGATTAATCGGGGATTAATCGGTGCCTGATCGGGATTTTTGCAACACTGCCTATGACTTACTTAATGTAATAATCACTTTATTATTTTCAAAACACAAACCTCATAAATCAAGACTTTAAAGCCAACTTATTTGCCCATATTACAACATTATGATCATCATATAATGTCCAACACTGCAAACAAATACAAAACTACACAAACTTATTACACTTCAAAACACATTTTGGTCAACAACAAGATCATCATATATGACCTGCATAGTCCCCGCTCTCATCAATCTCATTCTCCAAGTCAAACTCCTCGTCGTCAGGATCTAATGATTCACCATTACCGGTCAGCTGCCCGTCAGTGGCGGTGGTGGACCCGCCCTCACCGGGCACCTTAGCCTCTTGTATGATTCGGTTTATTTCATCAACGCTTTGTAACGTTTGGTCACGGTTTGCATTCTCGTAGTTTGTTTTCTCGCCTTCGATCAAGTCTTTCGGCATGTTCTTTAAGAACCATGGATGTTTCTTGATTTCCGCTATGGTGATCCTCTTTAACAACAATTCAAAACATTATTATTTGGACTATTAAAATAGATAAATAGCTTTTAATAATAATAATCACCTTGGAGGGGTTTGCAACAAAGATATGCGAGAGAAGGTGTCGACAATCAGCGGAAACACGCACGTAATCCGGGATCGAGTATTGAACGCTCACGATTCTCTATGAAAAACAATGATATTATCATATTAAGAGAAAAGATGCAGTACAATAATTGCTTAGCGTATAAGAATACAAGAATACTTATATTTCATGAAATCGATCCATGAAATCACATCACAAGATCTCGAAATCGTCAATATATATCCAATTAATCATTGGTTCACCGAAATAAACAGTTTTGGATCGTTAATCGATCAATTTTTTACTTTTATTCACGAAAACCTTTTTGAGCGTTTTAGTTTTTGGCTGAGCGTTTTGAGCGTTTTAGTATTTTTGCCTTTTGTTTTTTGCTTTTGAGCGTCTCGCGTACCTATCGTACGTTAAGGCATTATTGTACAGTATCTCGACCCATCATATTAAGGTCATAATTTCTTGTTTGACATTGCAGATAAAATGTAAGAATATTCAAACTTTAAATTCTAGTTAAAACACATGGACAGTTTAATGAACAATAAAGTACTGGAGTTGACCCGAAAGTCAAAGAGATCTCACCCCGATTGTTTTACGGAAATTCCGAGGATCTTCGGGGTCTTCAAAAGGGTAAGCTCCAACCAACATAACATACAGAGTCACCCCACATGACCAAACGTCTGCAATCTAACAAAAAAAAGATTTAAAATTTTGTTACAAAAGAATATACTTTAATTAAACGATATGCAATGCATATGTTTATATGTAACTACTTAGATAAAAAGTCAAAAATACCTTTCCATCATATTCCTTTCGTGATAGGACTTCGGGGGCAATGTAAGCAGGTGTACCGACAGTAGATTTTGGTTGAGAGTGCAATAAACCAGACTGCACAAAAAACATCATTAAAGGAACCGAAAAATGGGAAATATAAAAGATTGAAACTTTTCTTAAAAAGATGACATTTCGAGTATTATAAACCTTTGAATAACCAAAATCACAAATCTTGAGACGTGGGGTTGGACTCCCGTCTAGAAGAGTGTTCTCTAGTTTCAGATCTCTATGACAAATTTCCTGAAATCAAGAAAACAATAATGTAAAGATTTTAAATTCATATTGTCACAAAGATTTTTTTTTACCATGGAATGGCAGTAGCTGACTCCGGATAGAAGTTGTTGGAAGAAAAACCGAGCCTGTATTAGAAAGCAAGATTTCATTTAGTTAAGTTATATAAACAAAAAATAAACCGAAGATAATGAGCTTAAAATATTGTTGCGCACTTCATCTTCACTGAATCTGCCAGCACTAGTGATTTTACTAAAGAGTTCACCACCAGCTGCATATTCCATGACTATAGCCAATTGCGTCCGAGTTAACAACACCTGCAAAATCAGAACTTTTAATGTCAAATAAGTGATTTCATGTCTCGAAATTATATAATTTTTATCCTGAAATACAACAAGTTTTTTTATATAAAATGTTAAAAGCTCAAACTTACCTCCTTGAACCGCACGATGTTAGGGTGTCGTAAGGATCTGTGATTAATGATTTCCCTTTGAACATTTTCATCAATCTAAAAGAGAAAACAAAATTAGCAGGCAAATGCAAGATTCAAGTATGCATTGATATCGGCTCGGATATGTTACATATGTATTCTTATTCGCTTATGAAATGAAAATATATAGAGTTCGGGCGAGTGAAAGTAGATATGCGACCTAAGATTCGCATATCACATGGCTATATGCGTGAAATTATTCTAACATAAGCATTGAGTTAGCTCAAAGAAGAAAGCTCATATTGAACTTTGATTGACTTAATGATAGTCAAACCCTAAAAGTTTCTATTTTTATCAAACTTCATAGAAACTTCTATCAAATAATACCAGAATCAGAGCTTATAAAAACCAAAGAACAAAAAAGGTCAACTCAACAATGCAAATTTTGTAAAACCCACAAATCAAAACCAAGAAAATAAAAATGTTCTTGGTCATCTTATCAATCAAAAAGTTGACCTGCAATATAATCATAATCTTGAAACACAAATTCAAAAAAACCCACCAACCAAATCCAATAAAAACCAGAAAAAATCAAACTTTACATCAAATTAGCTCAATAAAGTAATAAAGTTTATACCTTTTTTACTCTTTCAAATTTCAATGTATTTGGCAGCAAACAATTCTTAATTCATAACTTTGAAACACAAATTCAAACAAAACACACCAACCAAATCCAACAAAAACACCAAAAACACATAAAAATTCAATCTTTGCATCAAATTAGCTCAAGAAAATAATAAAGTTTATACCTTTATTCCTCTTTCAATGCATTTTACAGCAAACAGCTTTTAATTCATAACTTTGAAACACAAATTTAAACAAAACCCACCAACCAAATCCAACAAAAACCAGAAAAAAAAATCAACCTTTCAATCAAATTAGCTAAAAAAAGCAATAAAGTTTTAATCTTTAAAACTCTTTCAATGTATTTGACAAGCAAACAATTCTTAATTTATAACTTTGAAACACAAATTCAAACAAAACCCACCAACCAAATCCAACAAAAACACCAAAAACCCATAAAAATTCAATCTTTAGATCAAATTAGCTAAAAAGAGTAATAAAGTTTTAACCTTTTTTACTCTTTCAATGTATTTGACAAGCAAACAATTCTTAATTCATAACTTTGAAACACAAATTCAAACAAACCCACCAACCAAATCCAACAAAAACACCAAAAACCCATAAAAATTCAATCTTTAGATCAAATTAGCTCAAGAAAACAATAAAGGTTTAACCTTTTTACTCTTTCAATGTATTTGACAAGCAAACAATTCTTAATTCATAACTTTGAAACACAAATTCAAACAAAACCCATTTACCAATTCCAACAAAAAAAAACCCAAAAAAAAAAATAAATAAAAATATAAAAAATAAAAAATTCAATCTTTTGATCAAATTAGCTAAAGAAAATAATAAAGTTTATACTTTATACCTTTTTTCCTCTTTCAATGTATTTGACAGCAAACAATTCTTTAGTCTTCTTATCTCTAACCAATCTTGCAACTCCAAAATTCCCAGCACCAAGCTCCTTCAATAGCTCATATTTCTCCTCCATTGTAACACAATCAAGATTCCAAGAAACCCCAAAAAATATTTAATTTTTTTTTATAAATCTTTATCTTCAAAACCCACAAAAATTAAGTCAAATTAATCAAACCCCAGATGAAAAAGATTAATAAAGTTTTCACTTTTCAAAGAAAATATAAGGTGATTGCTAAATCAAGATACATACAGTGAGTGGATTGTTTATAAATAGAAAAAGGGTTAACTATTGGTGGAGATACTTAGCTTAGAAGTTGAAAATGAGCTCAAATTCAAAGGATCTAATGAGTGTTTTGTCTTCAAGAAATTTTATAAGATTTAGTTATAGGATTTGGATATTATTTAAAACAATCTATTTCAAGTTGAAGTAGTATTGATTGTGACATTTGTAATTTAATCTTATAAGATTTAGTTAAGTATTTGGATTTTATAAGGTTTTCTTTTTATAAAGTTTAATTGATTTACGTTGTTGTCACGTTTTAGCCCCAATATTAATAATTGTCTCTTTTTAGTCTCTTAGCGCTCTAACAATTAACGCGTATAATGATACGAATACCTTACTGGTTCACTAACAAGATCAAACTGTATTTAATAACTAGATAACGATGTATTAATGGTTAAAGATATTTTAATATTACATAAAATAGAGTTGTTATATTGATTCAAAGTTTAATATAGTAGGTTATTATGTTAGTTATATTTTAGAAAAATATAAGAAATATATTATTCTCTTATAAAGAAAAGGTACAAAAAAATTTTAGAAAATAAGAGATAAAATGATATTGGTGTGTATTTAGTTTTAACACACAGAATCAGTATCTTATAGTACAAGTTTTCATAGCTAAAAGAGCTAGTTAAAATATATGCAAATAAAAAATTTTAGTCGGTCAAACCATCAATTTGAACTGGTCATAGGTATGCTCGTCCCGATGATGAAAACATTGCTTTCTCTTTCTTTTCTTTCTTATATGTAAAATCGAATGATTTTTAACGTATAGATTTAGCAATTAGAAACAAGTAGAGTTGTTTGTGTTGATTTATAAGACCAATAATAATAATAATAATAATATTAATAATTTTATTTATAAAATAAAGTACTATATTCGTTTGATCACAAAAAACAAGATCAAGTTTTGGTAACAACAATTAAAATGTATTACGTATATTAAAATGTCTAAACAAACATTATTTTTATTCTTAGTCGGTTGATATTATGTAATCTTCAATATAATATTTCATTTGATATGATTTCTTTAACATGTTACTAATTTATAGTTTGTATTACTTGGTTTATATTGTTAAAATGCAATATCACAATTGACTATTATTTTTCAATTTTTAAATAATTGAAAATAATAATAATAAATATGTTTAGCATAACGTGGTCATTCAACATCCTCATCATCATTGTTGGCCCGTCATGTCACTTCGTCGCTAAAGGCCCACGATGACTTCATAACACCCGTTGTTACTTTATTTATTATTTTAATAAACACCTCATGACAAAAGAGTGTATATTAAAATATGAAATTAATATGTGCATTATAATTACTCAATTATATAAATAAAAAAATGGCATGAAAAGTATTTAACCTTTATTTTCATTTTGACTGTACAAATAACTAACCAACTTATTTAATAAAAACAAAAGGATAGCTTATAAAAAAATAAACAATATAAATATGTGAAGAAATGTAATAACTAATAATCAATCTAAATCCTATAGTGAAGTTAGATAGTGACTAGTTTAAATATATCGTTAATGCTATTGAGATTTTATAAAGAGATTAAAAAACATAATTTAATAAGAAAGTCTTTCTAGTTTAGTGATATCATAGTACGTTATATGGTGTCTCTCCATTTGATGTATATTTAACAATAAAATTAGGGCATCCGTAGTGAAACTAGATCTAATATCCTGTAACACCATCATCAAATAGACACGAAGACATTTTATAATTTTATGTGTAGTGTTGGAAGCCCCTTATATTGTGATTAAAATATTCAAATTAACTTTTTAAATGAAAAGATGTTATTGATTAATGCAAAACTTGTAAGAATGTGATTGATGAGAAAAAGGTAAAAACACCGTCATAGTGGAAACGTTCAGAAGGAGAAAAGGCCAAAAATGCCCCATGTGAGCAAAGGTGTAGTAGTGTTGCAATGTTTCTGGGTATCACACATGTGGCAAACGCCCTACTACGCACGCTATATTATAAAGCACATAAATCCTTATAAAAACTTAGTATATTGAAAGTTACTAAACAAAATTAACTTGTTTTTAAACCTTTTATATTTTTCCTTGCTGCTTATCTCAATAATTTTTATTGTTATTTTTAAAATAATAATCACTAGTTTTAACCTCACGAGGAGATGGAAAGCTATAAATAATAAGGAATTACATTACATTCGATTAAAATAAAAGGCTAAGATATTCAATGTGACATGTTTAATTACAGTTTGTAAAAGAAGAGGATTAGAGGAATGTTTTGGTACATCAAGAGACCCCGATACATCTAACTAGTTTGGCGGACAAAGTTAAAGTTATTAGCTTCCATTTGATAAAGGGCGTGCACAGCTAGTTAAAGTATCATGGGATGATTGATGTAAGTTTCAAGTGTAATTGTCTATTCAGGTGGGAGACGTGCCCCATGGGTGTGGAAGTTTTGTTTTGTAACGTGATTGGCGGTTAAATTTGATATATCTAGCTTCTTGCTAGTCTATTTAAAATAAATAGATATTTATTAGTCGTTAAAAAATAATATTAATAATAATTAATAATAGGCTTGGGGCCTTGTGTGAAAGTGATCTCTAAGCAATTGACCGTTTGTTTATTTTCATGATTATTAGAGAGAATAGAATATTTGTAATGATCCAATGATATGGTGACTATATTTTTCATTAAAATAACTACCGACCATTTTGGATGTGCATTGCCAATACTTTTTCTTCATTTGGTGCAATTTATTAGATTTTTTTTAATAAATTTGAAAGGAGTTAGAAGATTGGATGGAGAAATGTAATAATCTTTTAAGATTAGCTTTCATATTAAAAAATACCACTTATACATAGGGGCATTTCAATTTTTAAAAAATATTTTAGTAATTTAAATTATATATTATAAGTGATTGTATGTTATGTTGATATTATTTATTTTCTTTTGTATTGTTTGGGTTGTCTACCTCTTGTAAGTGGGATCTTTTTTTATTTTAATAATTTCAAAAAAACTTATTAGCCAATAATAATCTATACTATGAGTCATGACACGTTAAACTCAGCTAAGCGGCTCCACAATTGTTTACTCTATGCAAACCACGTTAGGATTTACCATTATGCCTTCACATGCTTGACACATTTCTCAAGACTTAACTAAGTATTTGGATGAAGATTAGTGTAAATGACTAAAACCGAGTCGAAAATCCAAACGAACGATAGTAACTTAAAGTCATTTTCGTAAAAAACCCAATCCATAATTTGAGATATTCAAACTAACAATAGTGTAGTCCTTAGACTTTATAAGGTTAACAATATGCCATCAATCATAATATTACTAGTTTACTACCCACATCAACATATGATCAAATGAAATGAAAATTCTTTAAAAGAATAAGTCACAAACATACAAGTCCAATCTTGAATCAATTCACTATAACTATAACTTTTGAGATCAGCACAATCCCAGTTCACCCTTCGCGTGTCGGGTTTCAAACGCTTCCAAATATTGTGTTATCGTTCGATATATAACTGTAACAGTATGTAAAGTTCACCTATTCTTCCAACGACATATGTTCAAACTCCACCACAGCATTAACCGGAGCCGTTGCTTTCAAAACCATTTCTGTATACTCTTGTTCAGGACTAGAAAGCGCCACAATGGCACCACCCGCACCAACCGAAGCCTCACCCTCGTGAACCACCACGGTCCGTATAACAATATTGAGATCAAACGTTTGGTTATAAGAAAAGAACCCGATGCAGCCTGAGTAAATTCCTCTAGAACAGCTTTCAAGAGAATCAAGAAGCTCCATTGATCTTAATTTGGGTGCACCTGTCATTGATCCACCCGGGAATGCTGCTCTAACGCAATCGATTGCACTTAAATCTGACCGTTTCTTTCCACGGACCGTGCTTACCATGGTGTGGACGGTTGCGTATGATTCCACCTCCATGAGACGAGGGACGTGGACTGACCCGGGTTCACACACGCGACCTAGGTCGTTCCTTAATAGGTCGACAATCATCAGATTTTCTGCCTGATCCTTTTCACTGTTGACAAAGCGGTTACAAGTGTGGATTATTATTATCAGCCAATGGGTCATAATTTAGATTATAAATCGAGTTCTCTTAAGAAGCATACAAGAAGTGTTTGCGGTTAAGGGCGTAAACGGACAATGCCGCTCGTGACCTACTCGAGATCGGCTTATTAAAAGCTCAAATCGAGCAAATTGAGCCTAAAAAAAGGTTTTTAAATAGACGAGCTCATGCTCGAGCTGGCTCGCAAGAGTAAACGAGCCTACTAATTATACAACTTTTATCTAATATATTAAATATATATTACATAATAATCAATTTAATATATAAAATTAGAGTTAATTACACAGATGGTCCTTGTGATTTGGGCATGGTAACTCCTTTAGTAATTATGGTGTCTAAACCTAACTTCCGTTAACCTTTTTGTTAAGTTTAGGCAAAATGACCAAAATACCCTTTTATAAACAAAGGGACCATTTATGCATATAATCTAATACGGAGTATATAATAAACAAGCCAAGCTCAAGCTGTAGAAATAGAGCTCAAAACGAGTCGAGCTCGGGCTTGGCTCAGCTCAGCTCATTAACACCCCTAATTTCATGTCAACAAAAGTTCCAAATGCTGACACTGCAATAATAATACCTGTGTTGTAGTTGTGATCTAAGCACCTCATCTTCATCAGGTGTCGACCCACGAGCGATGGTACCCTTTATTGGTTTTGCTTCAAGAACACCGTCTCTATCTAACCGCAAAAATCTTTCAGGAGACGAACAACAAATACTCAAATTTTCATTTTCAAAATTAAGCCATGCGGCATACGGTGCAGGGTTTTTATCTCTGAGGTGGAGGTAAAGCCCCAAAGGATCAATATCTCCTATTGTCTTCCTCATCTGAGTTGTCAAACACAACTCATAACTTTCACCATCTTTAATAAACTTCTGACATTTCTCCACATCTTCCATGTACTCCTCTCGAGTTTTATCTAAACCGAAGCCCGTGTTTGTTAACATAACACGCGCAGACGTCTGAGATGATAAAGATTTGGAAGCAGAAGCCTTCATGGTTGTTAGCTTTTGCTCCATGTCATCTAACCAAGTAGTGGTTTTTTCGGTTTGATCATGTATAGATAGAATGTAGATGTCATTAGTGGAATGATCTATGACTATAATATTGTCTGCAAAGAAGAAACATGCGTCTGGTGTTTTTGCCTTGTAACGGTTATTCGGTACGCCACATTCGACTTTGAGGCCATATCTGTGTGTGGAAATTTGAAGTTAATGATATTTGTTCATAAAGTTTTGATCTTTTTTTAATAAAACATGAAACTTTACATACCCAAGATAGCCGATGTATCCACCGTGAAACTCAAATGGTAACCCTTCATAATCTTTTTCATCATAACGAATAGATTGAAGTTCCTAACAATAAAAAGGCATGAAGTGTCAGTGAAAGTTATAAAATTAGTTTATATATATATATATATAGGCTGGTATCATTTAAGAACTCAAAAAAAGTTAAGAACTCTTAGGAACTCTAAACAACCAAACATTTTTTTAATTTTTTTTATATATTAACATTATTTAATAGTAGTTTTATCATTTTTATATAAAAATTTGTGATTACATATATTAATCATAAGTTTACATGTGTGTAAAATTTATGTACTAAAAAATTTACATAGGTGTAAAACAAAACATAGATATGCATAAAAACTAATTTTCAAAATTGTAATCGTAAATATAGATATAAAAAATGATAAAACTACACTCAAATAACATTAATATACAAAACGTTTTATAAAAAATGTTAGTTTTCAAGGGTCCCTTCAGGTTCTTAAATAATTTAACAGTTATGTAATGATACTCATCCTATATATATATATATATATATATTTCTTCTTACCTTATTCATAAAGTGGAAGAAACCGTCTTCCAAAAATGTGGTTGTAGATAACCCTTGAGCATCTTCAATTGATATATGACCTCCACTTGTACTAAAAGAAAGAAATTTGAATAATTCAAACTAGAACCAAACCGTAACCGAATAACCAAACCAAAAGTGGTCTTTATTCAAACCTTTGATCTGACAGTCTGAATGTTATCTGCTTCCAAAGTGACCCGCCTTTTCCACCCATAAATGAAAATCTTGCTCTTCTCTACATAATAAGCAAACATGTAGTAAGTATATTAATAAATTTTTTAAAATGAATTTTTTTTTTAAATCTTGATATACCTTTTCAGTAGAAGCGCTATCAAGCCAAAAGGTGTTTTCAGCCTTATCATCTCCAAACAATTTAAGAAAAATGTTTTTTGCACCGCCAACTTGACAAGATAAATTCTCAAGTTTTCTCCATTGTAATCTCAAAAACTTGACCCCATTTGACGACTGTACCATCTTGTACATGTTGACATGGTTTGTATTAAAAGCCGACAGGTATGCACGCGTAAAGTCTTCTTTAAATCGCCAGCTTCCATTTCCCACCTGCATGCATGCTAGGTAAAGTTTACTGCTCAGTGCTAATAAAAAAAAAGTGCAACACAATTCAGATTATTTGTTTTGACTTTTGACCCAAACCGACCCAAACCTGTTATTAGCATATTTAACTTAGTAGTTTACCATTATATTGTAACTTCCTCTCACTAATAGAAGAAGAGTCTTTCGAGCCCCAAAAGTCTTCAGTTATATCCCTGAAGTTTTTGAATATTTGACTCCCGTGACAAGTGGCAATGCTCTCAGGATGAAACTGCAGTTCAAGGAACAAATATGATTTAGCTCACAAGTGTGATGAATATTGAACAATGAATAGTAATGGAACAAAGATCAAGGGGCCCACCTGCAAACCATAATGGGGTCTTGTTGAGTGCATGATACCCATGAGAACCTTCATGTCCGGTTGACTTTCATAAGCAGTAAGGTCAAACTTTTGGTCAACCGGAGAACATGTCCATGCTAAAGGTATGAGTTCCTTTGGAAGTGATTTTGCATCTACTATAAGCGAATGATACCGAACCACCTGCATCTAGAGATGGTCAAAAAAACCGGTTGGGGAACCGGTTTGCCGGTTTAAACCGGAAACCGGTTTTTACGAAAACCGGTTTTTTTAAAACCGGTTTGACCGGTTTACAAACCGCCGGTTTGTATTTCGGTTACAAGTTTTAGATCCAAAACCGGTTAACGAACCGGTTAATGGAAAAACCGGTTTTTTTTAAAACCGGTTATTATGAAAAAAACCGGTTATTAACCGGTTATTTAAAAAAAAAAACCGGTTAACCGGTTATTAACCGGTTCTAACCGGTTTCTAAACCGGTCCTAACCGGTTAGACCGGTTAGGGTTTTGACATACAAAAACCGGTTATTAACCGGTCCGGTTATTAACCGAACCGGTTTTTTTCCGGGCCAAAAAAAACCGGTCCGGTTAATAACCGAACCGGTTTTTTTAAAAAAACCGATTTGTGCACCTCTACCTGCATCAGTTCAGAAACCATATTCATCAAAATGCTTAATAAGCTATATCAGTAAACCATTGTTTTGAATTTAATTAAATAATGCTGACCTTAAAGCCAGAATTTTTTCCAGAAGGAATGCCATCAAACAGACTGCATCCATTGTGCTGAATCTCACTAAAGAAAACAAGTGGAGTTAATACAATATTTACTATAAAATTTATTATTATGTACTACTAAAGTTTATATACCTCAAACGTCCATGAACGGGTTCAAAGGCGTGAACAACCTCTGCACCATGCACATATCCTAAGGCCTGGTGTCCAAGACAGACACCCAAGATTGGAATGTCTGCACACTCTAGCAACAACCTAAGACAAATTCCTGTTATGTCCCAAAGAAGTCCGGTCAGTTTCTCCAATATGGCAGTTATAACTGAATTTACACTATGCTAAACTCATACCAAAAAGTGTGACAAATCAAAGGTATTACCAACATAATGAACTTTAGAAAGTGAACATGATGTCAGCATGATGTCATACCTATATCAGTCGGGCAAGCTGGTGATCCGGGACCCGGTGATATAACAATATTATCAAAGGCTCTCTTTTCATAAATGTAATAACATGCTTCTTCCCATGTCCATTCATCATTCCGCACCACAACCGGAGGTACTAAAAATATTAAATATTAAAACTTATTAGACGTTTTCCTATTTTTTTAGTTTATTTTTATACAAACAAGATAGTGTAGAGAGGGCTTACTTCCATTAATAACAGATAACTCTTGGTATATATTGTATGTGTAACTGTCATAGTTGTCAATCAACAATGTCCTGACAAATTCAAACTTCTGCCTTGGTTTTGACAATGGTTTTCCCATTAAACGTGTTCCATCGAGCTGACCGGGTACGTATTGAGTTGAAAGCACAGCCTTTCGAGAATCATGACTAGACACTCGGATACCGTCTTTGTTGGCGAGGTCACTAGCCCTTATTGATGATGTGGCAATTGATTTATTTATGGTTATGTTTTTTTGTCTTTCCAAACAAGGGGAGGTGATTTCTGAAGGATTTGAGCATAGTGTGAAGTTCATTTTGACCCTAATAAATGAATGATGGTGGTTACACTAAGCCTCTGCCTCCAAAGTAATTAGAAAATTCTGGAAAAAAAACAGCAACATATTTGATAACTTAGAATTTTTAGGGGTGTTCAACAAATCAAATTTCAAATTCTCAAATTAATCAAATCGAATCATCCAAATTTTCAAATTGTGAAGTTGAATTCGAATTCAATTCGAAGTTGGATTACTGAACTAACCAAATCAAATCATGAGTTTTTTCGAGTCCGATTTGAACACTGAACACCCTAGTTGACAAACTACTCTAGAAATCAAAATTAAATAACAAACCATTGGATGAAGTAACAAACTAAATGAACTAGAAATCAAATACAAAAACCTTAAGCCGATTACTAGATTATGAATTTAGAATTTTACACATTTAGTGATATGGGGTTGTTGTTTCACGCGGGTTGGATAATAAAAGCGATATGATTCACAAATCTGTAGATATAATTCATATTACACGGGTCAAATAATGAAAAAAATAAAAATGTTTTACGAACAAACTTAAATATAATTTTAGTATAAAAACCATTTTTACAAAAAGATTTATAGAAATTATTATTATTTAATAGGAGAGAGCGGCGGGAAACAAAAAACTATAAAAAGAGCTAAATAAATATGTATATAACTAATAGGAAAGAAAGGCAGAAAAAAAAGGTGAGGATGCACCAAAGAGTGACACGAGCCAAAAAAAACATATTAGGCCAAAAAGTTACTCTTTTATTACTGTTTATTTAGTAAAGATATATATAGATAGATAGATAGGGTTAATTTCATTTCAGAACTCAAAAAAAGTTAATTTTAGGAACTCTTAAAAACTAAATATTTTTTTTTATTTTTATATAGTAACATTATTTGAGATTAGCTTTATCATATTTGAATATTTGATATATAAATTTTTGATTTACATATATAAATTACAAGTTTACATATGTGTAAAAATTATGTAATAACAATCTTACATATGTGTAAAAGAAAATTATATATGTGTAAAAATTAATTTGTATAATTGTAATCATAAATATAAATATAAAAAGTGATAGAACTACATTCAAATAATATTAGCATACAAATATTTTTATAAAAAACGTTAGTTATTAACAGTTCTTCCTTAGAGTTCTTAAATAATGTAAGAGTTCTGTAATCATACATTCATACTCATCCTAGATATAAAAGTATAGATATAGATGCTTGTGTATATAAAATAAAATAAAATAAAAATGCACAATATGAATTCGAGTTTTGTATCGAAAATCACAAATTTGTATTCGAATACAAATTTTCGAATCGAATTCGAATATTCAAAAGCCGAATTCGATTCGAATCTAATTTCGAGTTTTTCGAGTCCGATTCAAATATTTATTACATAGCTAAAGTTCTCTCCTAATTCATATGCATAGCTACTAGATCTGCAACTTGAATTCATAAACACAAAGAACTAAAACAAATTGGTGAGCAACAATTACGTGTTCAAATGTTATTAACACTAGGTCACTAGCAATCATATATTCAATATATTATAAAATTAGGTTTAAATTAAATACCTGTATTAATTAGTATTCGCACAGGAGGCGGATCGGGAGGATGAAACAACTGGTGCAGTTGCAGGTTACCGATAAGGTCTCAACAACTGCAGAGAGCATAAATGGAGAACAAATTACAAATTAATAATACGTGATGAAACGTAAAATCAACGGCCAACCGTTAACCGGAGTTGAAATGAAAGATTTGTTAGAAAGCAGCAGCCGACTAGCTATTGGTGTGTGGTTGCGGTTGTTGGCTAAATATATTAACAATTTTTATTATTATTATTATTATTATTATTATTAAGTAAGGGGGGAGGGGTGATGGATGTGGTGGGATTACTCTTCACACACCCCACCCAATCAAATGGTGTCACATCATTAACTCTAAATTTATCACATGTGATGGTTTTTTATTAGGGGTGGTGGTGTGATGTGATGGTGTGTGATGGTTTTTTTAATAAATACTAAATTAAATAAAAATAAAACAATATTTTACATTAACTAAAAAAATAAAACAAAATTACATTAAACAAAGACAACTAAATTAAAAAAGCCGACAAAAAAAAAACCTACGGCCCTTCCCGACCCCACTTGTCGCATATCTCGCGTTTTCGTTGAAGTCGGAGCCATTTAACGGGTTCATCAAGATGGTCGTGCGGTTGTAGGAGGATTTGTAGATCCGCGTTTTTTTGTTTTTCATTCAAATGGTTGATATACGCCTCCTCACGCTTCATTTTTAAAAGAAGAGCCTCTTTCTTTCGCTCTTTCGTCTCGGCCATTTCCTCCATCTTAGCCGACTTGTATTCGGCGAAGTTTTCGGCCACCGCTTCCTTTCCAAGTCTTGACGGTTCCCCACTTTTCTTGCGATTCGGCCGTGTGGGTGTGGGTATGTCTTCGTCGGGATTGTCTTCGGGTTCTTCTTTCAAGTTCATGTTCGGCATGTTGCATGACAAGCCGCCGGTTGACGTCGTGTAGTCCCCGGACTCGGAAGTTTTTGATCTTTTTGAACAAGATCATTTCTTCCTTGGAGCCGTTGGTCCGTTCAAATCGACCAACGGAATCGGTACCCACTTTGCGTGACGTACCGCAATCTGCCACGCATCCAAGTGGGGAAAATCCTTACATTTGTAAACTGAGACATATTCGCGCAAAGCGTTCGTTATCATAGTCGCCTCTCTTGCTCCGCTTTGTGGAGTTCGGGTCTACAAAACATTTAGAAAAAATATATTTATAACAAATTGTAACAGTAAAGTACTAGATTATAAAATAAATAAACTAAAATAGTTACCTCTTGGACGTAACAAGCGTTAAATTTTGACATTTTTCGATTCAAATCTCCCCACTTGCCAATCATTTGATCCTTGTTTCGTTCGCTTGCGCCGGGAAGTTGCGAGAAATGTTCTTTAATACGTTTCCATAACGTGTCATTTTTTTGTTGGTTTGAGCGTTTTTTTGATTCTGAGCAATGTAAATAAGCCTTGGTCAAGGCGACCTCCTCATCGGGCAACCAACGCCGAACACCTCTTTGATGTGGCTCCTCATCCTCGGATTCATCTTCTTCCAAAGTTTGCACATCGTGACGAAAAGCACTTGCAAATTGATGTATAACATCGTTATTGTCTAGGGGATCGACGGATATTTGAGACGGTTGAGAGCCAAACATTTGAGACGGTTGAGACGGTTGAGGTCCAAAAGTTTGAAAAACATTATTTGGGTAATTTTGGGTAGAAAAAGGGGGATTAAAAGGTCAGTTTTCATACGATTGATTATGGGACAGTTGAATAACGTTGTTGTTGGGAAGGTTGTTGTTGGTTTTGGGACGGTTGAAAAGGTTGGGGATAATAAGGTTGTTGTTCGGGAGGTTGGTTTGTATCGGGTTCGTCTTATAAGTTAAATCTCGTCGGTTCGCCTAGATTTTGTCGAACCTTTGGTCGGGTTTGGGTTTTCTTTGAACCTGACCCACGTTTCTTAGAACCCTCCATTTGATATGTTAAAAATGGTGTGTGTAATAGAAGATTTTGAGTTGGATTTGTGTATGTTTTGAGGATAAATTTATAATGTTTATCGTGTTTGGTTTTAATTTTTTTTTTCCAAGTCCAACAGCTACATTGACCCCCCCCCCAACGGCTATTTCTTCTTGGAAAACACCCCCACCAAGCGTGATGGCCATCACGCAAATTTGATATTTTTGTGTGACCATGGGAGTGGCGGCGGTGTTGCCTACCTCATCACGCGTGACGGGGAGGCCATCACGCACCGCCCCGTCCGCCCTAAGGTTGTTGAGATCGAGATCACTACCATTCAAATTAACCTTTTTTTATCCTTTTTTTAGTTAGGTTTTTATTCGCATGCAGGTTAGTAAACCTCAAGTGTTATCGGTCCCAAGCATTGAGCTGGTAAGTCGATGCGAATTCGGTATGTTTCGGTTACGTGTGTTATTGTACTGGATTTAAAACCGAATATAAAACAAATGAGTATAAAATTTGAGGTGGACTAATAAGGTGACGTAAGTCGGTAAAACTCGAGCGTTGTAAAGATGTAAAGATCGAGCGTTGTAGATCTCGGAACTAAAACAAAAAAAGCACAAAAAATTGATGTTCGGTCGGTTTCCGTTACGATGAGTGAATAAAAGAAACAAAAACAAAGTTTGTGGATCTGTTCGGTGCCGCTAAGTGGCCCACTAGGGCACTTACGGCACCAAACTTTTCATTTGTTATATAGTAGTAATAATATTAATAATTTGTATATGATATTGAAACGAGTGGACCCGAAACACAGAAACAGGTAACTAGCAACTAATATGAATTAGAACAGTTCGGGTTTGAGTCCCAAAGATATGAATACTTTGAAGAGCTTTTTAAAAAGCTCGTGGCTCACTCGATCTTAAGCTCTTTAACTTTAAAATCGAGCTTGACCCTAGATAAGTTGCCTCGTTTAACTTCAAACTCGAAACCACCTTGGCTCGACTCGTGAAAAACCCTTTGAGGTTTAAGTTAACAGTTTATCGGATCGGGTTACGGATAAAAGTGATAAGATTATATATTTTATTTAGTTTGTATCGGATATTGAAACTTAATTTTATCGGGTCGGGAAAATTAAGTTTTTATATTTACTTGTATTTTCGTGTTTCATTTTTTAAGTTTATTTAATATTATTTTCCCGCTTGTATTGTATATTTTTCATGGTAATATAAAAAGTTGATTGAAAAATATATAAAACAATTTATAAGGGATCTTGAGACCAAAGCCTTGGGACCATGAACCTTCAATGCTCAAGTAAACATAGATCTATTCACTTTTTAATCATTTTATTCTTGTAAATAATATGTTTTAACTATACGTACGATGTCATATGTATAGTTGTTCTGGTTGATGTTAATAAATCATTCGTATATCTACTTCTTGATCTTCAATCAAGAGCTAGTTGTTCAACGTACTATTTGAAGCCGATTTAAACCGAAAACCAAACCAAAACATTTTACAAAAGAAACAAGAGATAGATTAATTAGAAAACATTGAGTGATATTAAGACTTGAAACCGATTTTAAATACATTATCATACAAATGACATATTTTGAGTGCCCAAATCATGTGCAATCGATTGCGTGTTAAAAGAAAAGATTGCGATCGGGTCATCTAGAAACATAAAAGTATATTTGATGCGTCTGTTTTGAGGGTCCAAATAGATTGTTTTTTTTGTTTTAAATTAGCGGGCCATCATACATATAACACAACTATTTAAAGAGTGAATGGAATTGTTTATTTTATGCTATTATAACTTTTAAAAAAGTTAAAAAAATGTTTTGTATTGTGATTTATTATGAGAGACGAGTTAATAAATCACATTACGTGACTTATTAACTTTTAGGAAAAAGTTATAAGTGGGTAAATTAAGGAATCCCAAACACCCTCTTAATCAGCCCACGATATATTGTAAGCCCACGATACATTGTAACCAAAGTGACACTTCTTAATATAGTAGTACAATAATATTTAATAAGTGGTTTACATGACACGGAGTATCTAACATATGATTACATAACCATTTTAATACATGTGAACGACACATAATGATACGTTTAACGACACTGGATATAAGAGGTTTAATAACATGAAAGACAACACATTCCATACAATTATTGACACAAATCACTTACTAGTGTCATTTTGAAAAGTGAATTTTAAACATGCCATATCGACATGTTATTATGTTAACACAATCGATACAATTAGTTAAATATGTGATTCCACTTCACTTGTTTAGACATGTTTTTAATCATATCATCAAAACATTTATTTAAAACTAATTAAAATATTTTAAATTGCTAAAACAAAAATGAAACTACGAGGCTTAAGTACCAAGCAATGGAAACATCACGTGACAAACACGTGTCACAACAACCTATATATATATATATACAAGTATTTTCATGCAAAAAACGAACGAGGAGCCAAATATTCAAGGGCGTCCACCTGCATTAATATAACACATTGTCCGTAATAATCTCTCTTTCACGGTTTCCATTCGTCTCAGAAAATCATCCTCATCTCTCCGATTGGGCGGCTCGTTTCCTCCCCGCCGGTACCATTCAATCCCTAATTATGCATTGTTACTTTTTTATCACATTGATGTTTTGATACGTTGAACACGTTGAATTGAACATGCATTACGTAGATTTCGAATAATATGATAATTTGCATTACCCACCACCCTAACCCACCACCTCCATCTCCGCCTCACAGCTCCACCCTAACCCTCCCTTTCCGTCTCCGCCTCTCACCCACCACCGCCACTGCCGTTACCCCTCCCCCCCCCCACCATCTCCACCTCACTGCTCCACCCTTATTTTGCCACCGTCATCATCCATTCTCGGTTTTTGCTTATTTGGTCTTCTAGCATTTCATTTTCTGGGTGATTTGTTTTGAATGACATTAGTTTGGAGGTTTCGCTAGTAATTCCCGTCAGGTGTTTGATTAAATGCCAACACCAAATTTTATTTTAATTTCCTTTGTTTCCAAAAATAAAAAAAAGTTTTAATTTCTTAAGTGATTTATTAGGGCATGTGGTGGAGAGCCCGGTCCTAGCTCGGGCACGGGGATTTGGCGTTGCCCCTTTAAAAATTTTCATGTTTGCAAAGATGGTATCCCGGGATACAAGGGGTACTCTAGGTTACTCATGCATTTTCAGCAGGATCACTTCAATGTAAAGGAAAGGAGAGATCAATTAAAGGAGCGTCTTGCTTCGGACTTGGAACTCTACAATGACGTTGTCGAAACCTTGCGCTTGCTTAAGAACTGGTTATGCGGGGAGTGCATGGCCCTGCATGACTTGAATAGGCCTTGTCTGCATGGAAAAGAAGTTGTTAAATGCACCCCACGTGCAGGAGGCGACTTTGATTTTATTGTCGGGATCCCTCAACCCCGCGATTCGCAGGTGGAACTTGGGAGTGGTCAGTCTGAGACGTTTGTGGTAGATGTCGCTCTCCTTGAGCGCGTCTTCGTCATTCCTATTGCCACTGTCAAGAGTATCCCGCCCGCGTGTCGCATGGATTTTGCCCAGGCTTTGTCAGGGGGCTCCGTAAAGTGGTGGATGCCCCGAGGTCTATTGAGGCTTGGGTTAAACTTTTGTTGTTGCCTCGTTGCACGTTACGTGTTGTCAAACCGGCTACTAGGCAAGAACGAAGGTCCGGTAACAGGAAATCGCTTCAATGTAGCTCCATTATGCGGGCTTTGGCTGTTTGGAAAGATGGTGCAGGTTTAGAAGAGTTGGTGCTACCGCTCCTTGAACTTCCAGTGATGTGGGATTGCCAACATAAAGAAGAGGGAGGGGGCAATATCAAGCAGTGCCTCCGGAAGGTAGCGGACAGCCATTACACAGCGGCGATCAAAGTCCTGTGTTCATCCGGGGTCGCGCCTGCCGGGGGGGATACTTTGAGAGCATTGATTGATAAACAACCTGTGGTGGACCCCCCGACTATGCCCTCCGTCGTGCCATCGGAACTAGCCTTGAAGGTGGACAGTGATTGTGTGTTGGAATGTATTAAAACCTTCCCGAAAGGTACATCTTGTGGGAGGGATGGTTTGCGGGCCCAACATATTTTAGACGCTTTCTGTGGCCAGGGGTCTCCGACCGCCTCCGGGCTCTTAAAGGCCATCACTGATGTTGTCAACTTGTGGCTTGGGGGGCTTTGTCCAAAATTTCTAGCGGAGTTCATTGCTTCGGCACCGTTGACCCCCCTGTTGAAGCCTGACAATGGAATTAGACCCATCGCAGTGGGGGCCATTTGGAGAAGATTGGTGTCGAAAGTCGCTATGAGTAAAATAGGGAAAAAGGTGGCTGCTTATCTAGGGGATTTCTAATTCGGGGTTGGGATCCTTAATGGGGCAGAAGCGGTATTGCATAGTGCTAACAGATTTTTGAGCGCGTTTCATTCTAACGGGTCCCTGGCTATGCTCACTGTTGATTTTTCTAACACCTTCAACGAGGTGGATCGGACGACCCTTCTCAGGGAAGTTAACTGCATATGTCCATCCATCTTCCCATGGGTCCAGTTTTTATATGCCCGCCCCGCCCGTTTATATGTGGGGGATACTCATATCGGGGCTTTTACTGGGGTGCAGCAAGGGGACCCCCTTGGCCCTCTTCTTTTTGCGTTGGTCCTTCATCCGCTCATCCTTAGGGTTCAGTGACCTGTCCCTTGCCCTTCCATGCTTGGTATTTAGACGATGGCACTATTATTGATAAGGCTGAGGAGGTCGCTAGAGCGTTGGGCATTATTCGCTCAGAGGGGGCGTCTCTAGGGCTTAGGCTTAATATTCGAAAAACAGAGGTTTTTTGGCTGTCATGTGATGATTCGGAGAAAGTGTCGGGTTTATTCCCTAGAGAGATTAGCAGGCCTGCGATGGGAGTTAAACTCTTGGGGGAGCGGTTAGTCGGGATGCAGGGTTTATTCGGTCTTTGGCAACTAAAAGAGCTTTGAGGGCGGTTGAACTTATGAAACGCCTGCCGGACCTGAGGGACCCCCAAAGTGAGCTCCTTTTGTTACGCTCGTGCATGGGGGTTGCTAAGTTAGTGTTTGGGCTCCGGACCTGTCAACCTGAACATGTCAAAGAGGCTGTGTCAATCTTTGATGCGGGCCTGCGGGGGGCAATTGAAGATATTGTTGTGTGTGGAGGACCGCATTTTGGGGACCTCCAGTGGAGGTTGGCTTCCTTCCCTATGCGCGGAGGCTTAGGAATTTTCTCGGCTGAGGATGTCTCCGCATATGCATTTGTGCATATGCATTTGTGGCTTCCAGGGCTCAGTCGTGGAAATTGCAAGACCACGTCCTGCGAAACGCTGGTGTTACGGGGGTAGATCCTGACTACTCTTTTGCACTTGGTAATATTGGAACAACTCTCCCGAACCTTGATATAGGCGGTTTTACTGATAAGGAGACCGCCCCCAAGAAACCTCAACAAACCTTGGCGAGTGCTCTTTATGGTAAACACGTACATGATTTGGAGGAGCGATTCGATATGACCCCGAGACAAAAGGCAGTTTTAGCATGTCTCAAGGGGGCTCATGCCCAGGATTTTTTGACTGTTGTGCCCATTGAAGGTCTTGGGCAACGGATGTCGGCAGTTGATTACAGAGCCATCCTTAAATACCGGCTTATGATTCCCCTTTTCCCTCCAGATGAATTATGCCCCATTTGTAAAAAAAGCTTGTTTGGATAGATTCGGTGAGCATGCCCTCCACTGTAAGGAATTGCCGGGATTCAAGTATCGTCATGACTGGGTTAGAGATGTGTTATGGGATGTGCTTAGACGTGCCGGGATCTCAGCCAAGAAAGAGGCACCTGTTAACTTTTTGACTGATCCGCGTGAGGGAAGATCTACCCTGCGTCCTGCGGATGTTCTTGTGTTTGGCTGGGCAGGGGGTAATCATGCGTGTGTTGACCTCACTGGGGTGTCCTCGTTGGTGGGGCTGAGAGACAGTGGCTTCATACCGGGACAGGCGGTTTTGAGAGCGGAGTCTAGGAAGGTTGCTAAGCATGAGACATTGTGTTTGGAGAATCAGCACGTGTTCATTCCATTTGCCTTCGACACTTTTGGATCCCTAGCTCCCGAGGCGGTTCGCTTCTTGGAGCGGGTGCAGAAGGTGGTCCACAGTGACTCGCAGAGCCCGAGGAACCAAGGATTTATATTTAGTAGAATAGGCTTTGCGATTCAAAAGGGGATAGCGGCGCAGCTTGTTGCTCGCTTACCCATTATCCAGATGTAGTTCGGTTTGTGTTATATATAAAAGGATCAATATTTTCTCATTATGGATATGTATAGGAAAAATGTTGTAATGCTGATAATTATTTGCATTAGTTTTGTATAATAATGTTATAATGTTGATCATTGATTCTGTTATTGTTAGTTAGGATTTCTTTTAGTGATATGTTGAATTGAACACGCGTTAAAGACGTTAATCATCAAGAGGTGGTAGATTTAGGATAATAATTATTTGGAATAATTTATGTTGTTTTGTGATCTTGTTTATTTGAATTGTTTTGTATGAATTACGAGCTTGAATGTTTGTTTGTAAGCATGCGCTTGTATGTTTGTTTGTTCGATCTAGAGCTGTAAACGAATCGAACAAGCCTTGTTCATGTTCGTCTGTTAAGCTTTTATTGGACAAGCTAACGGTTCACGAACATCTAACCGACTGGAATTTTTGTTCGTGAATTGTTCATGAATAAAAACAATGTTTTATAAGATTTGGCTAACAGAGAATGGTCAGTGTCAACGGTTCGGTTTAGCTACCAAGTTTGTGTTGGTGTTTTTTTTAACGTTCATATTCATATGTTAATTTACATATAAACTAATCACATAAAACAAACATATATTTGTGTTTTATAGTTAATAATTTTGCTTAAATCAATATGATAAGATTATAGAAGTCATGGAAAAGAATTAAAAACCTTTAATGAACAAACATTAAAAAAACATAAACCGGCACACACGAACTTTCACGAGCACAATTGAACGAACATGACCTCTGTTTGTGTTCGTTCATATAGTTAATCGAACGAAATTACTTGTTCATGTTCGTTCATTTATTAAACAAACAAGCATAAACAGACATATATTTAAATAATTGTCTGACTGATTTATATTTTGATTTTATGAAGGTTGAGATGATTTTGATAGCAAATAGCAGTGGCTTGTAATTCTGCACAACCTTGCTTGTCTCAATGGGATGTTTCCATTCCTCCATGGGTTATTCTTCCATGGGATATCCGTTGCCTGTGTGTGAAGACCCGAGGAAACTCGCTTCTCAAACAGCTTGTCAGTTGTTCTTTTACATAATCACTAAGTCAAGCCATTTTTGGGATGAGTTACAAAACAGCTTATTGACTTATTGGCTTTTTCAAAAAGTCAGGATTTGTGGCGTATAGAAAAAATATTTTTTAAAAACTTATTGGTTTTTGAGAAATCCAATAAGTCAACTCAGTCCCAAACGTGCTCTTAGATTGCTTATTTTCATTCATGGTTAACTTTCGTCGTGCAGTCAGTGTCAGTGAAGTTGAAGCACTTTTTGAGTTATTCAAGAGCATAAGTAGTTCTGTAGTTGATGATGGACTACTTAGCAAGGTGTTTTATCAGTTTATCACGGTCGCTTTTACATTGTTCAGTAGTTCATCACGACATATCGTTGTCTAAATTTTGCATATTGTTTACATATGCAGGATGAATTCCAACTAGCTATGTTCAAGAAAAAAAAGAAACATAATATGTTTGCAAACAGGGTATGATGTTCCTTATAATTACTTTCAGGGTCTTAATAATAACATTTAACATCATTACTTTCCATATTATATAGTCAAGATAAAAGATTTATTATTAAGAAACAGGATCAAATACATTTTATTCTTAACATGAAAACAGTGAGAACCAATTTGTTGTTATCATTAGGTTTATTTTTATAGGTATTTCTAATATTCGATTATTAGACGTTATAAGTATTTGCTGATTTATATTTTGTTTTATTATTAGTTTTTTTTTTCTTTTGCTGTTGCTGGTATTTGCTGTTATTATTTTGTTCTTGATTTTGATTATTTTGTTGTATTTTTTAGGTTTTTTTCTTTTTTATTATAAATCATTGTTTATGTAGACTGGTATTGTAGTTGGTATTGTTTCTTACGTTCTCATTTTTTTATAACTATTTCCTACGTTCTCATGTTAAGATTATGAACCATATTGAATAAATGTATATCATTAATTTTCATGATGCTCAAAGTATTTTTTTTTTCAAATTGTTATGTGCAGATCTTTGCTCTTTTCGACGTTAAACAAAAAGGAGTAATCGATTTTGGTGACTTCGTTAGATCACTCAACGTGTTCCATCCCAAAGCTCCTCTGCAAGATAAAATTAATTGTAAGTTTAAACATTTTTTTATTCTAGACTAGAGTTTCAAAGCAGCATAATGATCTTATTACTTTATGATTTGTTTTAGTTTCGTTCAAGCTTTATGATTTGGACGGAACTGGATTCATTGAGCGACGAGGGGTATGTCTTAAATTTATGTCTTGCAATATCGTTTTACAGTAGTATCTTACTTACATCATTTACATTATTTGCAGGTTAAAGAAATGCTAATAGCACTTTTACACGAGTCTGAACTGAAACTCGCAGACGATGCCATTGAGATTATATTGGACAATGTGAGTGTGTTGTTCTTGCTAGCAATGACAAAATAATATGATATGAGTAGTACCTTATATAAGTACGTTGCGCAGACATTTTTAGAGGCGGATGGAGACCGGGATGGAAAGATAGACAAAGCAGAATGGCAGGCTTTTGTTACCAAAAACCCTTCCTTGTTGAAGATTATGACACTTCCTTATTTAAGGTATGTCGCGAAACTATTCAGGTTAAAATATAAATGTTGAAACTATAAGGGGGTAAATTGTAATTAGTGATGATGTTCGGGTACGGGTCAGCATAGAAACAAATTAATCAGTAACCACGATTAACGAAGAATATTTAGGATATACAATTATACACTAACATAAATATATAAAAAAATGACAAAAATACCTTTGTTGGATTTTTTGAGAGAACTGCGGATATCGTCCCTGTGCTTTGTTCAAATTTGCTATTTCAGTTCAAAAGTTTAAAATTTACTATTTTTGTCCATGAGGTTTCATTTACGTTATAATTTTCGTCCATAAGTTTTCGTTTTCAATGCGATTTTCGTCCCCGTGGTTTATTAAAATCTGTTACTTCAATCCAAAATATAACAAAAAGGACGAAAAATGTAATGAAAATGAAACCTTAGGTACGAAAATGGCAAATTTTAAACTTTTAGACTGAAATGACAAATTTGAACATACAACAGTTCACTCAAAAAAAAACCACAAAAACATCATTATTAACTAATCAAAGAAGGTAGAAAGGCATACACACCTATACTTATATGCCCATATAACTGAACGTTAACCAAAACCAACCATTAAGCAAAACATTAACCGATTAACCATAACCAACAATCAGTTATGAATCTTATGATTAAGCTTATCCCTTAACCGAAGCCATCCCTAGGATGTTCGGGTAACATATTGTTTTGTAAAATGCAGGGATATCACAACCACGTTTCCGAGCTTTGTTTTCAATAGTCAAGTTGAGGAAGAGAGATTGCATCATGACAACAAAAGTTCTAGCTAGTTTTGTTCTTGTCATTATAACTAGTAAATGTGTTGATAGAGGAGGTTTATGGCATGTTTTAAACCCCAAGAAAATAAAAATAAAATGAAAAAAACAAAAAAAGTTGCATCATTTTGTGATAAACAATCAATGGCTACCTTGATTTATAAAGTTGTTGATTGACATTTGCCTCCTCAATGTTCTACTTACTATTTACATTATCGTTATGTTGATAAATGCAATATTGCTAGATAATTATAGTAATTATAGTAAAGTTGTTAATTGCTTATTAGTTATCGACAGTGTTGGAAAAATCCCGACTAGGCATCGACTAAACCTGTTACGCACCGTTTTTCCTATTTCGTATTTTTATTGGGTTTTATTCACTTTGCTTGTAATAAGGACCTCATGGCCTTTTGTTTATTTCTTTGGGTGTGTTTCGTAACTTTGGTATTTGTGGTTATTTAACATGTACGCCGATTTCATTCTGGGATATCACAGAATTGGCTTTTAGCTTCCTATCTCTTAGTATTCTTGTTCCCTACGGTTTTAACCCTAACAAAACCCCGATTGATCGCTAGTCCCACCCCACTGATTAATTTTGGTCTAGTCGGCCAATTAATTGGTCATTGATCAAATTCAACCAAAATCAGGATGAATTGAACTTAGTTGGCTTTTTTCAAACAAGGTTATGGACTTATGACCAAAACCGGCGGTTTTTAGCGAGATTCCGACCAAAATCAGCGGTTTCTAGCGAGATTTCAGCCAATTTTCGGCACAAATGTGTTTGTGTACATATGATACTAGAAATTACATATAAAAGTGTGTGTGTATAAGCTGAAAATTATACATTAAAGTCTAATCAGATTAATCCCGATTAATCGCTAATCCCCACCCCACCGCCCGACTGATGACTAGCGATTTCTACAACACTGGTTATTGGGTACTTGGTTATCTAACATACTGCGTATATTGTTGCATACAATTTTAGTTAGATTCGTTTCGAAAAACTTGCTTATTTATAACATTATTTAGTAGCTGATGCTATAGATACACCACCATACATGCCAATGTTTCATTACTATAAGGCCATGCAGTATACCCTAACCCCGCGGGTGGTTAAAGGGCGTTAAAATGGCTATGCGTTAACGGGTTGAAGGGGGAGAAAGGCTGATGATGTGGGTCCCTCTATGCACAATAATTAATATTAATTTTAAAAAGAGGGGTGTGGTGAAAGTACTTCTGGCTTTGAAAACCGTGAAATGAGCGATGTGGCGCCTATTTGGAGTTAAAAGGTTTAGACGTTGAGAGTATACCATTGGCCTAAGCCTAAAATGCCATGCAGTTTTTTTTTTTTTTTAATTGTAATCTTACATCTTGTTTGACGAAATTTCCGTTCATTGTTAATTCCATAAATGTTTGCTACTTCAAGAATAATGAAATTTAATGTTCGGCCTAGTGATCATGAATTGCGATTATGAATTTGTAAGGTTGTGACGGATTATACGTGTATGGTGTGTTGGTGTGTTGGTAATTCTGGACTGTATTGTTGGTGAAAATATGGAACCTATTCCCCTATTTGAACAAATCCGTCAAGTTGGTTTAGTTTGTTAAACGTAATAGGATTAGTATGAAAATGTTTTGGTCATCAAAGTAAGGTTAGAACTCGGACAAATCGGTCATGAAAAATATTACCAAAACAATAATAATAAAAAAAATAAAAAAAATAAAGAACTATTGTAATGAGTTTTTGAGTCAGTGATCTCTTGCAATAATAATAAAATGTTTATCGATCTGGTGCCTTGACAATGTTCATTAAATGCAACCAAAATCGAAAAAAAAAATCAAGTAATTCGAGCCACAATCTCATATTCAAAGCTGTATTTCACTGGTAAATCAGAATCATACATTGTTCTAAGCACATCAATTTGATCTATACAAATATAGCTTCGTTAAGCTTTACACATTTTAAACATAGGACTCGATTTTGCGATATCATATTAGATACACATACATTGCCTGCAACTTGTTAACATTAGCATACAAAACATCTCAAACCAAACACATTTCACGAAGAATTATACGCAAGCTATGAATACTTTCTCGTCGTTCTCCCTTTCATTAATCTCATCTTCGCATCCACTCGTGCAGACAAACCTATCTCGGTTTCTTGAGTCGCCTTAACCTGTTCTCGCTTCCACATCTTCCTATCCGTCACATCCTTCTTCATATTCTTCATCTCTTGCAAAATATGATGATCCTCCGGATTATAACACCGCTGATACGATATGTGTATCAAATACGGCATGTTACATAATATCGTCACGAAAACCGTCGATAAATAAAATTTATAAGCCGGTCCCAAAACTTCAGGAAGTTGGTGGTCTATATTCCCAGCTGACCATTGAACCGGCATCATCCCGTAGATGTACACGATTAAATACCACACGACGATACTACCCCATATCGTGTGTAACTGCACTCGTGTTAAATAATGTGACACGAGAAATATTTGTACATTAACAACCCATATTATGCTCGTGAACATAGCCGTCCCGATAACATACATATCCGCCGTTTGACCTTCTTTTCGAAAAGATTCGGGGCTGTATATTTTTAAATTTACGAGATATATCACGAAGGACGCGTACACACCGTTTGCTAGCCATCCGATAATTCTATACCAGTCGAAAAACAAGTTTTTCAGTGTTGATATAATGCAGGAAACTGCAGGCAAAACTCTGCACAAATATCTTTTTCCAATACGCCTAACGCGAGAACCGGACACGAAGTGAGGAACAGGTTGTAAAGCAACATGTACCAGTCGTCGTAGTGCATTTGACCCGAAAAGCCCGTTTCCGCTTCGAAGTAGAATAATGTAAGGGCTAAAGTTATGTTTTTGTAAAAAAAGTAACATATCATTTTTGAGATTCTTTTGTAACACCAATGTCCATGTACTATTAATAACCTTTCCAAAAACCGAAACTGCGCGATCGAGAAGTCGCTCGCCATGACCGCTTGCATACCCTCCACCCCGCTGATACCGATCCCGATATCCACTTCTTTAATCATACCCACATCGTTCGCACCGTCACCGATTCCTAACGTCGTTCGCCCGGTCCCTTCTTTAACCAACCGAACCACCAACGCCTTTTGTTTCGGTGACACTCGACAACATATAACCGACGCGCAGTTCACCGCTAAATTCAAAAACTTAAACTTCATATCGTCTTCCAACGCGTACGTTAACGTTTTCCCGTCTATGATCACAGCGAACGCTGCGTGCGGTTCTTTTTTATTCTTTATCGAGTCTAAACCCGTCGTGATTTGCGATGATATGTTTTCCTTTATAACATCTTTTGCAGCCTCTGCTAACATTTCTGCACTTACCACTATGCATATTTGCTTCATACCTTGTCTAAGCAAACTACACGAAAACCCGATATTAATCGCGGTTTCCATTTTATCACCCGTTAAAACCCAAATCTTTAAACCCGCTAACGCTAACCTATCTATGCATTCGGGCACACCGCTTTGCAACTTATCCTCGACCGCGGTCGCACCGACTAAAGTCAAACCTCTTTCCATTACATCAGACAAGTCTTCCATAAGCTCTTCTCTATTTGTCCCACTAGAAATTTGAGCCTTATGAAATTTATCCTGCCACTCCGAGTACTCGCTCTCGGTAAGTTTTTTATACGCGAGCGCCAACGTACGCAGCCCGGCTTCTCCGTAATCATTCAAATTTTTCGTCGTGGATTCCAAATACATTTTCCCGTCATTCGCTAACCGATCAAAAATGATCGTATCCGCACCTTTACAAAACATTAATATCTGACCCGTTTCGTCGCGTAAAATAACCGACATTCGTTTTCTTTTACTAGTAAAGTCTAACAAAGTTAAAATAGTGTATTCCTTTTCAACCGGTTCTTGATCCTTCGAAAGGCGTTCGAGTACCACGATGCTGTTTTGCGTGCGTTTAATAAACTGGAACCCGAAATCCCTTGCGGCGACTAGAAACGCGCCTTCGTCTGGACTCTCGGCTTCGTAAGTCAACTCTCCGGTTTTCTCGTTAACTTCGGGTATTGCAGTGTGACAAACTGCGAGTATCCGAAAGAATAATAATATTACATCTGCATTCGGTTCTTTTGTCCAGTTACCCTTTTGTAACCGGTCGTCTTGAAAGCTAAACCCTTTGATCGCGCCTTTTTTATTATTATTACTATTACCATCATCTGTGATAGTTATGGCTTCCAAAGATGCAGGGTCAGTTAAACTACCATCTGCAGACTCGGCTTCGGATTCAAGTTGTGCATTGATTTGTTTAGCAGCTGCAAGTTCGACTTCACTAAGGCGTTTCCCATACGGACACCCTGCGATTTAGGACTGTCAGTTTTACTCGAAACTCAAAACCTGAACCGAAGTAATACGGGTTGGTTATTGGGTCTGTTTATGGGTTTCGGGTCAATCCGAATAAACTTTTAGTTTTAAAACCAAATCTAGTTTTAGGGATAATAGGCTAAGCCTTAGCCATTAAAAATGTTTTTGTGTTTATGACTAGTAGCAACCGCAATCGAACAACCTGATCACGCCTGATTGAAAAGGAATATGGTTGGAGTTTGCTTTACTCTTCTTTTGAGTAATTTATCTGGTTATGTTTGTTTTTTATTTAGTTATTTTACGTTACAAGCCAAAAAGAATATGTTTATTTGAGTAAACTGTGGTTTTCGTCCATGTGGTTTGTCTAAATCTGCGATTTAAGTCCAATAATTTCAAATTTGCAATTTTCATCCCTGTTGTTTCATTTCACTTGCAATTAAATCCGAATTTCATTAACCCCGTTAAGTCTGGTCGTTAAACCCATCAGCGTGCCACTCACGTGAGAGACAATTTTGTCTTTTTTCTCCTTAAATAAACCCCAGTCCTAATTCGCAAGCCCCTCACGTGAGGGGCTGAGGTGTATTTGAGTAAAAAAGGACAAAACTGCCCCTCATGTGAGGGGCACGCTGATGGGTTTAACGACCAGACTTAACGGTGTTAATGAATTCGGGTTTAATTGCAAGTGAAATGAAACCATAAGAACGAAAATCACAAATTTGAAACTATTGGACTAAAACAACAGATTTGGACAAACCTCAGACTCTGTTCTTTTTATTTTATCATTTTAGTTTCTAATTTTTTTCCAGGATACCGAAACCCGATTAACCCAACCCGAAAAAAACCCGTGAAAGATTTGGGTTGGGTTTTGGGTCAAGATTTAACTTTGAAACTAGAAGAACCTGACCCGAAAACCCAAAACCCAAAAAACAAACCAGAAGAACACCCGTACCTGCGATCGAGCACTTAAGGAAATCCATCTGGTTACAAGTCAAAGTCCCGGTTTTATCCGAAAGAATGGTATCAACCTGGCCCAACTGCTCATTCAAATTCGATGTCCTAGCATTCGCAGGCACGCCCGTCACATCATCATACAACTGCAAGTCATTATTAATAAACCTCGCTTGCAGTATCTTCACCGCTTCTATCGAAACATACAACGATATAGGAACCAAGTAACCATACAACATAAGCGCGGTCACAAGATGCCTCAAACCCGAAATGAGAAAATTATTAATATCAAAGTCTTCCCCGGGCACCTCGGGGATCAAGTACCACCACAAGGGAACCAAGTTCCTAACAAAATAAGCGAAGCCGGAAGCACTAACAATCAATATAAATATCAACAACCCGAATAATAAGTAAATGATCTTATCCATCTGCAGCTCGATTTTACTTCGTTTAGAAGGCGACTGCGTCGTGTTTTGCATGACTTTAGTATCATTCCCAGTGAACACCACAACACCATACACATATTCAGTGTTTCTAAGCTTTGAATCCCTTAACAAAAGCTGAGCCGGATCGAGCGGATAAATGTTGCCATCATACTTCAAATTACCCGTAAACGTGTAAAGGTTTGAGTTCGGGTTTTCGCAACGAATTGTGGGCCGAAAATCTCGGAAATGTGTGGCTTTATCATCATCTACTGGGACTGGGAAGTTGAGGTTTTGAAGGGCTCTTTTGACTTTTAGATTTGTTTCACCATCTAAATTCATGGTTTCTACATATGATATGCCATCTTCATAGCTTGATTGTAGTAATAGTAAATCTGCTGGGAAGAATTCATCTTTTTTGACTTTGACTATGTCGCCGACGCAAACTTCCCGCCATTGTTTTTGTTCGAAATCGCCGCTTGGACTGTGCACCTCGGATTTCTGGCGGTTGGCTGTCATGTCCAGCCATGCAAAAACCGACAGTTTGGTTTTATGTTTTTGTAAAAAACAAATTTAATGGTTTGGTTTGGTTTTGGTTTTACATAAATTAAAAACAAGAAAAACCAAACCGAACGAACCAAATATTTTAGCCCAAATATACAATAGTCAGGTAGTTTTTAGTTAACTATATGATTTACGCCCAAATTCATTATTTGGCCGATATAATTTATTTTTGAGCAAAAAATGTCAAAACCTAAAAAATGAATCTAGTCTAATACAAAAAGAAGCAAAAGCGTCGGTTTGGTTTTATCTTTTTTAAAAAACCGAACTTGATGTTCGGTTTCGGTTTTGCATAAAATAAAAACTGAAAAAACAGGAATGAACCGAATTTATAGATTCTTATTTTAAGTAATTTATAGGAATTTAATAATTAATTAGTTTTTAATTAACTATATGATTTATGCCCAAATTCATTATTTGGCCAATGCAATTAATTTTTTGATCAAAAAGTTTCAAGTTCAAATGTCGAAACCTAAAAAACGAATCTAATCTAATACAAAACGAAGCAAAAGCGTCGGTTTGGTTTTATCTTTTTCTATAAAACCGAACTTTATGTTCGGTTTCGGTTTTGCATAAAATAAAAACTAAAAAAACATAACCGAACCGAATTTATAGATTCTTATTTTAAGTAATTTATAAAAACTTAATAAATAAGTAACTAATATATTTTATTAGCCCACATATATAACTTAATTTATTTTTTTTGAACGGCAAATTTTATAAAAAGGCTAGCGAGGAAACTAGCAAAAAACCCAAGACAAAGCCAACGAAACAAACAAGACTGCCTAAACACCAAAAAAAAAATTATTAACTAACAAAATGATTTACGTTCAAATTCATTATTTTGTCCAGTTAATATTTTTTCGTACCCAAAATTTTCATAGCAAAACTAAAAAGAAAATGAACTTAAACCGAAATATAAAAAACCAAAATCGAACAGTTTTTGAGTATAAAACTAAATTTCGGTTTTGGTTTTTTGTTATGTCTAGCCCAAACCCGACCCAAATTTATAAATATCGACCAAATTTATAAATTTTCATTTTTTATTTTAACTAATTTACAAGAATTATTATAGCTCAAATATATAATGATCAATTAGTTGCTAACAAAATAATTTACGCCTAAATTCTTTATCTGACCAATTTTTTCACACGAATTTTTCAAGCACAAATGGAAAAACTGAAAAAACCAAACCGAAGTGTACCAAAACAGAAAAACCATTTTATAAATTCTTATTTTAAGTAATTTATAAGAATTTAATAAATAACTAATATATTTTAGCCCACATATATAATTTATTAACTAACAAAATGATTTACGTCCAAATTCATTATTTTGTCCGATTAATATTTTTTCGTACCCAAAATTTTCATGGCAAAACTGAACCTAAACCGAAATGTAAAAAACCAAAACCGAACAAGTTTTTGAATGTAAAAACTAAAAAACCGGTTTGGTTTAGTCAATAATAAGTCAAAACCGGTTTATGATCGGTTTCGGTTCGGGTTGAAACCGGTTTTTGACTAGGTTACCATCGGTTTAGGTTCGGGTTTTGACCGGCTTTAGTGATGAAAATTATAAACCGGTTCTAAACATGTTTCCACATACTTGGTTTTAAACCGGTTCGGTTTCGGTTTGATTTTCAAGTCGGTTCGGTTAGCCGGTTTGTTTGACCACCTCTACTAAGAATATATGATAAATTTTAAATTATTGTATAATTTCTTGCAAATTACAAAATTTGTGTTTGGCTATATGCAAAGATTTTTTTCTTGTTTGATGAACATGATATTTGGTTAAGCAATTTTGATTTGAGCTACATTTGGGACCTTGGTAATGTTCTACTTGCACAAGATATGGTTATGAACTTATTATTAATGTGGCCGGTAAAAACACAGCTAGCTATGTTATATTATATACGGTTGGAAAACATGATAAGAATTGATATACGATAAAGTTTAACATATATGATATAGCATGCTAAGCTCAAACTTAAACTCGATAAAGTTAACTTATAGCATACTAAGCTCAAACTCTAATAACTTGAAAAGCAAGGGTTTTAATGTTTGTTTCATCAATACAAATGTATTATCACTCTTTGTTTCAATGTTGTTTTTATCAATACATATGTATTATATCCAAATAAAGATTAAATGAATGAAAATATTCATTTCATCTAATTAAACATCATATGTAACCGATCGAGTTCATGCTTTACGTAACCACCGATCGCTTGTCTTTATAAGCTTTGCACTTCAATCCGAGCGTCTAGTTTTCTACCAGTCTTATTATGGAAGAATATTAGAGATTATTATAAAATATAGTCTTAAGAGTTTGATTAGTATACTCTTACCAAAAATATGAGACACTATTTGATTAATTGTATTTCATTGTATTTATCTGTTACATTACACCCTATGTACTACGGGGGTTTTCATTATTCTACAATTTTGACGCTTCAAGTCTGACTCACCTAGAAACACCATCAAGAAGAAAACCCATCATTGAGAGAAAAGCCAGTTGTGCTAGATTTTAAACATGAGTGAGACCATAAGATCCCAACATCAACCGTTAACTCTGTGTCATTGAACCTGAAGACCAACTATGGAGGGGAATTTCAGAATTTATCAATCGGATTATTGAGAGTCGTATGCGCTTTCAGATTGAAACTATTTGACGGTTCTTCAAATAAATCAACCGGACAATATGGAGTATCTAATTTGAGAGTGAATTTGTGAACAGTGCATGACCAAATGAACGGATGATCAATATGCAGATTATGGTTTAGTAACTGCTAAAACAGTTACCTTTTCGAATTTGAATGTTCATTAAAATCTGCAAAACATTTTGACTTAGGATATAAACGTAAAAAATATCCAAAAATTCATTTTCTAATGAATTTTAATATAACAATATAGCCTGTCATAGCTCAAGTGCTCGACCCAACCAATCCCCCCCCCACCCCCACACACCCCACAACATGTAAGGTTGTATAAAAAGCTCGTGGCTTGTAGCTTGACTCGTAGCTCACTTGAATAAACCTAGCTAAAAAAACTTGATTACAAACGGCCCGAGTTAAGGTGGCTCATTTTGGTAACAAAGCCATAGCTCAGCTCGGCTCGATCTTAAGCTCTACTAACATCATAATAAACTCAAACAAGCATGCACCCGATACTTACTGACTTGTTTAATATATACTAGACGGGTGCCCGCGCGATGCTGCTGGAAACCAAAATCCTGGTAATCATGTAACAATTACTGATGTCCAAAGTTCGTTTGAAATCTTGAAAACGTTTAAACCAATCGCCACTTTTGATTAGCTGGTTTATGAATGTTCAAACCATAGAAAACAGTTCGGTTTACGGTTTATACCAAAAATAGGCCATATAAAACCGGAACGGACTGTAAACTTATTATTGAAACTCAATGCGTGAAACCAAACCATTAGTAACGATTCAGTTTAATTTTTTGACGCTTTAGTTTTCGTTTTCAATGAAAAAAATCAAACTAACAGTTTAGCTCACTATTTAACTTAGAAACCGTTAAAACTGAATTGTGAACGTCAATATGTAACATGTTAATTTTTTTAATTGAAAAAAACTATAGCAATACCATACCCAAATTAAAAACAATAAAATGCTCGTTTTTATGGTGTAATTTTTAAAAAAATGTATTAACGTATGAAAAAGTTACAGCCGTTGGAATATCGTTGGTGGGAAGTTGGTTACAATTAAAATAAAAAAGAATACATAGGTAAAAATAAAGGTTCAAAGTTGTAATAATTTTTTAAATTTACAAAAGTTAAGTAAAGATTGGGGGGGGGGGGCAATGTTGTAACTTTTTTCATGTATATTTTCTAATTGACAAGTTTATCCTTATCTTACATGCTATAAAAGGTGTATCTTAAGCTTTACAAGTTATGAATTACTTAAAATGTAGTTGCCTTAATTTGCCCATATTTCATGCATTATATACGGTATAGATTACGATTACATTAGTCTAGATGTCAATTCAGTTGTACTAAAATATCAGACATACCGAGTCGTGTGGTGCGTATAATGTGTTTTGTAGCCCATTGGTGGTCATAAACTATACCGGTACCACAGGTCCATCTCTTTCTCATCACAACACACACATTTCTCCCAAAACGACGAATTTAACTAAATCATTTTATTATTATTATTATTATTATTATTATTATTATTACACAAAACCCTAATCTTAGGGTTTGTTTCAATTTGACAAATCAAAACCATGTACAGAGACAGAGGTGGATCAGGATCCAAGACCCGATCTTCAACGGCCACTAGCTCCAGACCCGGATTCAATTTCAACGCCAAAGATATTGCTAATAATAATATTAACAATATTAATAATAATAATAAAGATCGTTTGTCGCCTTCAAGCTCCAAGCTTTCTTCGTTATCTAAGTCTTCTTACCCTATTAAGAAGCTATCTAAAGGTAATTTGTATTCAATTTGATAAATTTGTTGTGGGCATTTTGTCGAACACCTGGTGGGCATATTTGTTTTTGACTGATTTATGATATTTTTTAGGGTGGGTTAGATTTGGTGTGAATAAATAGAGGTTAATTTAGCTTGTGTGTGGCATTAGTGAATCAAAAGTTGAAAACTTGTATTAAATTCATCATTTTTATTTATTATTATTATTATTATTATTATTTGTGAATTTTAGGTTACAAGTGCTTTTTGTAGATTTTTTAGGTACTGTACTGATTCAGTACGGAACAGGAATTAACCGAACACAATTCGTACCAGTATTCGTTTTTTTTTTCATTTTTCGGTAGATTGTTTAGTGTTTTGGTAGGTTACAAGTGTTTTTTTTTTCATTATAGGTTACAAGTGTTTTGGTAGATTGTTTAGGTACTGTACTGATTCAGTACCGAACAGGTATCAACCGAACACAATTCGTACCGGTATTCGTTTTTTTTAATTTTTCCGGCATCGTTACCATTTGGTTTCAGTATTTTCATTGTTAAATGGTACCGAAACGAAAAGCCGGTACGGTATTTGGTATATGGTTTTACTTGTTTTTGGTACAGTTCGATCTCATCCGTAGCTTGATTCATGTTTTTTTGAAACTGATGAGTTATTTTAGGATGGACAAGGCAATAATGTAGTAGAAGTTGAAACTGTAGCAGATTTTTAGGTTAACAGATGAACGCCTACATAAGTTACATATCATCTAGGTAAATTGAAGAGAAAAGAGCATTAGGATGAAGTTAGCACATGTGATGTCGGTTAATTTTTAAAAAGTTGTAATCTTGATTGACATGTGAGGTGGGATTGTTTTCTTATGTAGCACTAATGAAGTTGAAGTTGAAATCGAAATTGTATCAAAATTTTAGGTTAACAGATGAATAGTTAAATGAGCTTCAGGTGAATTGAGGAGAATAGAATATTTGGAAAAAGTTAACACATAAGGTGTCGGTTAGTTTTTAAAAGGTTTTAATCTTGTTTGGGATATGAAGTGGGATTGTCTTTTTGTGTATATATGGTTATACTTGGTATGAGAGAATCTTTGTTGAAAATATTCTGTTTCGTTTTCTTCATCGGTAACGCGTACCATTTGCTTAAATCATTATTATTTATTTATATAGGGGAGGAGAACATAGTAGAGGAATCTGAAACTGATAGTGAGGAATCGGATGTTAGTGGATCTGATGGAGAAGACACGTCTTGGATATCATGGTTTTGCAATCTGCGCGGGAATGAGTTTTTCTGTGAAGTTGATGAGAATTACATACAAGATGACTTTAATCTCTATGGTTTGAGCAGTCAAGTTCCGTATTATGATTATGCTCTTGATTTGATCCTGGACGCTGAGTCCTCTCACGGTAATGCTTCTCTATCTTCATTCAAGCGGAAACTTGTTTTTATATTTCATGATACAACTGCATACCGTGTTAGTTTTCATCTGTGGTATGCATTTATTGCATTTACTAGTTCTTTCGTGTTTTATTGCACATGTCTTTATGATACGAGATACAAAAGCTCATTTAGGTGATTCTTCTCACTTGCTTACTAAGGGCTAAACTTTTCCCATTTTTTGGCATGAATAAAGAGTCGGTACTTTGAAATGAATAATTATATGAGCTGGGCAAGATTTTTAATAGTACAAACTTTGGAAAGTGCAATAATCTAATTAATTTAAGAGAAGATAAACAGTACACAAACATGCACTTGTGACTAGACCACATTTAAGTAATCTATTTAATTGGTTGAATCGCGGTAAAGGTAAAGTTAAGCCAGTGCGCAAACTGTGGTTTTTGATAGTTTTTGATGTATGGGAGTTCCGAAGAGATTGCAGCATTTATGTTATTAATATCCTAGACCAAACTAATTGCAACTACTAATAACAAATATTAATGAGGCTGATCTTTTTTAGGTTTTCTCAATTTTTGTCCTTTTTAGGTGTGTGTTTATTAGTCAAACGCTCTAAGTATGCATCAAGTCAACTATTGCATTATTAGACTAACAATAAAAGCAATGATTTTCATTAAACAACATATATGTGAGACAGAGAAATGATAATAATGTATTTAGAGTACTTGCATGTCAAAACGTGTGACTATGAAGTTTATAGGTTTATTTGTGAAGGGTATAGATGGATCTCTATAATTTGGTTAGTAAGCAGGTGTGAAGGGGATATTATTTTCTGAATCGAAGTACACGAATATGATGTTTTAATGCTGCCTACAAAATGCGATTCTCTTCTATATGTGTGGATCCTATCTTTATCGTGTTTTCATGCAATGTAATATGCTAGTATCAAGAGTCAATGTGCAACTTGACGTGGTTTAATATACGCAGGTGATATGTTTTCCGAAGAACAAAATGAAATAATTGAATCAGCAGCCGAGATGCTTTACGGCCTTATTCACGTACGATATATCTTAACAACCAAAGGATTAAATGCCATGGTAAGAATCCATTCTTCAATCTCAAATTAGATGTTTAATATTTTTCTAAAAATTTACAATTGGATCAAATAATCCTTTTCAACAGCTTGATAAATACAAGATACAGAATTTGGCAGATGCCCAAAAGTTTACTGTTGTGGTCATCCTTGTCTTCCTGTTGGTCAATCAGACGTGTCCCGACAAAACAATGTTAAAATTTTCTGTCCAAAATGCGAAGACATCTATACTCCTCAATCAAGGTTTCAAGACAGTATCCTTTTAAGTGTTCTATATTTGACTTTTGGGCTTTTTCGGAGAAATTATCAAAATTTAAAAGATTTTTTTTATTTATATATTGAAATGAAAATAACTTCCAAAAGCTGAAGTGGGCATCTTTCTTGAAACAGAAAGATCATTTCTTTATTATTTGACTTTTGGGTGGTAAATTATTTACTTTTTTTGAAGAAAAAAAAATCAAAATTCAAAGATTGGAGCATTAAAATCAAGATTTTTTTTTATTATTTATAATGAAATATAATAATAAACAGAAATGAAAATAACTTCCAAAAGCTGAAGTGGGCATCTTTCTTGAAACAGAAAGATCATTTCTTTATTATTTGGCTTGTGGGTGGTTAGTTGTCTATTTTTTTTGAAAAAAAAATATCAAAATTCAAAGATTGGAGCTTTAAAATCAAGATTTTTTTATTATTTATAATGAAATTAAAACAGAAAGATTGATTCTTGGGTGGTAAGTTCTTAACATTTTTTAGAGGAAACATTAAAATTTATAATAGATTGATTCTTTAAAATCAAGATTTTTTATTTTATTTTTTGTTGAATTCGAAAATAACTTCGAATTGGACAAAGCTCATCTTTTTATATAGTTTTCGGTATGTGGACTTTCTTTAATAGTATCTAGACCTTGATGGAGCCTGTTTCGGGTCAACGTTTCCTCACTTGTTCTTGATGACCTACGGACACCTCAAACCGCAAAAGCCATCACAAGATTACATTCCTAGGGTCTTCGGCTTCAAGGTCCACAAGCGGTGACTTCAAGGCCGGACCCAAGATGGGCTTTCGGGTTACATCTTTCGCTAGTAACATTCTCAAGATAAGGAAATTAATCAGGAAATATAACTTAAAGTTCAAAGGCCTGATAAGAAATCACATCACAACCTTAGGATCCATTCTATATGATTATGTTAAAAGTTAAAAAAACACCTAATTAGAAGATTAAAAAAAAACTGAAAATGTTAAAAAAAATTGTTGTTTTAAGTGTGTTTTGCTACTTGTTTTCATCATCTACTTTGTTAAGTATTTATTTTATAAGTCAGGATTGCATTGGACTTTGACCAATTGGTGAAAAGCTTAAGGTATGTCATATGTATATATGTATGTATCTGCAGTTTATGATACCGATTCGAACAGTAGTCATTAGTTATTATGTAACTGTTTTCCAGCTTTCGATTTTGGTTGATCAAGTTATTAATTTTATTGTATTTAAAGATTCGGTCTTAGGAAACGAAAACAGTTTTTTTCTTAGCTGTTCTGATTTCCGACTGGTTTGGATTTCGGAAACAGGTTTTCTTGAACCCGAAAACGTCATTTTAGGTTTATATTCTGTATGCAAGAAGGGTATAGTTGGTTTATTTTTATTTTATTTTTGGTTTTATTATTTTGATTAATTTGGAGAAGAATTCATAATGCTTATTTAGCAGTATAAGTCAATGCATATAATTCAGTTGTAGAATAATTCTGTCATTTTTTGGATGATTAGAATATGCCTTGCAAGAATATTAACTTTGTATTTCTTGGAATAAAATATAATTCACTCAATTCAAAATTTAAATTTTAAGAATATATTCCAACTTGGAAGTATGATATAATGACTTATTTCAAGTCCTTGGTGACAACCTTTTACTGCTAATAATGTGTTTTGTAATCGATCAAAACGTCTAGTAAACTGTTCGTGAACTGTTTGGTAGATAGTTTGTTTATAATTGTTTGTTTGACAAACGAACGCAAGTAAAAATTTATGTTTGGTAGTTAAATGAACAAAAGTGAATATATATATCTCGCTCGTTGATTTATGTTTGTGACGTCTGATAATTAGCTACATGAGTTGATTTGTAAGTTATTAGTAATACTAACTGGCCCATCTGGCATGAATATGTAAGCCCAATAAATATATGTCAGGAGCATATAAGCTCGATAAAGTTTTAGAACAAATAGATGCTTTCTTCATTTATGTTTATTTAGGTTCGTTTACTTGCTTTAAGTTCATTCATATATGCTTCTTTATATTCTTTAATTTATGTTTATTTATAATATTAACGAAAACAAACACGGACATGTGCATTTGCATTAATGTTAGAACATAAACAATGAAGTTCATTCATTTAAGTGTATGTGTTCATTCGTTCGTTTGTATATGTGACTTATCAACCATTTTAATCATAATCATATAACCATTTATCAGGGTGGCTCAACTCAAGCGAGAGTGAAATAATTATATGTAGCCGATTTATTGGGCTTTAGTAAGACTCGTGGTCTATAATTATAAATACATATTGATGGATGATATAGGAATCATAGATTCGAAATCAAAATAATTTTTTCTTTTTGACTAAAAAAGCCTTAGTTTTATTATCTGTTTTGGGTCTCGTAAAGCTCAAATCTCCTTGTTAATTATTAACGAGAATACTAAGTATTTTCAAAATACGTATAATCTTATAAGTGTACTATTCATACGAAATTTGTACTCGTCATATATCGAAAGACCAAAAATGAGAAACACTTATTTTGGATGCTAATATGATATTTTTTTTTCTGTTAAACTTCACCTTCAAGAAGATAGTGAAATAAAACCTTAGCAAATATGATAAGGAAGTATGTGAGGCCAAAAAGATAAGATTAGGGCAAATACTTGGCTCAACATATATTAATTTTATATCATTTTCAATAACAAATAGACACTTTCCTTAAATGTTTTGTTCATCATTTAAATTTGCATTACCTTTGTTTCTTAATAAAATAAATATATAAATAATAAAAATACATAAATAAGATATTAATTTGGATGATGGTTGATTCACTTTAAGTGACTGTGGCCAGAAGTTTAATGAATATCAATATTTGTGAATTCATTTTTAGGTGGCAAAAATTATATTTAACAAATATTTTATTAAATAGTTGTGTTTGACTAGTAGAGGTGTACAAAAAAATCGGTTTGGGACCGGTTTTAGGCAAACCGAACTGAACCGGTTTGGGTTTAAAACCGGTTTCACCCAAACCGGTTTCCAAACCGACCCAAACCGTCAGTTTTAGGACCGGTTCCCCTTCAAATCTATCAAACCGGTTTTAAAACCGAACTGGTTTGAGGAAAATAGGTTTGAAACCGGTTTATAAACCGAACCGGTGTGACCAGGTCGGCCTATCTTGCTTCTAAACCGTTTTATAAACCGAACCGGTTTGAGTCAAACTGGTTTTGACCAGCCGTTGACCAAACCGGTTCGGTTTGGGTTTAAAATCAGTTTTATACACCTCTATTGACTAGCGTTGTCCATGATCGCGGGCTTGAGGTGGCCTTTAACCACAACTTCGATGTGATTATAAACCCAACAATATATCAACACAAAGTTGATTGTAGTTTATCCATCAATTCTCCACGCATCTCCTAATATACAATTATAGTTTTTAAGCTTTATACGGAAACTACTTTAAAAAAAAATTAATATTACACACCTAGGTCCAACCATTTGCCTCTAAGGGTGGATCCCGGTTATTTGGTTCAAGTAATGAAATATAAAACATCAGCATAAGGTATTCGGGGTGGAGCTCAGCTTCATCTCAGGTACCTTAAACAAACGGGTTTCCAGTCCAAATCACTCGGCTTCATCTCAGCAGGGCCGACCCTTGGAGAGGGTGGGGAGGGCGCCCACCAAAGGCCCAGTCTCCCATGGAGGCCGGGGTCTTCAAGAATCAACTTTTTATTCTCATTTAAAAAGTTAAACAAACTTTAAATCTTTGATTAAATTAAGCTCGTTAAATAATTTAGGCCCAATACCCATTGACATTTAAAAAATAAAAAAGAAAAAAAATGGCCATTTACTACTTACGTATGTTGTATGCTCGCAGAACTACCGGGCCAGAGACCAACACTCGCAGAAGTCATAAGGATTTTATTTGTATTTCGGGCATGTTCTTTTACATGTCCCATGCCCTGCATTTTTTTTTTGTATTCTCTGGGACTGTCCTGCATCTCGGCAAGCGTACTTTGGGCATTTTGCCTTTTAATTTGTATATCTTTCCTCATAAATATTTATACACCCCTTATAAATCTCTATCAACTATCTGACCCAACTCGGTATCAAATCAACCCGAAATGACCAATACCCCCATACCACTCTAATGAAGGGTCCCATCCTCAGGCCTTTTGCAAATGAAGGGGTCATGGTCCATGTGTGGGAGGGTCACCAGCCTATTTGATGTGGATATGAGAGTTAAAAGGGTTGTACTTGCTTGCTTTTGTATTCTTCATGTAATTTGGACCCCAACTTCTTTTTCATCAAAAAATTCCAAATTTTAGGGTGACCACCTCACCACTTGTTCCTTCTATTCTTTTCATTAAATGAATTCAACAAAGCAAAATTTATTGTTCAATGTATATATTTTAAACAACTATAAGTTACATATTATGATTAAAGTTGTTTCATATGTTGAAATGGATTTCATGTACCCGAAATTCATGTGTGGATTCAATCTCAAATAAGGTTTTATTAATTCTTCAAATTTTTACTAGTTAGATCTTTATAACTAAATTTAGTTCATGTTAAATGTATAAAATCATGCAAGACATATGGTTTGATGCATTTATGTGATCGAAGTTTTCAAGATAAAAATTTATACATTTTTGGATAATTTAAGATCGAGACTATGTCATACTAAACCAAGAACCGAATCAGGTGTGTGTAATTGCCTAATCAGTGTGTTTTAGATTCAAATACCTAGGTTACATGGTCCAACCTAAATTTTATCTCGTCCCAACAGATAATTTTAAGACAGAATTACAAATTTTGTCCTTTAATCATATACAATTTATGGATCAGGTCCTTTAAAAAGTTTATTTGCAGGCAGTGTCCTTTACATGACATGTTTGTTTGATTTTCGTCATTTTAATTAATTGATATCCAAAAACCCTGTTAAGTCTTGGTATGCGACAACATTTAAGTCTTTGTACACATACAATTCAAGTATCTATAATTTAAAACCAAATTAAATATATTATTAGAAAAAGAAACTAAATATAATATGTTAAACAAAAACCCCGTTAAGTCTTGACATGTTTGGATTTAACTCAGTTTTTGGATGACAGTTAATGTAAAGGACAAAAAAATGAATGTATTTTGTCATATAAATGGCACCGATCATGAATAAACTTTTTAAATGATCTGATCCATAAATTGCATATTAAATAACAAAATTTATAATTGTGTCTAATTTTAATGTAGTTATGATTTTCTTAATGCATAATATTTATAAAAATTGAAATATATTGTTATGACATGTTTATTTTATCTATAATTGATATAATTTTACATGCTCACACATACTTTGAACATATTTTGAGTACATTTTCGTTATATTTTACTACATCAAATGGTAAAATGATAATCTACACCTCACTTAAAGTCCATTTCATGATATCAAAAATGTTTTTTTAAGTTCATATAACAAGTTTTTGTTTTCCATGAAAAAACTAGAACAAGGTTTGTTTTCCATGAAATGCTACTATTGGAAACTTAGTTGGACACATTTTCTTAATTGGTTACCAAAGTTGGTTAAAAACAGTTACCCTTCACCTATTTTCTCAAAAAGGTTTTCAAAGAAAACATTCCTTCTAAAACAACGTGATCCAAACATAAAGGTAGTATAGCTATTAACAACTTTTGATATATATTATTAGGCTGAGGGGTGTGGGGTGCGAGAGCCCCTCCGCTCGCGCCTCGGGGCGCTAACCCCACACCACCGGGGCGCGAGCCGGGGCGCGAGCGGGGCGCGAGCGCGGAATTCCAGGCAGGCGTGAGCCTGGTCGCGGGAGAAGAGAGAGAAATAGCCGTTGGGAAGTGAGAAAATAGCCGTTGGGAAGTGAGAAATTAAAAAAAAAAAATTTGTTGAACATTTGTGGGCGAGGCGACCCGATGATCTTGTATTAGATTAGTGTTATTATTAAGTATTATTGTTTGTTTAATTTTTAGTATGTTTTTTTTTGTAATTTGAATTTTAAAAAAAATGTGTGTTTTTTTTAATAATTTATGAGTTTTTTTAATAATACGTTTTTTGAATATATTTATAAAAAAATAAAAAAAAAAATCCGCTGGAGCCCCTGCTGGAGCCCCTCCACACCAGGGCCAGGGGCTCCAGCGGGGGCTCCAACACCCCCCTTATCCAGTTTCTCTCTCTGCCACACGTCACAATATTATTGGCTGGAGCCTCCACTCGCGCCCCCGTTAGAGCCCCCCACACCCCTCAGCCTTAAAGGTGATAGGACTAATATCTAACACCTTTTCTTCTCTTTCTCACAATAGGACATTTCAAGATGACCTAAACATGAAAAGTTCTCAATCTATTATCATAGCACTAGAAATTGAAAATTCGAAAATACTAAAGAATCATGAATATTATAATTTCTTTGCGCTAGCTAACAATCACTGCTTAGACGCTAGAATATAAGGGGTTCGCCCATAACAACCTTATAGGTTTCTAAGTACCTAACTTGGCACAGTCTTTGATCGAGTGTGCACTTTGCCCCTCCTAACTCACATCAATGTAATTCTAACTTTCTATTTTGTTTTAACTAAATCCAGTTATACTAGAATGGTTGGATCACACTAAAATCATTAGCAAAAGTAGGGGTGTTCAGAAAATCTGAAATCTGAACCAAATCGCGAATGACCGGATCCGATTTTTTTATTCGGATATTTTGATCAAATCGATTCCAATATCCGAAAACTCATTCGGATTCGAATAGGGATTTAAAAAAAATCCCGCTTATTCGGATATCCGAAAAGCTGCCAGCCTGCCATGTGTATTAATTCTTTGAAGTTTGGCTTTATTCGTGCACTGTTTTAATTTTTAGAATTATAATCGATAATGGATTTAATTAGACTTTTGTTTGAATTTTGATTTTGTTTGTGTAATATTTTAATTTTCCGGTTTTGTATTTTTATTTAATTAGAGTTTTGTTGAATGTTTGTTATACAGTTTATTACGAGTTATTCAGATTATCCGAATCCGATCCGCATCCATCCTAAATCAATTTGGATCGGATAGGAACACTCTAATTCGGTTTGGATCGGATTTCGGATAAGGTTCTAAAAAATTCAAATCCGAACCGAATAATCCGTTATCCAATCAGACGAACACCCCTAAGCAAAAGGTCTTTACAATGAGAGCCCTAATGTCGGCCACTTTGTATATAAAAGTATTAATAATATTAATTTTATTTGAAAATTTACAAACTAAACATGATTCTTTTCAAAACATTTTATGAACCAAACGTTGTTTAGATTCAAAACAATTTGCATTAACATATAATATCACTGTATACCGATTAACTAAGAATTTAAAAATGATTAGACACGTGAATCTAGTCCATTTTATTGTGTCGTGTGTACTTAAAATGCAAGCTTCATGTAGGCCATGTTTGGATGGATTAGACCAAATGATATGACTCCATCTTTTTTCATGCCTACATGGTTTTAAACTTATCCTATATTTTCTTTAAACAATTATTATGAATTATCTTAAAAGGTATTTTTTTAATAGTTTGAAGGTGATAAACCATGCTGGTTAAGTGTGGTTAAAAAAATGTTAATAAACTTTAGCTATACTGACAATCGCAGAAGTGAAGATTTGTGATGGAGGTCGTATGTCTCAAGTTCGAATCTGATTCTAATCGGGTTTTATCGCAGTGCGTCTTTGGGTGACAGGTTTTTTTTCAGAACATGAGATAATGAGCTTAGACTACCCAGCGTTGTTTGTTATCTTAGACGTATGGGTCACCCATTGGATTACCTTGAATAGTTGTATTTTATTTGTTAAAAAATACGGTTAGAAATGGGTTACATTGGTTCATCAACTTTTTCCATATAGCCATACAGGTGATCGTTTTAGTTTACATATTTGACTTATCTTATTGTCAACTACCTAGATCATACGCAACTCGTATTTAACCGGTTTTACCTATTGCTAATCTCTAGTAGGGGTGTAAATAGACCGAGCCATGCCCAACTCGTTTTGACTCATGAGAAATCTAGCTCGGTCGTATCAGGCTACTTTTCTAAAGCTTGGGCTCAGTTTGGCTCGGGAGTTGTTTCTTAAAGCTCGGCTAGTTTATTAATTATTAATAAATTTGTATGCATTTTTAATTATTTTCATATATATTGAGAAAATACTTTAAACGAGCCTAAGGCTAACCATAGTGGTTGACAGCTAGGATGCCAAACCCAAACATGTCAGCAACTTTCAAGCGCCAAACCCATTACACAATAGCCAAAGAAGAGCGCCATGGGGGCGCCAAAGCCATTTTTGCCAAGCGTTTAACGGAAAATGGAAAGTGAGAGATGAGATTCATCACAAATCAAACAATCACACTTTTTATTTTTTTTTTAATTTTGTTTCTTTAATTTAAAAGTTAGTTAAAACCACTATACCAAAATTAAATGGTGGGTTAGTTAAAGTTCACTGCCTATGTAACGATAATGTGGCACGTTAAAATGTCCTTTAACTTAAAATGACTACACATAGGTTGTGCAATGTAAAATTAGTACATAGAATTTTAAAAGAGAGAACTCAAGAATACATAAGACTCGTTAAAGTTTAACGAGCCTAAACGAGCTTCTCATTCAAGGCTCAAGCTCGGGCTTAATAACTAAACAAAGACGGGTAAATTTTTCTTTTTTACCTCCTTTATATTTTGATATTACATAAATATAAAATACTTAAAAAAACATAACACTAATTTATGTATAATTAGTTGAAACAGGCATATAACAGATTAAAGCTGCCGAAAGTTGGTTTGCAATTTGCATATTCTCATCATTATTAGCTTACAAAGTTACAACATATTGTCGTGTACCCTAAACATCATATTCTCTCAATAATCAGTTTTCCAAATATATACACTACAAGACGTATCACATTTGTTTTCTTATAAAGTTATAAGTAAACATTTTTATATAAAGCTATGTTTACTTTTTGCCGGCTTTTGTTAACATGTCACTTTTATTAATTAATTGCATTAACAAAAGTAAGATGTAATTAAGATTAAGAATTACAATATCTTGATTCTACCTATGTTTGAAAGGCCTAAAGAAATATTTTGAAAACTTGACATGCAACTACAAGTATTTAACATCATCATCATCATCATCATCGTACTCAGTATATCCCACCAATAGCAAAGCTATGGTAGAGTCTGAGGAGGGTAAGATGTAGACAGCCTTACCTCTACCCCATAAGGATAGAGAGGCTGCTTCCGGTGAGACCCCCGGCTCGATAGTAGTTTTGCATCAAGCCTTGGACATAAGGCACATAACACTCAATCATCGGGACACCGGCTGATCGGTGCATGTACCCTTGTCTTTCGGCTATCAACGCCACTACATGATGCCTGATTAACCGTCCGTCACTTTTAACGTTATTTTCACGAGATTAGTAAAATAACGTCAAAATTAGTGCAATTTCACTTTTGCCCACCCGAGGGTTCACACATATATACATCATATGTGCGCACCGCAAGCAGGGCTAACTACAAGTATTTAACGTCAGATGAAATTAATAATCGGACAAAATAGAAAGTAGTTTTCAAAGAATGGGAGGTTCTGTTATGTGAAGTTTGAAGTATGAATTCGATATATGAAATTAGACCACGTAAATTTTTTACATAGGTGTTGAACCGACTAAAAGTTGATGCAATGTTATAGACACATTTACTACAATTAGAGTGTGGCCATTGCAGCTACATTTATGTATGTCTTGTGGGCTAACTAGCATCGGCTAGTTATAGTGGCACATTATTGCCACGTAGGACAATGGGGGTTCTAACTAGCCCACTCATTAACTTGAGCGTTGTGGATTAGCTAGCTAGTTATGAAGTTTAGAAAATAAAGAAACAGAAAAAAAGTTTGATTGATTGTTAGCGGGTAGACCCCACCTAAATTTTATCGAAGTAGTGTTAACATGGTGGTGCGGTCACCCCTCCTTCATAACGCCCCTTTTAAATCCCCGATATGGTGTGAGAGGCGTTATTGTGCTTATATGGCATGCAAAAAGCCCTAGGCAGAGTTTGACAATGCATAGGCTTAATACTAGGAACTATAGTACTTTAGAATCATACTTAGCAGCTAGCCAGCTAGGGTCTACGGGTTTTCACAGTTCGGTATCCATTTCACCGGCTTGTTTAGTGTACGCTACAAAAGATTGTTTAATTAAAACATCCAACACTTGTTCTATTTGTTGTTCTTAACTAATATACAAATGAATCTTAGATTTATTTATGATATATTCAAATTTTTTTAGGTGTGCAATTTGGAATTTTAAGTTCATGAATGTGTAGCAATGTGCTTGATGTAGATCTATTCATTTGATTATTTGATTGTTGCTATCAAACTTCAAAGAGTATCAGCCAAGAAACTAAAGACAATGGGATTAAAATATTATTAACTTAAAACCAGAGAATATGTAAATTGATTATTGATGATTACAATATTTTTGTACAATTAAAAAAATAATGTTTCCTTGTCGGATTCGAATAAAGCCTCATAATTAACGATGAATTTTGTAACATTCAACCTTGGAACTCGTGTGAGATTTAGTCAGAGCAAGATAACCTTATTTTTTAAGCTCATTTAATTTATAACAAAGTATTTAAATAATAATACAGACTGTACAAAATATTTCAAGATCTTTTAAACTTTTTCACTTAATCTCGAATTAACATTTTTATTAAATCCAATATTTAATTTGATGCATGACTTAAGAACTTAGACAAGCTAAAAAATTATAATATGCAATATTGTATATGTTTATACTGAATAGAACTTATTCATTTTATTTGGTTCAAAATATTATAATAAAATTCATAATGATTGAGTTAATTAATATTATCTTAAAAGGAATCAATGAATTATAGAATAGTTGATTTAAAATGCCTTAATGATTATCGCCCAAGAAAATAGATTGGATAACAGTATTATACGTTTTAGACTATCTTTGAAGTATGTTCTACAAACGCCAAGGATGATTGAGATGAAAATTTGCCATGGACACCTGAGTTCACAGCACCGGCATGGTCACGTGTGGTGCAAAACACCGCTCATGAGTTTTGTTTTTTTTCTTAACAGTTTCTAAGCAGTTTTTCTATATATAAACTATTTTAAAAATTGTTAACTTCTATAAACATTTTGAAAAACGTTTATATAATTAAAAATAAACTAAATAATTTGTTATAAAACTTGCAAACTTATGAATATGTAATAACAATATGTAATCTATTAAATTAATAGCTTTGTTATAGATGAGATTTCAACCACTAGACTCTTCCGGGTGTAGTTGTAATAAATTGACAATCACTAAAGCAACTTTTTAAATAATGTTGATACATTTTTTTTCAAACATAATACGATAATAAAACTCTAGGGAGGGATAGTGATTTTTTTTAAATGTAAATTTACAAAAGTGGTTTTAATTTTAGGGCAAAAAGGTGAGAGTAGGAAAGCATAGGCACATGGAGGGTGGCCCTAGAGGGAGTTGTGACTTGTGCTTAGATGTTGGGTGCACCTTCTTAGTATATGTAAAAGCCAATTCTATCTTCTAACTTCTAAGTAGGGTCAAACCTTTTTGTACATGATTGTAAACTTGTGTTCTACAAAAATACCGAATAACAAAGTTGCGCGTAAAAGAATCGAACTAGCGAGAAGTTACAAGACAATTATCCGATAACAGTTCATTCAAAATATGAGTTTCATGATACATTTACGGTTATATGATTATATAAGTATAAATAATCGAACTAGCTAAATTGAACCCAATTGGATTTGTTAATTGGTCATTAACACAAACATGACATCTGAGTCAATTACAAGCAATGCACTAGTTGTTCATTCGCCCCTTTTGTTATGAAGAAGTTTATTGCTTTCGGTGAACCCAACTGGACCTGCTAATTGAATTGTGTTTGGATTGGTCCTCACTTAGAGTCGTATCAAAGCCGAATGTATACCCTGATAAACTAAAACATAATTTTAGAGTCGTTTTAAACTTATAACTGAACTAGCAAATACTCATCACTATTACATCATACATGATCACATTGCCATAGTGATAAAGTTAAAAGTACTTTAATTATCAACCTAAATCAAAATTATTTATTTTACCAAGTGTAGATACAAGAACAAAATATTATACAAAACATATGTATTCCAAATTTCCAATGATTTGCATTATACTATTCTTATTCTCATAACTATATAGTCGTCTCATTTCCTGTCACATACTTACCGACTATCCAACTACTAAATACACATTATGTTGTCGGTTTTCCCGCAGACATGTTGATCTCTTTTTACAATCTTAAATAGCCACAAAACACCTACTGAAATTCCGACCCCTTGAAACCCGATCTCAAATCTGTCTCAATAACCAACTTGAACTGTCAAATATTATAACAAGTTTATATTTCTAACAAATTCAATAAATTTCAAATATTATATCATATATTCATAATCTAGTTTGATTCAGATACACGAGTATGATACAAGTTTCAAGAAACCAAACACATATCATCTAATTACTATCTAGCATTTCATGTACATTATATGTATCTCATAATCTAGTTTGATTCAGATACACAAGTATGATACGAGTTTCAAATAACCAAACGCATATCATCTAATTACTATCTAGTAATTCATGTACATTACATGTCTCAACTCTCAAATATCATGTTTTCCTGTCATCCATATTACTATTTTATCACCAAAAAGAGAAAAAGTTAGAAGTAAAGTAACAAAAAGCCTTGAAGGAGCCAGAGCAAGATTAGTAAATACCACAAAACTCAAGGGTGTTAACTGTTAAGTGTTAACTATTAAATAAAACAATATCAGTGGTCCCAAAATATTAATAATAATTACAAACACAGCCTCATTAATTATCATGACCACCTCTCAATCACCCCTACCATATTTATACCCCACTTGACTCTTTTCTGTTTCCCTCTTTCTTTTTCCAAAAACCAGACCACAAAACATCATATCATCAAACAAATCATCAAATTCAATCCAAGATTTTTCTGGGTTTTGATTATTAATCGACATATAATCGATTAAACTCATCAATTTCGCTTTCAGATCGAAGAACACCAAAACCCCCCAATTTCATTTCAATTTCAATTTCAAACTCAAAAAACCCTAATTTTCAAATTCAGCAAAATAGATGCAAATTGAATCCAAGATTTTTCTGGGTTTTGATTATTAATCGATATATAACCGATTAAACTCATCAATTTTGCTTTCGGATCGAAGAACAACAAAACCCCCAATTTCAATTTCAAACTCAGCAAAACCCTAATTTTCAAATTCAGCTAAATAGGATGAACAAAGACCTGTGATTATGAGTCCTCAGTCAAAAACGTTACCTCATCATCACAATTACAGAAGAAATTACCACCAAAAATCATTAATTTTCTGTTCATCTTCAGAAGCACTATTAGCGACGAAACTAACTGCTTTAAAACTGTGGAAATTAGCTCAATTTAGGGTTTTGATTCTCATATTCTTGCCGTCAGTTTATTTGTTTTCTTTGAGTTACAGATCATCTTACCTCTGCATACTCTTTATAGTTGGGTTATGTAGTGTTCTTGTTATCTCAGTTAATATTAATAGTTTAAATTTAAATTTAAACTCTGGTAATATTCCTTCGGTCCGGTTATTCGTGGCCCGAAAGTTCCCAAGTTTGAAGCTTTATAAGTCAGACCATGATTCCAAAACACACCCATTAGTTGTTTGGTCAATCGGGTCAAAGGCCCGGTTTGAATCCAACGCGGGTTCGGGTTTCTTGGTGAAGGTGTATAGTAATGGGGATGTTTATGAGGGTGAGTTTTATAAAGGGAAGTGTTCTGGAAGTGGTGTTTATTATTATAATTTGAATGGGAGGTATGAAGGTGATTGGGTTGACCAGAAGTATGATGGTTATGGGGTCGAGACGTGGGCGAAAGGGAGTCGGTATCGGGGTCAGTTGAGACACGGGTTGAGACATGGGTATGGTGTTTATCGGTTTTACACGGGGGATATTTATTCGGGTGAGTGGTTTAAGGGGCAGTGTCATGGGTGTGGTGTGCATACTTGTGAAGATGGTAGTAAGTATGTCGGTGAATTTAAAGGCGGTATTAAGCATGGGCTCGGTCACTATCATTTCAGGTAAATGTTTGTTGTAATTTAAAGTTTCGATTTTTAACGATTCGGTTATCGTGTGATAATCTTATGTGCTATATGATGATGCAGAAATGGGGACATGTATGCGGGAGAGTATTTTGCTGATAAAATGCACGGTTTTGGTGTTTATCGATTTGCGAATGGGCATCGGTATGAGGGTGGTTGGCATGAAGGAAGAAGACAAGGGTTTGGTATGTATACGTTTAGAAACGGTGACGGTCAATCGGGTCATTGGGATAACGGGGTTCTCATGGTTTCAACTTCTCAAGATTCGTCGGTTTCTGGATCATCGTCTTCAGTTTCTCATGTCAAAGTCCTTAAAGCAGTCCAGGTAGATACTGTCACATTGTCACTGATCTATATTAATTATTAGAAAATAAAAATTTACTAAAAATTACTCTTTTTGACTCGAGCCCGTTTTTGAGCAGTTATAGCATTGTGTTTTTTTATAGGAAGCGAGACGTATAGCTGAGAAAGCGATATGTGTAGCCGATGTAGATGAGAGAGTGAACCGAGCTGTGACTGCAGCTAACCGGGCTGCTAATGCAGCACGAGTGGCAGCTGTTAAAGCGGTCCAAAACCAAATGCATCAACATGGTGACATTGATGATCTACCACTAGACATAGTTTGATTCTCTTGTGCTAATTCAACCTCTTTTGGGACAAGTAGTATTTAAACCGTAACCGATGGTGATGCAAGGAGGCGGTGACCCGCTTTGTACTGGCTGCAAAATAAGTATATGAGGTTTATGATTTAAAGGGCACTAAAGTGCCTGTTGGTTTGTAACATGAAAGAAAGAGGATGTTTAAGGAAGGTGCTTATTGCAGCATAATAATAATATTGCTGCATTGATTGCCACCAAGATTTATGAGAATTAGGAGAGGTTTTTCTTTGTCCTTTGCCTCTGTTCAATGTAAAATGTACATGTTTGTCTCACTTGAAAAAATATATATATATCAGCATAGTTATTAATTAGTGTTGTGTTTACATTTATATGGGATAGAGGTAAGGCGAGCCGGGGGTCTCACCGGAAGCAGCCTCTCTATCCCTATGGGATAGAGGTAAGGCTGTCTACATCTTACCCTCCTCAGACCCTACCATAGCATTGCTATTGGTGGGATATACTGAGTACGATGATGATGATGATGTGTTTACATTTATATCTAAGCTTGTTGAAGGGGAATATGAACTGAACCAAGCTTTACTCGGATACAATTCGAGTTAGCTTGAGGAGACTCGGCTCGTTTTAAAGGACGGGTCCATGCAGATATGAAAACAAAGAAACACAACCAAATAAAGTTGTGACTGTAGTGGTGTGCACGGTTCGGTTAATTTATTAGTCTCAACCAAATTAACTAATTGGTGTTCGGTTAATTGGTTCGATTCATCCGGTTAATTATTTGGTTTTTGGTTCGGTTAATAACCAAAATCAAATTTGAGCTAAAATTTTATACTTGGAAATACATATGCATAAATACATGAATGACGGTATAAATACGTCAAATGGATATATAAAAGCTATAAATAAGTGAACATATGAATGGTTCGGTTAATTTCATTTAACCGAAGTTTCATAAAAATAATCAATAACTGATTTTCGGTTAATTCAGTAATTTGTTAAATTCGGTTCGGTTTCATCGGTTTTCGGTTTGGTTTGGTTAGTGCTAACCCAAAGGCTTTTAAGTTAAGTTTTCTACAAGCTAATTTTAATTAAATTAAGAGCCATGAACATTGGCAGTTGCTAAGACAGCTAAAAGGTTTGATATTAAAACACTAAATTGTCATTAGGAGTGTGCGTGGTGTGGTTCGGTGCGGTTTTTGGCTAAAACCAAACCGAAAACCAAAACTTCGGTTTTTGAAACCGTTCGGTTTCAGTTTTTAGGTTTTCGTTTTGGTATCGGTTCGGTTTTTTCGGATGGATTTTTCGGTTTTTTTAGGTTCGGTTCGTTTTTTTTTACATGCAAAACCAAAAGCGAACCGTTAGTGCGGTTTTTACAAAAACATAAAACCAAACCGTCGATTTTTGTTTCGGTTCGGTTTTTTCGGATGGATTTTTCGGTTTCGGGTTGTTTTTTTCGGTTTCTTGTACACCCCTAATTGTCATTAAATATCAAGCAGAATAAGTTTTTTTAAGTCAAAACATGTTTTTAAATGACACGGGGCATAATTTAGTCATTGTAACTTTGACTTTGCTAAGTCAAACATGTTGCTTTTCAAGTTATAAATGACATAATATAGTGTAACTATAGTTACTTCACTTATTAAAAATTATATATGTAATTCCAACTTGATCTCATATTAATAGAGTACATAATATCATATTACAGTTGGAAGCTTCATTTAATATCTCAACTAGCAATCATAGCAAGTTGGCTACAAGAATACAGATGAAAACATTTAAACACACATAAATGATTAAATTCAGCAACTCTTTAATGATTCAACAAAATGAACAGTCTGACATGATTGAACATAGTTTAAAAAGGGTAAAATGGGAACTCTGACAGTAAAATGTGATATCATTCTAAGCAATTTTAGATTGAGAATGATTTAACTTTCGGTCTGCTCCCTCAGCCGACGAATTGTGCTCCTCACCGTCACAGCACTCGCAGTACTGTAGTACCAAAAAAATTAAAAAAAAAATAATCAGTATTTTCTAACCGGAGGCGAAAAGTGTCACAACTAGGGGTGTGCATGAAGCAGAAATAACTAGGGGTGTGCGTGGTGTGGTTCGGTGCGTTTTTAGGCGAAAACCAAAGTTTTGGATTTTTGAAACCGTTCGGTTTCGGTTTTTTCGGTTTTCGTTTTGGTTTTGGTTCGGTTTTTCCATTTGCTTGAAAATTTTAGGCCAAAAAAAAGTTGGGGAGAAATAATAAATATAAGTATAAATAATTTTGATAATTGTTAACTAGTTGATAATTATACATTTGGTAAAAGATATTTGAGTTACATATTTATTAAATTTTTATTAATTATTTAAAATAAAAAATAAAAATATAAAAGTTTAGAAATTCGGTTCGGTTCGGTTTTTTCGGTTTTTATTTCATGCAAAACCAAAACCGAACCATACGTTCGGTTTTTACAAAAACATAAAACCAGACCGTCGGTTTTTGTTTCGGTTCGGTTTTTTCGGTTTGGATTTTTCGGTGTCTTGCACACCCCTGGAAATAACTAAACCAAAGCAAAAACCAACGTTTTGGTTTTATGTTTCTGTAAACACCAAACTTCCGTTTTCGGTTTTGGTTTTGCGTGCAACTAAAACTAAAAATACCGAACCAAATTTATAGATTTTATTTTTTATTTTGTATATCAAGTAATGTATAATAGTTTAGTATATATGTTTAGCCCAAACGTATTGTAACTAACTAACAAAATATTGTAAGTTCAAATTCACTATTTTTGACCACTTTTTTTCGGCCCAAAATTTTCAAGCTCAAATGACAAAACTGAAACCGAACCCAAAACTAAACGGTTTTCAAAAACTCATAAACCAACATTTCGCTTTTTGGGTTCGGTTTTAGCACAAAACTGAACCGACTCATTCACACCCTAGTCACAACGGGTAAAAAAAATATTATAATTAACTAACAAAAAAATATAGGCTCAATTTCATTACTTTTGCCCCAAAAAAAAAAATTCGGCCCAAAATTTTCAAGCCGCTACTTTTGCCCAATTTTTTTTTCGGCCCAAAATTTTCAAGCCTGGATGGTAAAACTGAATCCAAACCAAAAACCGAAACCACATGATTTTCAAAAACTCAAAAACCGACATTTCAGTGTTTGGTTAGGTTTTATCCAAAAACCGAATCGACCCATGCACAATTTGACCCGTTAATAGAAGAGGGAAAATGATTATTACTTCAAGGTGTATGCACCGCCTGCTTTCATTTTGCCACAATCCTTGCAGCCCCAAATCCCAACAGCCTTTCTCTTCACTGCATACTGTGTTATTCAAGTACAATGCATTTAATATTCGACACGAACACAAGTAGTTTGTAACTGCTTTCCCGCTAAGTTTAAAAACGAAAAACAAAGAGAATAGCTTTACCTTGCCACAGAATTCACAGAAGAATTTGCTGTGTTGACTCACTTCCATGAGCGTTCGGTATGCTATCGTATTGCGTTTCGGCACACTCCGTTCCAATACGCTATTCGCACCTCATGGAGCGTATTTGATAACTATGGTATAGAAAGCCTCATTTAGGCTCGTCGAGGCGTAATGAGCCTAGCGCACTTTAATGTTTGACCTCTTTTGGACTTCTGTGTATTTATTTCACAGTACGCATCCAAGCTTCGGTTAGTTTAAAGTGCTACATGAGCTCGAGCCGAACTTAGCCTCATTTAATATTTTTTTTCTCAACAAAAATATAAAAATAACTGAAACCGTATTTAAAGTAATAAAAAAAAACCCGAGCCTGGGCTTGAAAAAACAACTGATGAGCCGAGCTCGAGCTTTCCTAAATCAAAACAAGCCAAGCTCAAGTTTAGTTGAACTCGGGTTCGGTTTGGCTCGTTTACACCGCTAATTGTTTCCCAATAAAGACTAATTTTCACTAACACCAAAAGTAATAGCCAACCAATATCTAGACTTTCAAGTTCCAATGTCTTAAGTCTTTTGAATTTGTTTTTGAAACAGCAAATAATAATGAATTTTGCTATAATATAAATTCAAATACAACAAACTAATTGTGGCACTAGTTTCTAGTAAATGAATGAACACGAGCAGAGACTATGTTCATTTAATTAAGTTATATGTAAAATAATTAATTAACATGAATATGAATAAAGCTAACCATGTTGCAAGATCCGGTGAGTTTACCCGACTAAGCTCGAGCTTGACTCATTTAACTTACACAGAGCTCGAGCTCGAGCTCCATTTTCAAAGCTCGGGCCGTGAATAGATTCTCAGGCTTAAGCTCGGCTCGGGCTCGACTCGTTTACTATTTATAAGTTATTTTTTATATATTTATAATTGTTTTTATATATTTTTTCTATTATAATTTTATGTATAAAAAAATGTTATTTAGTAATTTTTTATGTTTTTTCATAACATTATATATATTAATCAGTAATTATTAAATATGTATTTTTAAAAATTATATAAATGACAGGCTCGATAGGTGAAGCTCGGGCTCGATTATTAAACGAGCTTACTTTAAGGCTCGGGCTCGATTAAGCTCGGCTCGATCGAGCTTTTTAACGAGCCGATCCTGAGTAGCTCGCAAGCAGCTCGACTCGTTTGCACCCCTAACTAAGAATTGTCAATGTGCTTCATATGGGGTAACTCAATATTAAAAGGTCATCACTAGCTGACCTAATCCAATTGTACGGAGTCCTTAAGTGTATCTAAGTTATCTCCAGGGGAAAACCCACCTACCCGAAGGCGTACTTGTGGTAAAACATGGACGCTCTCAGGATCGAACCGGAGATCACAAAGATCACGGTCTTCCCTAACTAAGTCACCCATATCCTCCCCCATAGTGTTGTATGTTGGGATCAAACCTGGGTCTCCTCTAGAAACCTAGATTTAGGTTTGAGCTAGTTTTCTAAAGCTCGAGCTCCGCTCGTGACTTGTTTTTCAAAATCGCGGGCGTGCCTTGCTTGTTAATTACTTTATATACGATTTTAATTATTTTTATATATTTTGAGGGAAAAAAACGTAAACGAGCCTAAGTTCAGCTCAAGGCTCAAGCTCTTGTGGTACTTTAAACGAGCCAAAGCTCGGTTGTGCATTTTATAGGTCAAATCATGAACCAAACTATAATAGTTTTAAATATTTGTAAACTAAAACCAAACTCTAGAACCCTAAAACCGAAAATCACAAACTTGAAACTATTGGACTAAAACCGTAGATTTAGACAAACAACAGGGATGAAAACCGCAGTTTACTCAAAATTTAAAATTGAAAACTTTGTACGAAATTAAGCAAAACCAAGCCGAACCACGCCTCTTGGTTTCAAATCAAACAAAGTTCAAGCATAAAAATGTCGCCCGTTCCTTTAAATTCAATCCACTCGGTTCGGCTCTCTTTTAAACCAAACCAAGTATGAGTAAGGTTGCGGTCGGTTCGACCCGGTTCATGAACAGACATTTAAAATGGTTCATTTAATATCAAAATGGTTTAAATAAGAACCATAACAAAGCTAATAATCTGTTTAAAAACAAACTTTTATAACACCAAACCATGGTCTATATATACACACCACCCTTTGTCATATCAGTCGCTTCCATCTTTTAAACAGACATTTAAGATATTTAGCACTGGCAATTCATTGTAAACGAGCATACAACCCTAAAATTCAATCAAATCAACACGCTCCTTGTAAAAGCCGGCTACAAAATGAAAATGCGAAATCAACTAAAACACCATCTCCAATTTGCCATCATTGTTACCACAATTCTCATAAAAATTCAAAACCAGGTTAAGACTCGATACGGTAACCTGTTCATGTCTAGACAACTATATTGACACGAAACATCAGTTTCACACGTGGACATATATAAACATAAAGAGGCCGTCACAGTCAGCTAGATGTGCAACAAGTACCCGAGATAAAGGCTAACAAAAGAAACCATCAGAACAAACAGCAACGGGAATCCCACCTGACCTTTGCGCCTCTTACTTTTCACCATATCCTGCATGTTAACTTCTTTTAGTAGTATTTAAAACACTAATGGTGTGTGTGTTGGTCTTTACTCATTTAAGCTCGAGCTCAATTTTTCAGCTCGTTGCATAATTAAACATGCATTCATCGCACATTACGCAGTCCAGTTTAAATAATACTCACCACTCATATATGAATAAGACCGCCATACATTAAACTTTACATCAAGTAGAGATAGGCAATAGCACTTTAAGACTATTGAGCAATTTAACTAATTTACTTTCTGAGAAAACAAAGCAATAAATAAATGGCTTTAATAAAAGACGTACCAATTCTCCCTGTAGGATGCTCTTCTCTTGAGTAACCGATCTTTTTTCTTCTGTTAGTTGTACGATACTTGCTTTAGCCTGAAAAATCCGAAAGCATTTGGTAATCAATATGATATTTTTACTTGAAATTGTCAATTATTTAAATCAGTCATATAACTTGAAATTGTCAATTATTTAAATCAGTCATATAACTTGAAATTGTCAATTATTTACCTCAGTAAGCTTCAACTCAAGTTCTTTAACTTTTGACTTCATTTCTTCAACATCTTTGGCTAATATCAGCTCTTCTGCATCATTCAACAGCATAAATTCTTCATTTCTTTTTATTATATATTCTTGGCTTGGTTTTACAGGTTCTTCTATCTTTTTCTCAGTTTCTTTTCTTTTAAAAGTGTCGTCCTTCATTGTTGCCTCTACGCTTTCATCATTGCCTTTGGACAATTCTACCCCTGCATCAACCTGCCACAAGTTTCAAGCTATAATTTTAGCCACCAATTTTCTGTAAAACGCCCAAAAAAGTTTCATGTATAAGCAAAATAAGTCTTTTAAGTTTTAACTCTGTGTGTGCAAGTAGTCTATGTCTATGCATAAGGTACATGTAATCTGTGCAAAAACTCGCTTTAACTAAAAAAAGGCGCAACAGAACGCATTGTGCATTATGCGACTTTGGGATCATCATCCTCGCATCATGGAACCGCAGCACAATGCAATCTCACCGGTGCATCATGCAAGCATTTTAGAACTAAGATCAACACCGAGTACATACAATAAAATCTTACCTTAGCATGATGGCTCTCTTTCTGAATGACGATGTCATCTTTTAATTCTCTACTTTCATTAAAGTGCACCAGTTTTGATGGTTCATTAACTGGTGATGATTCTGAGGAGTCCGGTGGTAAGACAAAGATCACTCTAAGCTTCTTTTCATCAACAATTTTACCATCTTCTTTAGCAAACTGACAAATCAGATAGTAAAAGTAATTACCATAAGATCATTAAGACAGTATGTTTATTAATCACTCAAACACTAACCGTGTTAGATGTGACATCCTCCTCCTTTGTTCCCTCCGGAACAACAGTACTTTGAACTAAAAACTTGTCTCTGCAGATCATATCTGGAGGAGGTACCTTTGGGGCTTGCATAGTAACTGCATCAACGCCAAAAAGATTAAACAAAATAATCACCATTATTAATCACATATGAAGCTGAAAAATGATTGAAACTTTTGGCAATGACATATTAAATTATTATAGTTGGCATTAGCAGAGATGTACATGTTGGAAAAGAATGCCATTGATCATAGTATGATGTGCAGTACAAGTACAATAAGGTAGACAGCATAAGAAAAACATCATAAGATATTTGCAGAATAAAGTGAGCGTCTTGTAGAGATTAATAACAATATGAAGCTACAAAATACAAAAATAAATTATCATAAGTGCAAAAAGTCAATTTCAGATTGTTGTCATTGTTGGAATATATTCTAATCATAGTTATCGAATGCGCTAGGCGCACTCAAGGCACATAGGCCTCGCCTAGGGCCTAAGCGAGAGGCGCAAAAAAAAAAGCGAGGGCCTGAAGCAAAAAAAACGCACTTGAATAAAAAATTTAAAAATATATTATGTATATGAAAAATAATACTATTCTTCAAATAACATAAGCAAAAGCTATTATATAACATTTAATATCATCTAACTAGTACCAAAAGTTCTAAAATATTCAAGATTCAAATGTAATTCTAGAACTTGAATAACAAAATGCATCAATATAATGCCTTTGATCACTCCTAGATCTAAGTTTTAATAGCACTCCTTGCGTTTCTTTTGCTCGGCTTTTATTGTCATAGGCAATGCTGAAGTGCTCGCCTAGGAACTAAAAGCGCATTTATTGAGCCTCGCCTGAAAAAATGGGCCTAGGCGCAAGAAGCGACGGCTTTTAATAACTATGATTCTAATAATCAAATAGAATTCAAACAACTTGACGACTCAAAGGGGTATGCATACAATAATAATAATAATAATAATAATAATAATAATAATAATAATAATAATAATAATAATACCTGTAAAGTGACATGCTGCATTTGGAAGAATGAGTCCAGTATTGGGTCTGACACAGTACTTCTTGGGATTGGTGGTTTTGATCTGCATATGGGTTAATTACGAAAGAATAATAATAATAATAATAATAATAATAATAATAATAATAATAATAATAATAATAATTGGTTAGTAAGAAAGAAGAAGGGACCTTGAAAGCAACAAGATGGTTGGTGTTATTGATCATCTGAACAGAGCATGAGCTTTGTTTCTTCACTTCAACTAGTATATATAGTAAGGTGAAAGTAATATAACAGTAGCATATAAATAAATTAATAAATAATATGCATATTATTGTTATGAATGAAATTAAGAAAGAAATGCTTACAAGTGAAGCTAAGTTCTAGAGGTTGAATCTCCAAAATGTCTGATTTCATCTTCCCTTATCCTTCCTTCCCGAGAGCGAAATCAAAACCCTAAGTAGGTAGCTAAAAATCAGAAACCATCAATAGTTAGTTATACACTTATACGAATGAGAGAGAAAAACATCCCCAATATAATATAATCACCTCAAAGAAAGAAAGGTAGGTAGGGCGATAGAAACAAGACGGCAATTGTTAACATTTATTATTATTATTATTGTTGTTGTTGTTGCATAACGCTAGGGTTGTTTCGATTTGATTGGGATTAAATAGTGAGTGTGTGTTCTTGGACACCCTAATCACGATAGATCACCCTAATCTCTAACTACGACATTGCACAGTGTATACTATGTATCCAACCTCAAAGCTCCCCACAAATGGCCACAAAACAATTCAATTCGCTTAAAGGAAATATAATGTTATCATATATTAATTGTAGTTTCCTATGAAATACAACCTGCAGTTCACTCGTTACAGATCTAAAATGTGTTGGCAGGCGATGTCCTGCAGATTGGTCTCGTTTTCAGATCAGTTTTACTACTATAAACAAACCAAAATCCTAAATCAACAATAATCACATTCGATGTCATTTATACAATTATACCATTTTCAATACGCAACGAAAAAAGCAATTTTTTTTATTATTATAAAACCTACTTGAAAACCATGTCTCTTATCAAAGTAAAAGATATTTAGGTCTTAGTCAAACACAGTGCAAACTTAGTTAAATCGTTAGTTAGATTAATCAAATTCAGAACCCTAATTATTTACTCACATTATCACATAACCAATTCAGCCCCTCTCATTTTACAATTCAAATCGAAAACCCTAACAGCTTTAAAGTTTGGTACAAATTCAATTCGTGTTGTTTAGATATGGATTTGCATGCAAAATACCTGTGAGAAATCGGATATGAATACCATCGATACTGTTGTAGTCGAATTCGTTGTTGCTGCTAACAACTGCGGTGGTGGTGGTCAAGGAAGAACAAGGGATCGTTAGGTAGGTGATGGCGGTGGAAATGAGGTGATAAAAACCAGATACATCAATATCAATTGTAGCAAACAAATCTCGAGCGTTACTTTGGTGACTTAATGCGAAATCCGTGAGGTGGTAAAACCCAAGGGTTTGCAGTCCTAAGCACTGAGGCGGTAACTGGACACGAACTCAGTCGATTTCGGCTACGTTCGTTACGGTACCAGAGGGGTGGTGTCACTCGGTAAACTCGGGCGTTGGTAAAATTGAGCTTTGAAGGTCCCAGACGTTGAGTATATGCGAAATGGGTCGGTTTTCGTCATGTTTGTTATGATATTGGAAATAAAACAAACAAAAGAAAAAACTAAATTATCATTCGGTCTGTTTCCATTATGTTTGTTACAATACAAAAACGAAAACTTTGTTTTTAGTCAGGTTTGCTATCCAAAAGGGGTTGCGGCGCAGCTTGTTGCCCGCTTACCTGTCACTTCATTGTAAATCGTTTTGAATGTTTCTATGAAATATAAAAGGAGCCAATAAAAAAAATTAAATGAACCAACACGGACACATGTTTCTTCGGTCTACTTAATGTTTTGTATTTGTTTGTGTTCATTTATGTCTGTGAATTTAAAAAATAAAACGAAAAAGAAACAAAACCATACGGACAAGCAAGACGCTACCAAATGGCCCAATAACAGCTTAGCAACAACAAACTTGGAGACAAAACTTAAAACTTAGTATATTGGTTGGAGCCCTTCAAACAAAACATGAACAGAGTTACTTGGAGACAAAACTTTAACTTAGGATATTGGTTGGAGCCCTTCTTTGAAAGAAGGATCACTCCAAAAAAATAAGCATATGCCACTTTATACAGTAAACACATGGTATTCTTTAGTAAAAGGCGAAAGAATAGTTCGCTTTGTGCTCAATGCATGGCTGCGTACCTTTCAAAGGCATACCTGCTTGCACTAAATACTCAATTGTAATGTTCTTCTTTTTCTAAGCAGCCGATGTGGGATGGAAAGATGGACTTGACAGTTGACAATACACTTACGTTTATAAAAGGTTTCATATGTGTTCCCAAAATCTTTTCTACCCATAGTATCATTATTTGCAACTTCTATTGGACATTATAATTTACATAATCTTTGTTCTTAAAAAGTTAATGTCAAACCTACCTTTGAATGTTATCCTATAGACGTGCACAAATCGGGTATTTTTTAAATCCGGAACCGGTATAATCCGGTATTTGACCAGGTTTTGACCGGTTCCTCCGGGCTTTTTTCGGGTTTCAGGTAGGGTATGGTCGGGTTTTAACCGGGTATTTCCGGTTCCGGGTACGTCTGTGGAGAAATCCTATACCTGGTCCTACCTGCGGGTTGGGTACGGGTACAAACCCGGCCTTTTTGTACACCTCTATTATCCTATAGGCATTTAAGCCGAAACTGGAACCGAAAGTCGGTTAAGAAGAGGGTCACTCCAAACATTTGTTCTGATACTAAGTAACTTTTGTACTACCTGACTGGCGCTAAAAGCCGACTTATGAATTGTGTAGGGACTTTTGTCATCGATCAATGAATTATGTGTTCTCCACGACAACATTGCTCATTGAGATATTGCAATTCAAATCATAATTGGAAAGTGGGTTACGATAAGAAGTGAATACGAGTTGTTAGTAATGGTTAGTCGGAGTTAATTCGTGTATTGAAAGCCAACCTACTTGAATTAACCAGGTCTTTATGGTGGAAGTGGATTGATGGGTCTTTGATTAGCATTAAATTTGGTCATTATTGAAAGTAAGGTCAACTATTTTGTTACTACAGCTTATGACTTGATCCATGTTATATTTTGTTACTACAGTGTATGACTTTGTTTTCCTAATGAAACACCTTCATCCTGGCTCCTTCATTCGTCATACATGACATGCATAGGAGACCTCCGTCGTCATAAGCAATATGCAGTTTATAAATCGACATGTATAAACATTATAACTTATAACGCACCCATTTGGGAGATTCAGTTAACTACAGTCCTAATGTCGTCTAAATCAGAAATGTGACATTAATATCAAGGTAATCATCATCAAAGGTTACATCTGAAGATATATTACAGCATAGATTTAACGATAGTTCCATTATCACATTTACAATTATGCAAAATTCATCAAAAAAGACGCTAAATCCATTAAACATACAAACACGAAAAAAAAAAACTTCCAAAAAAAAACTACCGTTAAACAAGTTAAGAAGGCCAAAAAACATGCATGTACCGATTAATAACAGGTCTCCTCTGGTGCTGGACAACAATCATAAAATGAACAGGTTTAAAAACGAAGGTTAAACCGAATGAACAGAGAAAAGAAACATGCGGAAGAGTACCTGAGCAGTCTGCAAATCTGCACGATATTAACCGAATGTGTCAATCAGATCCGCTTCTTTCGGTTGGTAAATCACCTTCTCAAACATGTTTCGCAGCTTGTCATGTTGCACCATTTCTTCCAAAATCTTATCTTTTATAACAGTAGATGATACTTTATTGGAACTATTATTATTTTTTGAAGAAAAAACCAATTCGGACAAATGACTCTTTTCAACTTGTCTTATATACTTCTCGCCTTCCATTGACCCGGTAACAAGATGGTAAACATGAACCAGTTTCTTTTGACCAAGCCTATAAGCCCGACTTATAGCCTGTCGTTCGACGGAAGGGTTCCAATGCACATCAAGCAACACAACCCGTGAAGCACCCACCAAATTGATCCCCTCAGAACAAGCCCTAAGTGATGCAAGAAGCACTTTCGCTTCACTTTTGGGATCGTTAAGTGTGTTAATTGAACTTTGCCTTTGTTTCTCCTCTTGTTTACCGTCCATATACAAACACTCTCTGCCTTCGACCCATCGAAAATTGGCGTTCAAAAGTTCCATTATAAACTCTAAAGGCTTAAGATACTGACTGAAAACCAATACCTTTTCATTATGTGCATCACATAGCTTAATAAGTTCGATCAAAAACTCGGTCTTCACTCCAGCTTTCGGATCGTTTTTGAAGTTATTAAGCATTTTATGAAACCCTTCTGTACATATAGGAGAGTCCGGGGAAAGAAGTGAAGGATGGACGGATATTGACGACATTAAACAGTCGGTGCTCAAACTCGCTTTTGACCCGCCCATTTTTAACATAAGTGAGTTTTGTGTTCTGGTGGGCTTTAAAACAACCAAAGCATCCCTTAACCCCAGGAGTCGTTCTTGAAGAATCGTACCTTTATGGACATGAACAAATGGGTCAATCATGGCTCTAAGTTCTTGTAACTTTTGTTGACTTTTTTTAACCGAACTCGTGATAGAATCCCATTGACCTTTTGCTGCATTGTGCTTCCATCCACGTTTTTTAGTAACTTTCACACCGTTAAATGACGAACCGCCAAAAAATAACAATGGGTTCACAAGACATAAAGTGTTGTATAACTCGTCAAAGTTGTTCTGAAACGGCGTTCCTGATAAAATGATGCTTCTTTTGGTTTTGACGGTAAGAAGCGTCTTCCACATAAGACTTTGGTCATTACGGGGGGTATGACCTTCATCAAGTACTAAAAGAGTCGGGACTTTAAGAAGAAGGTCTTTCACAAGCTCATCTTCATCATTCTTTGAAGATCGTTTACGTTTTCCTTCTTCACCAGCAAGGCTTTCAAACAACCTATAAGTGATTCCCAAAATGCTCGGTATTTTCTTCCATGAATATAACTTTAGGCAACGGCTCCCGCTCAGGCTTTTGATGCCTCCGAATTTTTTTAAAAAAGTGGCAGCTTTTTTATATTCTTGACCAGAACACTCAGTGTTGTTTAAATTAAAAAACGGGAATTCAGTGTTCCATTTTTTAAACTCTTCTTCCCATGTAAGAAGCATAGAACGAGGAGCAACAATTAACGGTCTAGAACTCGGATACATTTTCAAAAACGCCTGAAGAAAAACGATTGTCAGACGGCTTTTACCAGTTCCGGGAGCGTGAGAGATTATGCATCCACTTCCGCCAGTAGGAAGACGTTTTTCTAGCTTATCAATGTAGATCCCGCCAGCTATTTTCTGCCAAATGAACTCAAAACCATCACGCTGGTGTGGATACATAGATTCTTTAACACCAGGAACCAAGTCCCAAACCGTTCCTTTCTCAAATTCATTCATGTTAGAATCATGATGGCGGTCTTGATTGCAGTCAGCCAACTTTAGATCAGAAAACTTCATGTTGTCTGTTTTGTCATGGTCATGGTCATGATCATGCCTGCCATGTCCACCCCTTCCGTTCTTACTCTGCATAAACCAAATCAACCAGAAGCATGTGATCAAATCAAATAAAAACAAAACTACATAAAGAACAAAACAAATACATGTAATATAGGTTGTTAATAATAAGCTGCAAGCTAGTGAATAAGAGAAAAGACTAACCAAAGGTGGTAAAATATCTCTAATTTCCATCTCAACATACGGACAATATCTACAAATCATACCAAACTCGTCATTAATGGTTAGTTCATGTTTTCCATGGTGACAACAAGTAGCTTGATCTGCTCCATCCACCAAGAAGTCAGCATCACCACGGCTAACCTGTGCATACCATAAATATCATTACAAGCACATGTCATTAAATATCTTTGTTAGCATAAATGAAAACTTACCATAGAGATGTCAGAACCAATTTCTGATAGCTGTAAGCACATGTTCATCTCATCAAAAAGCTCATCCATTTCTATCTCACATTCTGATTTATCTGGCTTTGTATCCTCCTCATCTTCAAACTTAAACTTATACGACTGTACTTGAACAACCTGAGTATTTTCTTCAGGTATGTCTTCTGTAAAAATGTCAACATACCTTTTAAACACGTTATCACCGTCCCCTTCATGCATCATTGCATCTTTGAGAATCTCCACAGCATTGACTTTACCTCCAAATTGATCAAAGGTTTTACTTGTGAACTTATCAGCCTTTGACGGGCCCTTTTCTTCAACTGCTTCCCATTGCCAACAAGTATCCTCATCAGTTTTGTTATTATTTCTACCAAAACCAAGTGAAGAATCTGCATCGGTCCGCCTCTTTTTCGAATCCCCCTCGACAGGTTTATCATAGCGCTTATGCTTTTCACCAACTACAGGCACAAAAAAGTCAACTTTCTTGGTCTTGCTTTTAGACATGTAAAAAGGTTTTGGATTGAAAATATGAGGTTCATAGTCATCTTTTTCACCATCCTCACTGTCACCAGAACTCAAACAAATAACCTCCTTATCTTCTGCAACAGCATTATTCTCTTCAGGTGACACCGCCTTCTGTGGATCATCTTCTTCCTGTTCAGATGACTTTAGCCCCGCATCAACATCTGCATCTGCATCTGCATCTGCATCTGCATCTGCTTGAACTGAGTCCAGCTCCACTGGACTGACCTTTACCTCATTGCTTTCCACACGAGAGCTATGTGAAGGATCATATTCTTCTAAACACGCAAAATCATCACCCAAGCAGGTTACACCTGCATCATCATCATCATCACTTTCACCAGATTCCAAACCAGGTGAAAGTGCAAAACCACGTGAACTTAAACTGCTATCTTTAGTATCTTTATTCCCCTTCCCTTTCAAACAATCACCGTTTGAAACAGTAGCATTATTCAATAGCCCTGTATCCGGTTCATTTTCGGAGTTACTGGCATTTCTCCCAAAGCAGCTATCACCTGGATATGAAAGAGCATCATCAGCAGCAGCAACAGAAGCACTGTTTTGCTGAGAATCATTTGTTCTGGAACTCTTGCGGCCACAATCTTCATCTAATTCATCTACAGAACTATTTTGGCTTGCTTTTTTACCTCTTTTACGAGATCGACCCCTTCGTAATGTCTCCTCGGTCATTTGCTCTTCAGAAACCTCTTCAATTCCAGAATTCACATGATTCTGCACATCATCTTCATCATCCTCCAATTCATCAATTAACTGAACTTGCGTCAAATTCTCACCCCTCTTTTTAAGCGCAAGCCTCGTTCTACACGACACAGATCCAACTTCATTCCTACCGCCATTACTTCCCCCTAAACCCTTACTGAATTTTCTAGAACTCTTATCCTTAGAAACATCTCCACTAACACTAGCCGTGACACGATCTCCATCATTCTCATCAACCAAACCACCACTGCCACTTCCGCCGTCACCGCCGCTATTCAGCGGTTTCTCGTTACTCTTCTTCTTCTTATTGTACTCTTTGTAAAGGTTATCGTAAGCAGAACGCGTCCGCTGATGCAACCTCGTCTTCGAGAAATCCATCAGACTTGAATCAACACAAAACAAATCACATTCAGCAACTTATAAACCGAATCAACAAAGATCACACTAGCAATGTCAAAATCAACAGTTAACAATTATTAGTTATCTATTTGTTAACTCCTCATTGAACACCTAACCACCGCAGTTTTATGCCTAAATTACCAGCAACACGAAAACGATAAATCCATCGAACTTCAAAAAACACCAGCACGAGCCACATTCAACGAATTATAAACCTAACTAAAGAAGAATACGCACTGTACAGCGTACAATAACACTAGCAAACACAAAAATTAACAGTTAACAATTATTAATCATCTATTTGTTAACTCCTCATTAAACACCTAACCGCTACAGTTTTATGCCTAAATTACCAGCAACACGAAACCGATAAATCCATCAGACTTCAAATACACCAAAACGAGTCACATTCAACAAATTCTACACCTAATCAACGAAGATCACACACCGTACCGTGTACAATAACACTAGCAAGTCCAAAATCAACAGTTGACAGCTACTAATTATCTATTTGTTAACTCCTCATTAAATACCTAACCGCCACAGTTTTACGCCTAAATTACCAGCAACACGAAACCGATAAATCCATCAGACTTCAAAAACACCAAAACGAGATCACACACGGTACAACGTACAATAAGTCAATAACACTAGCAAATTCAAAATCAACAGCTAACAATCATTAATTATCTATTTGTTAACCATGCCTAAATTACCAGCAACACGAAACCGATAAATCCACCGCACTTCAAAACACACGAAAACGTGTCACATTCAACAAATTACCAGCAACATGAAACCAATAAATCCATCAGACTTCAAAAAACACCAAAACAAGTCACATTCAATAAATTATAAACCTAATTCACAAAGATCACACGCCGTACAGCGTACAATAACACTATCTGACACTAATAAATCCACAATCAACAGTTAACAATTATTAATTATCTATCTGTTAATCCTCATTAAACACCTTACCACCACAGTTTTACGCCTAAATTACCAGCAACACGAAACCGATAAATCCACCTAACTTCAAAAACACCAAAACGAGTCACATTCAACAAATTATAAACCTAATCAACGAAGATCACACGCCGTACAGCGTACAATAACACTAGCTACAGCATAACAAATCCAGAATCAACAGTTAACAATTATTAATAATCTATTTGTTAACTCCTCATTAAACACCTAACCACCACAGTTTTACGCCTAAATTACCAGCAACACGAAACCGATAAATCCACCGGACTCTGAAAAACACAAAAACGAGTCACATTCAACTAATTCTAAACCTAATTCACGAAAATCACACACCGTACAACAATCAACAGTTAATAATAAAATAATATATATTAAACAGTACGAAACTAGTCACAATCAACAATCTATAAACCTAATCAACGAAGATCACACACCGTACAGCGTACAATGACACTAGCAGATACAAAAGTTAATTAACAATTAATAATAATAATAATTAAAATAAATAAATAATGAATAATTGTTGACTGTTCATTTAATACCCAACCGTCACAGTTTGACGGCTAAATAATCGAAGACATTATAAATCGGAAATTAAGGCATTGCTTACACTGGAAGAAGAAGAAGAAGAAGAAGAAGATACGACGGCGGTTAATAATAATATTATTAATAAGAACTAACCGGAGTTAACCGGAGTTAACGCTTGTGTCGACCTCACCCCCTCTTTTTGGGACTAACGACACTGGATTTGTAACAGGCCAGGCAGCATTGAAGGCGGCATCGGGCAAGGCTGCTAAACACGAGAGAGCTTGTTTGGAGAATCAACACGTGTTTATCGCCTTTGCCTTTGACACTTTTGGTTTCTTAGCTCCGGATGCCGTGGACCTTTTGAATAGAGTTCAGAAAGTTATGTATAGTAACGTATCAGTCCATAAGAATCAAAACTTTGTTTTTAGTCGGATTGGGTTTGCTATCCAAAAGGGGGTTGCGGCGCAGCTTGTTGCCCGCTTACCTGCCACTTCATTGTAAATCGTTTGGATGTTTCTATGTCACATAATGTAATATACCATAGAATCAAGGGTTGAAATAGATACTTATATTGCAATAGGCGCGAACAAGAGGTGAAAATAGTTAATATTATTGGTGACGATTGATTGAGAATGATATTATTATTGTTGTGTTACTGTTATTTCCCTTTTACTTTAGTGTTATTTTTGGTTATAGATTTGTACACACACATTCGGCATTGATACTTGTTGGCTGTTGCACATGTTGACCCAATGCAAGTCATGGTTTGGTTAGGGGTTTATCTAGTTAACATGTTTGGACTTTTTTTTATAAATCATAATTGATATCCGAGTGAGTGTTCCTGATATAGGTTTTCATATTTGTTTTGACGTTTTTGGCTTGACTCATTCAGAATCATCAATAAAGAGAAAGCTCGTCACTATTAGTCAGGTTATGAACATGTATTAAGTTTTATTTTTTAAAAGTATAAGAGCCATTAAATGATAATTTCATAAGAATAAAAAAATAGGTGGTATCTTACAGTCTCACACCATCTGCTACCGTTTGTTGTATAAGAGCGGGATCGTCTTCAAAAATCTCTTAAAATTTTGGAGCTTGGGATAAGTTAAAAAATGGGCCCCTAAAGTCACGTATTCACGTTCTTAGTTATGTTATTAACAATTAGACAATTTTGTCAATAGTGTCGTCTTTTGAAAGATCAAAACAAAAAATTAATAATAAACAAGTTACTAAAATGAGTCGTATAAAACATAACTGAAAGTTTTTATCTATAAAAACAAAAAACAAACACTACTTTTAAGAATTGAACCCATGACCTTTAATTCCATAGCGTAGCGCTCTTTCCATTTAACCAGTGGGTCATGTTTTGTGAATTGTTAAGTGTTGGTAACCTCCCTAGACTTGCTCTCGTCCAAAAATGTTAAGCTTTCCTGATGGTCGCTTATTTTGTTCAAAATTCGAATCAAGACAAGATCTCAACAGATAATTGAGTAAAATTTTTATTCAACTACCCGGTTTGCTCAACAGATTGTTCAATAGACAACTTATGTCGTATCTAATACTAATAACCTGCTACATTTACGAATTTTATATATAAATGATAATGTTGCATCTAAATTTGTATACAATACTATATAAAAAATTATAAAAAAAAAACATTTACACTTTGTTTCGATGTAATCATTACGTTTTAAATAGATTGATAAGCTGTGAAAATAAAAGATTTGCTGCATAGATTGCATAGAGCACTTGCAACATCCATAGCAAAATTTGTCTTAGGTGTCTTAAACTTGAAAGTAAATTACAACTTTACTCGAAATAGATGTTTATAAGGTAATATAGATTAAGATTATGTTAGTAATCTACGTTTAAATAATAACAAATGGGCCTATTTTAAACAATTTTATATGTTTTAATATTCCAAAATTAGGTTAAAAGATTTTTCATATAAAATTAGTAACTATGTCTATACTTTACCCTTAACGATCCGGATCAATTTTGGGTTGAACTTCTAAACATGTTTAGCTATAACAAGATGAATTCGCAAGTTGATACGTATATTTCTGTTCATATAGTAGTTATTTTATGCTAAATCAAATATGATTTCAATAATTTATGTCAAAACTTAAAATCAAGTTAGATCGATTTTATCAACATCTATCTTGAACACACGGGTTATGTTTAGATTCATCTGGTTTTTTATTTTTATCTAGACGCGTAAAATTTTGTTTTGTGGATTGGTTAGACCTAATGACCTATCAAGTTATGATTAGGAAATGTTTTAACACCCTTGTAAATAAACAAGGAGTTTGGTTCAAAATTGAAAGTTGAATTTAAATTGTAACAAGGAGTTTGGTTCAAAATTGAAAGTTGGATTAAATTGTAAAGTTTTCTGGTTACATTTATTAGAATTCATTTTACTATTTGCAAATATCAATGCCATTTAAGGCTTTCCAATTATTATATTAATTTTTTGTTTTACAAAACCCGTCTACCCGGGTACATCCATTGGCAAATGTCATCAACGCTCTTGATCGCAAACAATATTAGGTACAGTTTGTTTTTTAAGAGGTAAATGTTTGCATTATACAGACCACATTTGCAGACTGTTAAATAATAAATTCGAAGGGTGTTAATTTCACTTACAGTCAACATCGAAATTCGGAAGAGACGGTGGCAAAGAGCAACGGAGACGAGTTGTAACAAAGCAGGGTACAATAGGTTTATGCATTGGGTGTTGGATTTTGATCGGTGGAGTAGGGGTGGTGGAGGAGCGAGAGGTGGTGGCTAGGGATGAGAATTTGTGAATGAGAACGATGGTTTACGAAGTTAGAAGAGGTAAAAAGAGGTTGGGTCAGATATGCACCAAAAAGAGCCCGCGTAAATGATTTTTTTAACGAAATGTATGCAAGAAAACAAGCACTATAAAGAAGCTCATGTCGGTGCGGCGCAGACAGAATAGTTTTAGCAAAACTTTTTCAGTAACAATACACCTCCTTAGTCTCCTCTTTAACATCACGCCACTAATTACAGGGAAACCCACCACCTACCGCTAGAGTCTCCTCTTTTGATTCTTGCTTTCTTGTAATTACCTCCCAAATATTGAATGGTTCAATCTATCATCTTGTTGTTTTTCAAACTAATTATTATATAACTAAACTAATCAACTAATGTTAAATCAATTTATTGTTTATTAAGATGCTTTGATTAATAAATTAATTTCCTTTATACACCAAAGTATTTAAAATTATGTAATTAAACTATTTAGTTAACTTTTATATAATTAAACAATTAATTTTTTTATTAAAAAAGATTTCATTCCATAAAAAAGCATAACTAGCAAGAAACTAAATTGGTATAAAAGAAACCAATTAATATTATTAGAATTTATCATTGCAAATATCAATGCCAGTTATATCTTTCCATCTATGATCTTCTTGTTTTTAAACCAGTTATTGATTTACATTTAAGTTAATTAATTAATATTTTATTAAACTAGTAAAATTAATTTCAAGTTTAAACAATTTTTTGATTAATAAATTAATTTCCTATTTTAAAACCAAATAGTTAATGTTTAGGATATGGAATATGAGGTCAAGGTTTTAATTCTTGTGAAGTGTAACATATAGTTGTTTTATAAAAGATTAATGGTAAGGTGGCTAAGATATAGAATAGAAAGACAACGGTTTAATTTCTGTAGAGTGTAAAATAATGTCATTCAACAAGAAAAGGTTAATGTTTTATAGGTAAACTAATTTAATTATTATGTTTTTTCACAATTAAACCAATTAACCTTTTTTTAATAGTTAAAGATTTCACTCTATAAATAAGCAAAACTAAAAAGAAAGTAGATTGCTATAAAGGAAACTAATTAATTTAGTACCCGACCCGACCAATCAACTATTTTTTTAATAGTTAAATGGGGTTGACACGTTAACAACCAATCACAACTTGTTAAATAATGTGTTAGTTAAAACATACGTTCACAGTGACACGTTGTATCCGGATAGCAAACATTTATCCAAAACAACCGGTCTAATATAATCATATAATGAGTAACCTTTATACTAGATAGTGCAAAGTGCCACCCACATTATTCATACTTTGTTGATTGTACTTCACTTTGTTATTTTTTTTGCTTTGGTCCCATGGTGGTGGTGAGAGCCTTAAAGATTAAAAAAAAACACAAGAATGTGAAAGAGAGTGGTATCATGCAATTTTTCTTTGCTTTGGTCCCATGGTGGTGGTGGGTCTCATTTCTTTGATACACAAGGTCATATGACAACATCTTCCAATGTCTTTTAATTATTAAAATACTATTTTAATCATTTAAAAATATAATCACACAATTTTATAATATATAAAACTTATTTTCTTATTTTCTCTCTCACATGCACACAAAACACAACTCATGAAAACAATTGTTGTTTTATGATTTTCTCCCTCTTGAAGGTTAAGATCCATTGATGCTCCTTAAGAGAATCCCCTTTGTCTCTTTTATAACTTATTGTGACTTTGAAATTGGTGAGATGCATAGAAACTTACAAATTACAGAATGGCACATTGCTTGTTCCTTTCCTAGGGGGGCTCTCTAGATGCTAAAGTAACATACAAAACTAGATTCGAGTGTTTTATTTATAGCGTAAATTTCGTATAGTACACATAGAGACTTGAGATGTCTGGCAGGTTGGGCCGGTCTTTAATTTCAACATCTACCTTCTATATACTACAATCATCATATTTTGTTACTAAGTGAACAAGAGTTGAATTACTATACGTTAAATCTTAAAATGTTCGCACAAATATGATAAGTCAGAGGATTTTTACAGACGACAAAATGTTTAGATCTTATAACTCATAGTTATCATTACGATAGTGTTTAGGTCTTATAATGTTCTAGGAATTATCGAATGATTATGATATTGTGTGGGTGAAATTCCGTGATAATTTAATCATGGGTAAAACACTTAACACTTCACCAATGGTTGCTTTTACTGATCGAAAGCTCATCGACATATCATTAGTGAAATATTCACCGATGATTGTGTCATGGCAAATCATGACGGTTGTGTTTACCGACAAATGTTCTTTCATTGATGGTCTCTCTTTATCTAAGACGGTTTAAACCAAACTACTTTCCCAACATAAACCTGTTTGTTTAAATAAATTTATATTTTTTTGGTAAATGTATACAATGAAGAAAAAAATAAAAGAAGCCTACTTGTTAGCCGTATGCATGATGCTAGCTTTTTGTAGGTTAATTATATTTATTTAGAGTTTTAACTAGTGATGGGAAATTTATTATAAATAATATTATTAGGTTTAGTCAAATAATTCATGATATTATTATTGGTAGGATTTGGTTGAATCTTAAACACGAAATTATGAAAACACACCAAACATTTTTCCACCGCCATTATAGTACCTCTTGATCGTGCATGACACATTGGAAAGGCATTATATACAAATCCAAACAAACTTATGATACATATACACACACATATATACATATATTATGTGTATGTGTATGTATAGATAGAGAGAGGTTAAAGGTATATCAAATCAAAAGACATTTATGATACAAAAGGATATATAGCAAAATATGCGAGGAGGAAACGTCTTATTCTTCTCAGCGTTCTATCTTTGAGATGATTTTCTTATTTTCATGAGTTAGACTCTAATATCACCTAATGGAGTTATATGTGCTAAATCCTGTGACATATAGAACCGAAAAAAACGTTGTTAAAAGAAAAAGAGTAACCTGCGGTTTTCTTTTATGTGGGTTGTCTAAATTCGCGGTTTTAGTCAAATAGTTTCAAATTTGTGATTTTCGTCCATGTGGTTTCATTTCACTTGCAATTAAACCCGACCACGCTAACCCCATTAAGTCTGGTCGTTAAACCCATCAGCATGCATCTCACGTGAGAGGTGGTTTTGTTTTTTTCCTCCCCAAATAAACCCCAACCCTAATTCGCAAGCCCTCTCACGTGAGGGGCTGAGATTTATTTGGGGAGAAAAAGGACAAAACTGCCCCACGTGAGGTGCATGCTGATGGGTTTAACGACCAGACTTAATTTAACTCGGTTAGTGAGGTCGGGTTTAATTGCAAGTGAAATGAAACCACATGGACGAAAAATCGCAAATTAAAAACTATTGGACTAAAACCGTAAATTTAGACAAACCATAGGGATGAAAACCGCAGTTTACTCATAGAAAAAAAAAAGATACGAAATATGTCCTATAAGATATTAATTAGTTTCAAAAGGAAACAAGTATTAGTGTAGTAATGTTGTATTAGACGTCTAACAAATAAATAGATTATAGAAAAACTTGGTTTCTTGGTAAACAACGGCTCTTTTTGTACCTTTCATATTAGTTGAATTCAACAAGAAGGAATCAAACAATTTTTTCGGTTAAGGTTATTTTTATAGATTTATTACCCGGCGTAATACGGCATGTTATTTACAACACAGACATACTATGCATTCATACTACTCTTACATTTTGTTTTTTTTAACAACAATGTAAACACCTACTATTTCTAGTATTTGTTTCATAATTCTAACTCCATACCATTTTACTGCAACTTTTAACGTATATTTTAAACAAGTTAATATAAAAACCAATATATAGTTATAAGAACTAAACGATGCACTTTTAAGCCTTGATCGTGGAATAAAGAGGGGACGACTGCTGTTTATGAAGTCCAAGAGACGCCAGAGAATGAGATCTTGACGATCCAACGAAATGTGATCGCAAAGCTAAAAGTGGTTTCCCTCAAAGTTTCACAATCACGGAATCATCCCATTAAGCTTAATTATGTAATAGATTATAGAGTAATAATCAAAGGTTTAAGAATATTATTATACATTATCATTCTATGATGGAGATCAAATGACTATTAGGTACCTATAGCCTAGACAGACAATAGTTGATGTGCATAATAACTATTTTAATGTAATTGCATGTGTGTATGTTTCACCATGTCCTCTAAAATGTAATTTTGTGCATCTATATTCTAGTACCACTAAAAAGAGAGCATTATTTATGGAATTGAGAATAGAATAAAGAAAAAAGGGAGAGTGAATAATATTGAAAAAGGACTATAATAAATTTAATAAAGTGGTTTGGCATGACATGAGTGAATACATATAATAACAATAATGGTGGTCACAAGGGACTTGGGAGAAGGAACCATCTAAGGACATGCACCACACTCATCAAGTCAGGGTCAGTGAGCAATTTATGTTATGGGATAAAGCAAAGGCAGGGCATGGTGGTGCATGGGGTCCTTTTGCTCATGTTTTGGTTCATTGTAAGAGGTGTCTAGTTATCATAGCAAGCATTTGGATTAACTTGTGTGTGCTAAGAGAACTTGTATAATATTAGTTAATGTAAAAAGTATATGCTTTTTTTAAATAATAATAATAAGAGTTAATGTATCAAATTGAAATAATATAATGAAGATGAAATGGAGATTTTAATGTAATGAAAGTGTAAAAGTGGCTATTGTATGCATGTTCTTAACTTTATGTAACAAGTGGGATACATTTTAGTAGAAGTTTTAACTAAGTTTACTATGTTAAAAAAAGGTCGTTATATTCAAACACCGCTCCCATGGTGTGTTAATAACTTTATACGGTTTATATAGGGGCTATATGAGTCGTATAACCCTCACATGACTAACTAATGTACGAATGATAGCTTTTCCAGTCTATACGGGTCGTATAGCCCACTCTCCATCACAACATGACAAAATTTTGCACCTATACGGCTTGTATAGCCACTATGATGTGGGAATAACCTGTGACTTAAAAAAGAGTATTTCAATTTGCCACATATAAATACAGTTGTAGAAGAGGAGATACCCTAGGTAGAAGCCGGATTGATGACCACAATGACTGAGGATGAAGTCGCATTTGATGAGTACCTACGCAATAGCTCGGGTTCGGTGGATGAAGATTAAACACATCACGATAGCGACAAATTAAAAACATTAAAAAAGATATTATGAGTCACATATTTTATTTTTTTCAATGTATTACAATTTATGGCTTTCTGAGTTTTTTTAAATATTAAATAAAAAGTGATTTTCAGTTATTTTTGTTTAGTTTGTATATAAATTTTTTTATAATAAGTATTGAAATTAGATTTTTAGTAAAGAAAACCAGTTTGGATCCGAAAGGCCAAAAGGGTTTCAACCCGGCCCAAACTCATTTGTATAGGATTTTAATGTTTTCTCTATAGCTTGTTTATGACCCGGACCGATTTCGACACTAACCAGTTTTGACTAATAACTGACCAAACCGATTTGGTTTACAAGATTCGAAACGGTTTAGGCCTATAACCCGATTTGTACACCTTTAGTAAGTTAGTCCAAATCTTAATTTATCTTATGGGCTACTCGAACTTTAGCCCAAAATTCATGGCCCAAGTAAAACAAATCATGAACAAAACTTCGAAACCGTAGAAACCCCTTAGAATTGGTGGCGGGCCAGGTCAACAAAGTTGTCATGGGTGGCCTTTTGTCAGTGGGTGTACCCAGGTGGCATGGGTTCGTTCAAAAAATAAAAATAAAGAAACATACACAACCAAATTAACTATTCAATTTAACAAGCAAAAAAAGGTTAAAACACACATTGATCGATACCGCTCCATCGTACTGTTAACTGAACCAAGACCGTTGAAAACACCAACCGATAACGGGTATCTTCTGCAAAATAACCGATACCGTGGGCCAGAAGCCGCTGCATAGAGTGATCATAACTTCATAACTAACTAATAGCAAAGTTGAAGTAATAATCTCATTTAAAAAAAATGAAGCAAACCTAAAGAGAACAATGACCCCATAAGCCTCTGCAGCCATTCCTATAATAGGCCACCCGACGATAACAAAGAAGAAGCCGGTACCAAAAGAAACCGTGCCCTTAAAGTTACTTTGTTTCGTGAAGAATTCTAAAGACGATTTGAGTCCAATGGTTGTTATAACTCCCGAGATGAATAGGATCTGATTTGGTACCGAATAAATGTGACCATTTGTTAGTAACTGTTTATTAGGTATATTAGTAATAAGAGAGTTGAATAAGTACTCCAAGGAACCAACATTTCCAATGGCAAGTAGTCCCTTGTCAAAGAACAAAATGATTCCAAGAAGCCAGAAAAAGACGCCGAATCCGGTTAATCCTAACCCGATCTCTGTTCGATCAAAGAAAAAAATCGGTTAGTGAAGTTATATTTTTAAAAAATAAACCGGTTAATGTCACCAAGACATCCTAGTGAAAATTATGACTACATTATATGTAACACCTAGAAAAATCCCACATCGGTTGTAGAACCTTTTGAAATTCCCGGCAATAAACAAATATGTGTGCTCCAAGAGTAAACACACTCCGGGGCACAACACGACTCGACATAAAAAAGAAAAATGTTACACTGTGTTTGGAGTTATGAGACTCATAAGTAGTGGACGTAAAGGTCTCGACGAGCCAGATCATGTTAGTAGAATTCTATTATTTAATTAGAGCCCTAACTTGAAAGTCAAAATATATTCCCCCAATTTAAACAATTTTTACCAGCTAGGGGGCACTAGGGGTGCAATCGAGCCGAGCTGCTCGAGATCGGCTCGTTAAAAAGCTCGATCAAGCCGAACTGAATCGAGCCCGAGCCTAAAAGTAAGCTCGTTTTATAAACGAGCATGAGCCCGGAGCTCGAGTCGGCTTGTGAGCCTGTCATTTATATAATTTTAAAAAATATATATTTAATAATTATTAATTAATATATATAATGTTATGCAAAAGAATAAAAATAACTAAATAACATATATTATTTTACGCATAAAATTATTATAGTTAAAAAATTATAAAAATAATTTTAATTATATAAAAAATAATTGATAAATAGTAAACGAGCCGAGCCCGAGCCGAGCTCGATCTTGAAAAAAAACTCACGAGCCGAGCTCAAACTTTGAAAATAGAGATCGAAACAAGCCAAGCTCAAGCTCTGTGTAAGTTAAACGAGCCAAGCTCGACCCTTGGCTCGGCTCGTTTGCACCTAGGGGGCACTACCCCCTTGGAACCCCATTGGTAACATCATGATAAACTAAAACAAGCGTGCACTCTGCACCTCCTGACTTATTTTCATGATTTTTAATTGGTCGACAAGTCAATCCAATTACATTAAAATATCTAACGGAGTCTAGTTTAGTGATTTCAGTATTCAATTAACATATCATCGAAACCGTAGAGAGAATTTACAAAAAGCTGTTGAAAACTCACGTTTCAAGTCGTCCATCTCCAAAATAATAAGCTAACAGCAGATCAATGAAACAGATCAAGATTGATCCAAAGGTTACAATAGCACATACCAAGATATCAGATATTGATAACAGATTTAATATATAAAATGTATATGGAGATAAACCCGTTATCGCTGTTTCGTATAGGTCTCGTTTGTGAAGAACTCGATCAATGCGACAATGTCTCTGTGTTAAAAACAGTTTTTATTATTTAGGCTCGAGCCCAACAGCTATTATGGGCCATTTTCTTTTTAAAGTTGTAGGCTTGTAGCAAGTAGCAAGTAGCAAGTAAGTACTTATTTCCGGTTTGATCATGATGACGTCCGAGTTTTATTATTAATGGGCTTTCGGGTGAGTGGATTTTTTCTAGAACTGGATATAATTTGGAGGTGCTTAAGAGTTCCGTACGACTGGGTTGGGATAGCTGGCCGGTGGCATTTTGCCGTTGGGTCACATCGTACAAAGTACCTAAAAAATTGTTTGTTCGTTGGCCGTTCAAAAAAAAAGGAGGGGGGGGGGGGTTGGGATTCCTTATTTTACTTTCTTATAACTTTTGAAACTTTTCCTCTCACAATATAAGCAATTTCAAACACCTTATTACTTTTCAAAAAGTTTATAAGTTATAAATTGGTAAAAATAAGCAATCCCAAACACCCCCCAAGAGCTGGCGTGAACTGGCTAATCCGTTAGTGGCTACATAGCTTACAAATTCCATCTAGTCCAATCTAAATCCAAACAATTCGTTCTATTTATAATCCAAAAAGAAAACTTAACTTTTAGTATCTTCGAGGATGCTATCAACGTTAATCGTCTTGTTTGAGTATATATAGTCACTACGGGTCTTCCACAAGCACCAACAAACCACCATAATAATTGAATGAAACTGAATAACCATCTTCCTCTTATGCTCTATATGGGGCATATGTTTGTGAATGTCAAACGTGTCTTTAATGAAAAAAAAACATAGGTGGGTAGAATATATGAGAATCGTTGAAGTCATATTTAGAAAAGATCTAGAAGATGCATCATGAACGATTGATGAGTGGTCACACGAAGGCCATGGGGGAATGATCGCTCAAAGTCGAACTAGAATCGTGGTTGGATGAAAGGTCAATTTGGTTCACATGAGGAGGGGGTGAGCATGTAAGAGAGAAAGAAATACACCCTTTAACATTAGCGCAGAGATTGACATTCCACGTGAGAATGGTATACCATATACAAAGACAATGGTATACCATATACAAAGACAAAGTTTAACCAAACATCTCTTATCAAATTTTACAGAAACTAGTTATAAAATATAATTTAACTTTTGAAAATAAAACCATCAATCCCAACAATAACAAAACTATATAAGGGTCTAAAGATGGTAAGATGCAGGCAACTTACCTCTACCCGTAAGAATAAAGAGACTGCTTTCGGTGAGATTCCCGACTTGATATCAGTTTTGCATCAAGCACTGGACATAAGTCACATAACACTCAACTATCGGGACTCCGAGCAATCGGTGCATGTACATTTGTTCTTCGGCTATCAACGCCACCACATGATGCATGATTAACCTTCCGCCACATTTAACACTATTTTCACAAAATTAATAAAATAATGCCAAACTTAATACAATTTCATTTTTGTCCCTCGATAACCCACACATATATACATTACAGTATACGCGTGCATCGCAAGATGTTAAACCATTTATAAAAATGGAATAAATAAATATAAAATGTAGTATAATAATAAGTTAATAACAGCAAGATTTGGAGCAGCAATAGCTAAGAAAGACTGACTGACTGACTGACTGACTGGATCAATAGACGACAACAGTATCATTTCAATTTCAAATCAATTCAAAATCGACTGCTCAAAACAAACATCACTATTATTACTTGATTGTGATCTGATCAAATCGAAATCAAATGGCACCAGTATCGGCACTAGCGAAGTACAAACTAGTATTCTTAGGCGATCAATCCGTCGGCAAAACCAGCATCATCACTCGCTTCATGTACGACAAGTTCGATACATCTTATCAGGTACATTAATCCTTCAATCTGAATATTATTATATCAAATCTGTCATCTGTTTGTATCAGATCTGTTGCTTATGTTACTTTACTTTCTGTTAGTATGAATTTGTAGTTTCAGTTTGTAACGTGTTTAGTTGTGAGCTAGGGTTTATAGATTTAGAATTTAGCTGATCAATTCTGTTACAATAAGCTAGCTAGGGCTCGTTTAGTGTTGTTAAACTCGGTCTAGGCGCGATGTATTTGACGAGAATTCGGTAGGTTGCCGAGGCGAGTTTCTTCAACTCGGCCAGCATTACTCGGAATCGGTCAAACTCGGAACTAGTCGGTCCAACTCGGTCACGTCAGATTGTCGATGTTTTTCACGGAGATAACTTGGAAGACGAGAATTAAGTGAATACTAGGTTTATAATTTCAAAGAAATCTTTTAGTATTTGAACATTTATCTGTTCAATCTGAATATTAGATCAAGTTTGTGAGCTGTGTGTATTAGATCTGTTGTGCTAGAGTTTTGAGATTCAGAATTTAGTTGATTAGTTATGTTACAATATGCTAGGGCTTGTTTAGTGTTCAGGTTCCTTAGATGAGTATGTATGTATGTATACTACACATTGGTGCAATATCGTGATCCAGAAGCTATTGTACACACTATAAGTTTGAATGCCTAAAACTGAAAATACTAGCTGTGTTGCTATTGCTCCACACAAGTCACAACGCGTGTAAATTATGGATCTGCGTTACGTGCACTTATGGTTTGAATGCCGAGTCTCGTTAAACTACTTTACAACTCTCTTAGCCTAGCTAGTTGCTCTTTTAGGTTTATGAAATGAACATTTTAACTGTATGATCGTTATCACAGGTTATTGATTTCTTGTTAATTATGCTTTTGATGCAAACTCTTTATACATGTTTGTGTTGACTTAATCTCTTTAAAGTGAGCTCAAATCCATATGCCTTTAACTAAATTCTGCCATGTAGTTTTTATTGCTTTAGTTTGTATGAGTTTTCTGTTCCAATTTGAAGTTTTACAAGTTGTGTTAGGGTTTATGATTTTGAATTTAGGTGAATAATTCTGTTACAAGAAGCTAGGGCTGTTTTGTGTTCAGGTTACTTAGATGAGTATGAATTCTTCAAATTGGTGGAATATTGTGATCCGGAAGTTTGCTCATGTGATGGTTTTTTTAGGTTTAAGACTTAAGTAATGAATATTTTAAGTATATGATAAACTTTTTGTTTATTATGCTTTTGACAGTGTTGTAAAAATCGTGGTTAGTCACCGATTAATTGCTAATCAGTATGCCAGCGATACGATTTCACCTAATAGGACCAACATATCGATAGTCAGTCAAAGTTGGTCCAAATCGGCTCAAAATTTTCAAAACCAGTCAAAATATGTGAAAATTGGTCAACATTGTTCAAAATCTTTTAAGTTTTAAAAAAATTATTACTTATAATCCAATCCGATTAATAAGTTAGAAAATTTTTGTGTGTATATATACGTATATATAAGTTGTAAAATTACATATAAAATTCTAATCCGATTAATCCTACCGCTCGACTAGCGCCTAGCGAATTCTACAACACTGGCTTTTGATGCAAACTCTTTATGTTACATGTTTATGTTCTGTTGTATTTAAATGTTAATGTTGACTTGATCTTTTAAAATTGAGCTTGAATCGATATGCCTTTGACTAAATTATGTTTAATTTTGACCAGGCAACTATTGGAATTGACTTCTTGTCAAAGACAATGTATCTTGAAGATCGGACTGTTCGCCTGCAGTTGTGGTAAGATGTTCTGCCATCGTTTATTTCAATTCTGTTCTGTTTGTTATCAGTTTAATCTATTAGAAAATTCATTTCGATTGAAAATATGTGGAGCCAAATGTGAAGTCAATATACTGACACATGTAACTTTTATGTGTTAAAATAGTTCAATTTGTACTTTTGTTTTGGTTTCATCATGATTCATGAGGAGCCAAATAACAGAGATGTAGGTGTCAGAGTTTACTCTGTAACATTACAAATAATGTATTTGCCATGTGATTGCTTAGTACAAATACGAGATAAAGCCAAATCTCTTTGTGATGTTTCTTTTGAATGATATTGACCAAATTATACCGTATCATCTTCAGGGATACGGCAGGACAAGAGAGATTCAGGAGTCTTATTCCAAGCTACATAAGGGATTCTTCAGTTGCAGTGATTATATATGATGTTGCCAGTATGAAATAATGATTTCTGAAATATATTTTAATTTCCTATTACAATGGCCCGAGTTATAACTTCCAAAATTGTTTTCTGTGTTGGTGGTTTAGGTCGGCAGACTTTTCTAAACACTATTAAGTGGATCGAGGAGGTTCGTGCAGAGAGAGGTAGTGATGTTATTATTGTTCTTGTTGGGAACAAGACTGATCTCGTGGAAAAAAGGTGATGTTATTAATCATGCTTGTTGATTTATATAGTCAAAGATTGATTATGATGATATAAAACGTGCATCAATTTACATCTCTTCTTTATAAACATCGGTCACAAACCATAATTATTATTTTGATGGTTTTTGATTATTGCTTGATTGATTGTCTTAATATGAAGTTTCTCATGTTGTCATTTGTCTATGATTCACCAGGCAAGTCTCGGTGGAGGAAGGCGAAGCAAAAGCTACTGAGCTAAATGTCATGTTTATAGAAACAAGTGCCAAGGCTGGGTTCAATATAAAGGTATCTAACACATGAAAAAGTTGTTATATCATATTTTATTAGGTTTGAGTTATTATTATTATTATTATTATTATTATTATTATTATTATTATTATTAGGGAATATCTCATAGAATAGTAACCAACTTTAGTGTTCCAATTAGGTCACTCATGCATATTTTCCTCAAATCGGGTCACTAAATCTTCAAATCGAGTCTCACCGATTTTTTTGTGCGTCAAGAAAGAAATGGAGGATAAGATTTGGGGTCGGAATTTGCAATATATGTAGTTAAATTTTAAAAAAATTAAAAATAAACGTTAATTATATTAAAATTCAAAATTAAAAAATAAAATCCACGTCGTCACTCAACGTCAACATAAAAAAAAAGATAAAGAGATTTCTTATGTGAAACAAAAAGGACATGTTAAAACCTTTAATTTAATAAAATATGAAAGTTGAGTGATTTAATTGGAACACTTTTTAAAGTTGAGTGACCTAATTGAAACAGTTTTGAAACTTGGTTACTATTATATGAAATTGCCCCTTATTATTATTATTATTATTAATGATGATGATTGATGATGATAATAATATTATTACAGGCTTTATTTAGAAAAATAGCAGCAGCGTTACCAGGAATGGAAACACTATCCTCAACAAAACATGAAGAACTGGTTGATGTGAATTTGAAGTCTTTGAGTGTGAATTCATCCCAGCCCGAATCTGGTGGTTGTGCTTGCTAGTTAATTGGTTAGAACCAGAAATTATCAACCGCAGCCCGCATGTTTATCGCTTTGGTATCATCATTTACCGTAAATGTATGTAACTATTTCTCTCTTTTTTGACTTTTCAATCATTCTACTTGTTCCTGAGTTGTCATTTGTCGCGTGTAAAAAGATTTGTGTAGATTTGCCAAGATTGAGTTTTGTTTTATATTGATCAAGGATGTATCAAGACGTACGTCGTTTAAATTTGAACTTCATTTTATTTTAAGAGTTTTCAGTAAATTTATCATATTGATGAATATCTTGTAAACGAGCTATAAGCCGCTTGTGAATTACTCGTCAAGTTTAAATGAGATTTGAGTCTAATTTGAGGCCCATTTAACAAACGAGCTTACGCCCAAGCTTCATAATGAGCTTGACTAGGCGCATGTAGACTTGAACATAAAACCGTAGCCGGACCTAGAACCAAACTGGATCCACCGGAACTGGTAACCACCCACCCTGCCAAAACCCGGACCCGACTTGGCCAAAACATGATAAAACGGTCAAAACCCAACCATACCCGGAACCGGTTTCAGTTTAAAAAAACCCGGTTTAGGCCCTTCTAGGCGCCCGAGCTTAACTAGTTTTTATTTATATAAATATTAATTACATAATAAATATTGCTGTATGAAAATATGTATAGAAACATTCAAATAAATAAAATAATTAATAAATAATAAACGAGTCAAATTCAAGCTCGAGTTTTAAACATAGAGAACGATAAGCCGAGCTCAAGCTTAGCCAAGCTCAGTTCACCCTTAATATTGAGGTTAGCAAGGAAGAAAATTAAAGCTCTAGATTCATATGACAAAACATTTGTACATTTTTTTCTTTAAAATATAAAGTTTGATATTTTTAAAAATTAAATAATACATAATAGTTATAGATAGGGGTAATGGGGTATCCACTAGAGGTGGTCAAAAAAACCGGTCCTCGAACCGGTTTGCCGGTTTAAACCGGAAACCGGTTTTTAAGAAAACCGGTTTTTTGTAAACCGGTTTGACCGGTTTACAAACCGGCGGTTTATATATCGGTTACACAATTTGGAGCCAAAACCGGTTTTATAACCGGTTATAAAAAAAACCGGTTTTTTTTATTAACCGGTTATTAAAAAACCGGTTTTTTTAATAACCGGTTTTTTAAAAAACCGGTTAACCGGTTTTTTTATAAACCGGTTTTTGACCGTTATAAAAAAACCGGTTAACCGGTTAAAAACCGGTTTTTTTCCCGTTGAGTAACGGCCATATAGCCGTTTTTTATAATTTTTGACCGTTTTTTTTTTTCCCCATTTTACCCCCACAAACATCTATATATAGCTTAGGTTGGGTATTGGTTAGATCACACTCGATTATACAACTCCAAACGCTCTAAACGTTTATTACATACGCGATTATTTTGTTATCTCACGCTCAATTATACCACATTACCACTCCATACGCTCTTATTTCGTAGTCGATTATCATGGCCTCCCAAAGTGCTACTTCATCCGTCAACATGGGTGCCTCGAACACGGGAGAAACGGTCGTTCGGGTCATCCCCACGAAACGAAACCAAGATGTTTGGCAACATTTCGACCTATGCGAAATGTCTAACGGTACCCAAAAAGCTCGATGCAAACATTGTTTGAAGTTTTATGGCAAAGATGCAAACTCCACTTTAAGAGCGCATGTACAAAGGCCCTTTTGCAAGGCCTTGAAGGACGAATCGGGAAGTAGTTCGCAGCCGGAGATGACGAATCAAGGAACGGTGTTTACGAACGACCTTGAAGCGGTACGTCAAAAGTTTTCAAACTTTGTGATTCAAAATACACTTCCTTTCAACCACTTCGACAACCCTCAATTCACGGAGATGATGCAAAAGTATGTTCAACCACGCTGCCAACACGTAAGTCGTTCGACCCTTAGAAGAGATTGTCTTAAAGCTTGGAAAAACGCTAAATCCGAACTAATTTCATACTTTTCAAACTTACAAACTGGTGTAAACTTAACAACGGATGTGTGGTCGGTACCTAATGGTTCGCCCGACTCATACATTTGTGTGACGGCTCATTGGGTTGACCCCGGGTCGTGGCAAATGATGAAACGAACCGTTGCGTTTCAATTGTTTGATTACCCGCACACGGGTAGAAATATTTTTAAACTCTTGGATAAAGTCATTCGACAATACAAGATTGAAGATAAAATCTTTTCAATTTCGTTTGATAACGCGTCCAACAATACGGCCGCGGTTGGCCATTTAAAATTAAAGTATAAACCTATTTGTGATGGAGCGTTTTTTCATAGCCGATGCATTGCACATATTATCAACTTGGCCGTGCAAGATGGGTTAAACGTGATCGAAACGCAAAGAAACAATTTTAAAAGAATGTTACGAGATGTTTTTAGCAACAATAAAACATTTTCAAGATACAAAAAATTTTGTGATGAAGCTAATTGTCAATGGTTGGGGCCCAATTGGGATTGTCCAACAAGATGGAACTCGACTTGTGATATGTTTGAGAAAGCCATCCAACAAAAAGAATCACTAATTGCGTTTCATCAAATAATGTCAAGTAGGGGTAAATGTGCACCGTACGATCCTAGAAACTGGTTATTGATTGAGATCGTTACGGAGGTCCTTCAAATTTTTAAATCTTGCACAACTAGTTTATCCGGGGTTTACTATCCAACAAGCCCCATTGCTTTACCAAAAATTGCTGTCATGTGCACAAAGTTGAGTGAACTTCATTGTAGGGGTGCACCTTATTTTGATATGGGTGTAAAAATGAAAGAAAAATTTAGAAAATATTTTCAACAACTACCCGCTGTTTTGACATGTGCTGCTGCGTTAAACCCTTGCATAAATGTTGGTGGTGTTGAAGCTTTAATAGAAAAAATTTGTGATGAGCTAGAGTTAAACGACGATCAAAACCCCTATTATAACCAAACTTTAAAGAATGCTTTCAACACCACCTTGTCTAACATGTATGATGTTTACCTTACAAAATACGGGTCGTCTTCCCAAATTCATGACTCGTTAAAAGCTGTTGCCCAATCCCAATCCCAAACCGACCTTGAAATGGGGATGTACTACATGATTTGGGAAGACGCCGGTAAACGTCAAAAGGTAAACACCCCAAGCAGTGAACTTGGAAGGTATGGTGGTACCAACTTTGTGAAACACATGACTCCAGATGAATTTAGAAGTCTTGATTTGCTGGCTTGGTGGAGAGGTAAGGAGGATGAGTTTCCGATCCTCGCCGCCATGGCCAAAGATTTACTAACGGTCCAAGCTTCCACGGTAGCTTCGGAGTCTGCTTTTTCTGTTTCTGGCAGGGTTATATCGATTAGGAGGACTCGACTCACTCCACCAGCTGTAGAGATGTCTATTTGCTACAAGGATTACTTGGACTCTTTAGATAGGGCACAACATCAACGCTCACTCGAGGGGGAAATGGACTATGAGGCGGGCTTGTATGAAGACGAGGTCAATCAAGGACACACTCAACCAATGACCGATGAAGAAGCCGCGTACGACGATTACATAAGGAATAGCTCGGGATCGGGTAGCGAAGAAAATAATGAGTAAGAAACAGCAAGTTGTTAATGTAATCGTGTCTAAGCATTCTTTAATGTTTGTATTTTTGAGTTACGAATATGCGATAACGATTTAATGTTTGTATTTTTAATGTAAAAGCTATAAATGAAAGTTATGTGTTTTTAATCTTTCAAGCAAAGAACCCTAACAACGAAAGCAAAGAATGGAGTCAGTCCGTTTTGCCTTGTAGTTACCGGTTTGTTTATACTGTGAAAAAATAATGGTTATTTAAAAAAAAAAAAAAAAACCGGTTAACCGGTTAGACCGGTTATTAAAAAACCGGTTAATAAAAAAACCGGTTTATTAACCGGTTCTAACCGGTTCCCAAACCGGTCCTAACCGGTTTGACCTGTTATGGTTTTCATACACAAAAACCGGTTATTAACCGGTCCGGTTATTAACCGAACCGGTTTTTTTAAAAAAACCGATTTGTGCACCTCTAGTATCCACTAAGACCTGAAAGCCCATGAAAAGAGTTTATAGGATGAGGCCTTTAATGGCAACCATTCATATGAAGATAATAAAAACCACCTTCTAAAAAGTAAAAAAACACAACACAAGTCTTATATCCACATTCACAAAAAACACAAACACAAACACAAACACAAACACAAACACACACACACACACACATACTTACTAAATGGCTCTTAGAATCTGGGCTTCTTCCACTGCCAATGCTCTAAGGCTATCATCCTCTACTATCACCACACCTCATTTCTCACCTCTTGCAAGATGCTTCTCTTCAGGTAATTTATTTGCATCCCTAGTACCATGTTATAACAGTCACTAGACGCTGCCAGGTCGGTCGACTGAGAAGTTGCGAGAACTCGGCCTAGGTGGGGAGTACTCGGGGATTATTCGTCGAGTACTCGCCACCTAAACTGTTGTTTACGACACCGTCCCTACCCCTTAGGGACACCTCTCCAATCATTGGCGAAGCTTGGACAGAATGACAGGGCAGACTCAAAATGTATTTTATATTTAAAAAAAAAATCATAAACCGGGGGGGGGGGGGTGTCAATATTTTGGTTGAAAACTAGTATATTTACACTACGTGTAAAAATTTTCGGGCGAAAAAAGGTAAATTTACACCCCTCCAATCATTGGCGTAGCTTGGACGAGAACGTAAGGCCAGGCTCAAAATGTATTTAAAAAAACATAAACGAGGGGGGGCTCAAAATTTTGGTTGAAAACGGGTAAATTTACACTACCTATAAAAATTTTCGGGCGAAAAACAGTTAAATTTACACTAGTGCGAAAAAAAGGAGGGTCGGGCCAACCCTGACCCTCACTATCCTTAGCCCATGCCTCCAATCCCCATTCTCTTTATGTTGTTTGTTGGAATATGCAAAATTTAGAGGGCAAAATAGTAATTTGATGCATGCATTTGTGAATATAGTGGTATTGGATGGGTTGAAGTATGCAAGTTCACATGAATGGGTGAAACATGAAGGGCCTGTTGCTACTATTGGTATCACTGACCATGCTCAGGTTCTTTTTCTTTTCTTTTAATATTTAATATCTAGGCTTGTACCCGTATTAACGTGCATTTGGTTAGTATGAGTTAAGTTCGTTACGATACCGAGACCAGATATAAAAAAAACTAATCTGTCAACACAGAACACAACAGCGACACTCGTATAGCGTATTAAGAAATACAAATTTAATTTATGATTAAAGCGACACGGATTCGATTCGTATAGGTGAGCTTCATTAACATTAAACCCAAAAATTATATTAGTTAAATGCCTAGAAAAATAACATATTTAAAATGACGTTTATATGGTTGTAAAATCTGGGTGTTGCGGCGGCTACTTGACGCAAATTGGGTCGGTTTCGGTTCTGTTAGCCATAGTTTCGGAACTAAAACATAAATAACAAATTACATATTTAAAGCGAAAAAAACAACTGGCAGAAAGTAGTGCCCCATGTGGACCAATGAGCCTGTTACGGCACCAACCATTGATCTTTATCTATATGCATACATAATATATAATATACTTTAAGTAACTCAAATATGAATAATATTAATAAGCTTATGAACCTGCTGAAGGTTATAGACTTATATTAGAGGTGACCAATGTGACCCAGGGGTTGAATGTGTTGTATTATAATGTATATAATGGGTCATAATGAGTCAAACTAAAAATATAAAAGGATTGAAACGGGCAAAAAGGGTAGACATTTCTCGATTTTTTTTATGGAACAAGAAAAACGGAGGAAAGTTTTTAGTATTTTTTACTTTTTTTAGTTATAAATTTATAACTACATATATGATATAAGTCTTATATCATATATATAGTTATAACTTATAAATAATTATGTAGCTTAATATAAATGCAGGACCATCTTGGAGAAGTGGTGTTTGTGGATTTACCAGAGATTGGTAGCTCAGTGACCAAAGCCACCGGGTTTGGGGCCGTGGAAAGTGTGAAAGCCACCAGTGACGTTAACTCCCCAATCTCTGGAGAGGTCGTGGAGGTTAACAAGAAGCTCACTGAAAATGCCGGCTTGGTAAATAAAATAAACATTCTTGTTTTGTTTTGTTTTTTTTTCTAAATATAATTTAATAAGGTTTTGTTCACGGTAGGGGTGACAAATGTGACCCATTGGGTTGCATAGATTGTATTAAAATGTATATAATGGGTCAGAATTGGTCAAATTAAAAAAAAAAGTTGATTGAAACGGGTCAAAAGGGTTTGACATTTCTCAAGTTTTTTTTTCGGAGGAAAGTTTTTTGTACTTTTACTTTTTTAGTTTTTGATTTATACTTCGAGTTATGATTTTTAATTATTTTTTTTGGATTTTTTAATGAGGGGGTTTTTAAAATGGGTTAAAATAACTTAAAATGGGTTGAGATTTCAAAAACCCATTTTAATCCATTTCAGAAACCCCTCACTAAAAAATCCAAAAAAAAAAATAATTAAAAAATCATAACTCGAAATATAAATAAAAAACTAAAAAAGTAAAAGTACTAAAAAGTTTCCTCCGTTTTCTCGTTCCATAAAAAAAAGAATTTCAAGAAATGTCAACCCGTTTTGACCCGTTTCATTCATTTTCTTTTTTTAGTTTGACCCATTCTGACCCATTATATACATTTTAATGCAACTCATTTAACCCTATGGGTCACATATGCCACCCCTAATTCACTGTATGATTGACTAATTAACGAGTGAATTTGATTGAAAAATGTTGAAGATTAACAAGAGCCCGTATGAAGATGGATGGATGATCAAGGTGAAGCCGAGCGACCCGTCGGAGTTGGAGTCTTTAATGGGTGTGAAAGAGTACACAAAGTTCTGTGAAGAAGAAAATGCTGCTGCTCACTAGACATTATTATTAACATACTTATTATGCATTGTGACCAGTTGTTTTAAATAAATGATATTAAGGTTTCATGTTGATTCACCTATAAATTATGAATCTGTTTTCGTTCATATACCTTTGCTTAGAAATATGATGAAGTTAACCAGTGGCGGAGCCAGTAAATTTTTTCTATGGGTTCGGTATTTTTCGATGCTCGGTTTTTCCGGCATCAAAGTTTTCGGGCCCAAAGTCATATTAAATAAATAAAAAATTACATATTATAATTGTTTCCTACGCATTTTCATGTTTTGGAAACGATTCATAACATCTTCAATCGCGACTTAAAAAAAGAACTAATTTTCAATATAACAAATGCAAACATCACATATATATAGCCATCGCCCATCTAATTAAGCAAAATCAAAGAAAGATTCGTCGTGAGGCCTGGATCGATTGAAGGCTCATCAAAGAAAGTGTCGGTGGGATGGCCATTGTTGTCCGCTTGAAGTGTGGCAGGTAAGGCGATAGTTGAAGTCTTGAGGTGAACTGGCGAGGCTGCGAGGCGATGGCCGTTTGGTTGATAGAAACATAATTTATCCGTCGCTGAGACGATGGATGTTGTTTCTGCTTTTTTATTTAATTTTCATTTAGGTATTATGTTTAAAAATGCTAATTGAGTTGGGTTTGCCCGACAATTCTATGAATAATATGGACTTTTTTATATAATATGTATATGGGTTATTATTGGCCCATTTATAATGTTTGTTAGTAATCTTTTAAGTTTTTTTATATATTATACAAAAGTATTCGTGACTAAAAAAATTTAACTACAATTTTTATAATTAATGGGTTCAAATACTTTTATAGAATGACACTTGGTTCGCTCGCCGAAAACGAATGCGCTCGCTCGTTGGTTCGATACTATAGGTTATATATAAAACCGAAAAAGACCGGGTTCGGCCGAACCCGGTTACCAAATTGTGGCTCCGCCAGTGAAGTTAACGGATGACAAAAAACTAGATACGCTCTAACAAACGTTATATAAAGCTCAAATGAGGACTCTTTATTTGTCGTTCGATTAACCTTAAGCAAAACTATCGAAAACCTTTAAAGATGATTTTTTTTAGTTATGTACTCTTTCTTCGCTCTTTTCTCGCATTGTATCGGTCCCCTGGTTGAGTTATCGATACCTTTACATATCGTCAATTCGTCATCTTACAAATCCTTTTGTCCCACATCGGTTGGTTAAAGTAGTTAGAGAGTAAGGATGTGTGCATATAAGCAGACATCTGCGAAAGAATAAAGCACGCAGCTATGTAGTAAGCACAAAGCGAACTATTCTTTCGCCTTTTACTAAAGAATACCGTGTGCTTGTTGCTTTAAAATAACATACGCCTATTTTTGGAGAGCTTCTTTCTTTCTGAAAGGACTCCAACCAATTATAGTTTGAATATTGTTGAAGTGGTACGGTTTTTAAAGATACTAAATACGCCGCAAATGTGACATCTAAATGTGAGGTTGGCTTTGGGTCAAACCAGACCATCTTAAAAGACACTAGTTTTGGTTCTATTCGGTTTTGATCGAAATGGGTACGTGCCCACCCATAAAATGTTCAATTTTTCTCATGATACTCGTACCCGTACACGTACCGATTTAGTTTATTCGGTATTGGTACTCATTTTTGTTGAATTTTGGTATATGTACAATCGGGTACTGGTACGGGTACGGTGTGGGTACATTTGGTATTTTGTACATGTTTGGAGCATATAAAGGTTTAAGTGAGATTCTTCATATCTAATATATAAAATAAATTCTCCAAGCATGTTATTATTGAACAATTATCACACGTTTCTTCAAGATTAAATAATATAGAGATTACTTCATAGAATAGTAACCAACTTTGAAAGTTGTTCCAATCAGGTCACTAATAAAAACTTTTGTTACAATCAGGTCATTGAACTTTCATTTTTATTCAAATCCTAAATATTTTACCTAAATAGCAGGTAATCTAGGTTTTTTTTATTTTTCAATGTTTTTACTTTGCATAATAACTTTTAAAGGTTGCGAAAATTAGTAAAAATACGAAATATAATTTTAAAATTCCGAAGATTTTCAAAAAAAAGTTCGGAAAATTGCAATAAATTGCAAAATTGAAAAAAAAATAAAAAAATGTTCAAAACGGGTCGGACGGGTTAGGGTCAATAGGTTCGAGTTAGAACGGGTCAAGGTCGGAACCGGTCAAAATGGGTTTCGGGTCAGTTTTTTTTGGACTCACGAATCAGCGCGTTTTCAACACGTTACAACTCGTTTTAACAGCAAAATCTCGTTTAAGCGATTTTTTTCAGTCCGTTTCAGCACCTAACAGCTCATTTAAGCGATTTTTGAGTTCGTTTCAGCACCAAACAGGTCGTTTAAGCCATTTTTCAGTTCGTTTCAGCACCAAACAGCTCGTTTAAGCGATTTTTCAGTTCATTTCAGCACCTAACAGCTCGTTTAAGCGAATTTTCAGCTCGTTTCAGCACCTAACAGTTCGTGTAAGCGATTTTTCAGCTCGTTTCAGCACCTAACAGCTCGTCTATTCGATTTACAGTATCTATGATATGAGTCATAGTTTCACAGATAGTTGTTGATATTATTCTTCATTCTAAATTCTTGGAATATTTTCAGTTTAGTAGATTTTTGATCATGTAAATCATTTTCGGGTTATCTAGACAGACGCAGGCCATCAAAGCAGTTTATATACGATATAAATTATTGAAGAACGAGCGGATTAGATTCGATAAGCGACCACTAGCTAGACTAATAACAAAAACATCAAATATACCATCCCTACATAAATCAATCAATCAACCATACCCAGTGGGATCCCACCAATAGCAAGCTATAAGTAGGGTCTGGAGAGGGTGGGATGTAGGCACACCGTACCTCTACCCAGATGGGATAGAGAGGTGGCTTCCAGGGAGACCCTCGGCTCAAAAACATATGCTTGAGGGAGTATAAGAGTAAATTAAGGTTTAACATTAATATAATTAGTAATATCCGGTAATAGAATTAAAACTACTAATAAATAAAACTATATAATATATGACATTAAAATAGCATAATAGTGTGTGACCAAAATAAGGTAAACAGTAGCTCCTTTAATAATTCATATCGCCCTAAAAATCCTTAGCTTTAATTCTACGTCTCCAAGAACCCTTATCCTCAACCATGTCCCCTGAAAGGTTTAGGTCTATCAAATCCTGTCTAATCCTCTCATCCCAAGTCAATCTAGGTCGGCCTCTACCCCTCCTCCCCTCTATAGTAATGTTTTCTACGACTCTAACAGGATTCGTCGTCTGTCTTCTCTTCACATGACCAAACCATCTCAGTCTCCACTCTCTTATCTTGTCGAATATGTTAGCTACCTCTAATCTCTCCCGGAACACACCGTTTCTTATTCGGTCTAACCTTGTGTGTCCACACATCCAGCGTAGCATTCTCATCTCTGCTACCTCCATTTTCCGTACTTGTGCCTTCTTGATGGCCTAACATTCTGTTCCATATAACATTGCGGGTCTGACAGCCACCCTGTAAAATTTTCCCTTTGGTTTAGATGGGAATCTCTTCACACAATATGCCTGTGGCTGCTCTCCACCTACACCATCCTACCTGAACTCGATGGGCCACATCACTGTCTAATTCCCCATCACTATTAACAAATGATCCTAAATACATGAACGTCGTTACCTGCGGTACCACATGCCCGTCAATGGTGATCTGGATATCCTCATTGTCAACTACCCCACCAAAGTCACAGTGTAGGTACTCCGTCTTAGAGCGACTAATCTTTAAACCTTTTGTCTCTAGGGTTGTTCGCCATTCCTCTAGCCTCATGTTTAGATCTTGTTTTCTCTAAGCAACTAACACTATATCTTCTGCGAACATCATGCACCATGGGATTGTCTCCTGGATCGACTTTGATAACTCATCCAAGACTACTGCAAAAAGAAACGGACTCAGCGCTGACCCCTGGTGTAGGCCTACCTCCACCGGGAAGAAATCAGTATCCCCACGGGCGCACGGACACTTGTTGCACTCCTGGTATGCATATCCCTGATTATCTGTATATATTTCCTCGGGAGCCCTCTACCCTCTAGGCATTCCCAGAGCACTTGGCGTGGCACACTGTCGTACGCCTTTTCTAGGTCAATAAACACCATATGAAGGTCACGCTTCTTCTCCCTATTCTTTTTCATCAATCTTCTTAATATGTGTATTGCCTCTGTGGTGGAACGGCCCGGCATGAAGCCAAATTGGTTCACCGTGACCTGAGTTTCCCGTCTAAGTCTAACCTCAATCACTCTTTCCCATAGATTCATAGTATGGCTTAGTAGTTTGATTCCTCGGTAGTTGCTACAACACTGGGCGTCTCCTTTGTTCTTATAGATAGGGACTACGACGCTGCTCCTCCACTGGTCTGGCATCTTACCATATTTGAGTATAATATTGAACAAAGTAGTTAACCACATTGTTCCTTCTTCTCCCGGACCCTTCCACACCTCAATGGGTATGTTGTCTAGGTCAACCGCTTTAGCCCTTCCCATCCTTCTAAGTGCGGTCTGCACCTCTTCCCGTGTGATCCGTCGGCAGTAGCAGTTATTCGGTTGTTGTCGTTGAAAGGTTGTGTTGTCATCTTCTTCTTGGTAAGCTCTCCCATTGTTAAAAAGGTTGTGGGAGTAGGTTTCACACCCCCATTCTAGGCCTATGAGTGTGAACCATAGTTGGTATCATATTTGTAAATTAATCAGAGTAACGGGTTATAGCGGAAGTCTTTATAAAAACATAAGGATCGATAATATAAAATATTTACATTACAAAAGACGAAACAAAAGTCTCGTTTAGTATTTACTTGTTTATAGTTTACAAAACCACCATGTTTTAATATTTACACAAAATTATCCGAGCCATCGGATTCTAGAGCTTCTTCGTCCTTTAAGCTCTAATCTTGATTACCTGCAAAATGTTATTAAAATACGTCAGCAACGAATGCTAGTGAATATGCTGACGCTAAAATATCTTCTTTACTTAATTACCCCTCGAGACCACGTAAGTCTCGGCCCATCTTGGCTTAGGAATAATCAAGTTAAAACAATCATCATAAACTCGAGGTTGTGTTGAAAGGTTGTGTTGTCATCTTCTTCTTGGTAAGCTCTCCCATTGTTAAAAAGGTTGTGGGAGTAGGTGTCACACCCCCATTCTAGGCCTATGAGTGTGAACCATAGTTGGTATCATATTTGTAAATTAATCAGAGTAACGGGTTATAACGGAAGTCTTTATAAAAACATAAGGATCGATAATATAAAATATTTACATTACAAAAGACGAAACATAAGTCTCGTTTAGTATTTACTTGTTTATAGTTTACAAAACCACCATGTTTTAATATTTACACAAAATTATCCGAGCCATCGGATTCTAGAGCTTCTTCGTCCTTTAAGCTCTAATCTTGATTACCTGCAAAATGTTATTAAAATACGTCAGCAACGAATGCTAGTGAATATGCTGACGCTAAAATATCTTCTTTACTTAATTTCCCCTCGAAACCACGTAAGTCTCGGTCCATCTTGGCTTAGGAATAATCAAGTTAAAACAATCATCATAAACTCGAGTCTCTGCACCAGGTCATCTCAGCGAAAAACCGCAGCGTTTATGACATAACTTACGTACCATACATATACACATGGCCATTCCCCACTCGGACGTAACTTAGGTCCGGCCCATCGTGGCTGGAGGTCGTGACCAAACGTGGTGCGATGTGCCCACCACGTTCCACATATGTAAGGATCCAGACAAACGTATACCATAGCCTGAGGGCTGGCTTATACTCTTATTTATAATGTTTTTAGATACACGTAGCCTCATGTAAAGTTTTACACATAATACGTTTGTGTAACATCCTAAAATATTCGAATATTAAATAAAGAAAGTCGCGTTTAGTTATCGTACGTTAAATGATTAATTAGTGTTAATAAATTAGAGTCATGGACTTGGATTAATTAAGATGGATTAAAAAGGATAATAGGCCTTAGGTCCATGGGCTTTATGGGATATAAATACCCCTTAAACCATCCTAAAACCCTAACTATCATTTCCATATTTCATAAATCTCTACACACTCAAAATACACACACATCCTACACCACTATATTTGGCCGTGAGCTAGAGGAGGGGAACGAGGCCAAGCGAGCAGTAGTTGGTGATTAGATCTTTAGTATACAAGATAAACACAAGATCTAGAATTCATAATCAAGCCAAACGAAACCAAACGAACCCGTTAAGGTATGTTTTGATCCTAAAGTTTACGTTTTTATAAACGTTTAGCCTTGAAACTTAGAACGAGATTAGATCGGGTGAAAATGAAACATAAAATTGTAAACTTGATGTTAGAAACGAACTTAACAAACTCGCGGTTGCTTATGACACGTTTAAAATGAACCCTAGACTTAGTGTTGAACGTTTTGAACTTAATGGTCTAAACTTTATGCCTTTCGGGTCAAGTTTTATCCGAAAATGAACATGAGAACGCTTACGGGTTTGGTTAATATCGCATCCAAGAATTTCACGTTAAAACATATGATTATGGGGGATTAAGATCGAACAGAGGCGGTGGCTGGGCAACTTCGCCTGCAGCTAAGTTCGCCAAGCCAAGTTCGCCAAACCAAGTTCGCTGAGGTATAAGTTCGTTGCTGAACAACTTCGCCAAATAAGTTCGCTCGTGGCTAAACTTCGCTACATGCAAGTTCGCTGGTGGCCAACTTCGCTACATGCTAAGTTCGCTGGTGGCTAACTTCGCTTGTATAAGTACGCTTACAATTAAGTTCGCCTCATATAAGTTCGCTTGTATATAACTTCGCTTGTATATAAGTTCGATGATGTTAAGTTCTCTTGAAATAAGTTCGCCACTGACATGTTCGCTTAACAAATCAGATAGCGAATCAGACTTAATTCGTTATGAGGAATGAGTTAACGAATTAGGAAATAAATTAAAATCCTAATGGAAAATGTGTTAAGACAGTTAATGTAAATAAAATTTTTCTCACCGCTACCACCCGAACCACCAGTCGCGGGTTTGTTCTTGGGACACTCAAAACTAAGATGCCCCATCTCCTTGCAATTGTAGCAGGTCATCTTCTTCTTCCAACAATCAGGCGTGGCATGGCCGGTTCGGTAACATGATTCACAGACTCGAGAACAAAGTTGCATCTACCTCTATGATATTTCTTACAAAATTTGCATTGAGGGATGCCAAGATTGGAGCTAGACCTTAATTGATCTTTACCCTTGAAGCGGGTATCTCCACCTTTCCTTGAGTCATGTGTTGTTGCCACCTTTTTGTCTTCCTCTTTATTGCAGATCATTCCGCCCATCAAGTACCCAGCCAACTCCATCGCGGAGTCAGCGGTTTGTGGTAAGTGTGATCTCACCATATCACGAATTTCTCGAGGTAGTCCCCATATATAACGTGTAACCTTGCTGGACTCCGGGGTAACCAGCTTGGGAACTAAACGACAATACTCGTGAAATTTCGTGTTATACTCACGAAGGTTCGTTCCAAAAACCTTGTGAGCCAAGAACTTGGTTTGGATTTGGTCCGTCTCGTGCATCGGACAGAACTTTGACATCAACAACTCTTTAAACTCGTTCCATGGAAAACTATACATAACTTCCCTTTCTCTACTCATGATCAGCGTGTTCCACCACTCGAGTGCTTCACCTTTGAACATCAAGGCGGAGTATTGAATATTTTCCTCCTCCGTACACTTGCTCGTGATAACAATCGTCTCCATCTCTTCAAGCCACCTTACAGTATTGATGGCTCCCTTGTCACCTTGAAATTCTTTCGGTCCGTAGTACTTAAAGTCTTTAAAGGAACATCCTCCTATCTTGAGTTTCTTAAGTTCTTTACCAACCCCTACATCAGCGTTTGATTCATGTTCGCTCTCTTCCTCTCGTGAAGGTCGAGTACGAGGTTTAGAAACAGATTTTCGAGAAGGATTTTCAGATTGAGTATGTTTTGTTTGTCTAGATCGTGATCTATTTTCAGATTATTCTCGAACAACTTTTCTGATCATTTGTTGTATTTGATTCATGTATTTATCGGGAATCGGTTCCTCTCGTTCTTTTTCAGGACCTTTCCCTTTCACTTCGCGTCTCTCGGCTTCTTTTCGGGAGGCCTCTCGATTATCACTTTGTCGAGACATATTTTAATCTTTTATTCTTTTTATCTGAAATTTTAATACATTTCTTTTCTTAATATACAAATTTATTTATTTCACATTCATATACATATCATAAATGATATGTATATTATTCTTACAACAAACTTATAGATCCTATCCTTATTACATATGATACACATATCATACAAACTATATTACACACATAACTTCATCTCTTAAACACACCATCTTCATTTTCTCAATCCTTCATAAACTTCTTCACAACTTTGGTGAGCTTGTTGCATTTGCAAAGAAGCTTGTATCCCATCTTCTTCTCTTTCTTCTCATCCATAGCAATCTTTTTCTTAAGGTCATCAGTTTCGTGCAAGGCTCGATCCAAATGCTCCTCCTGGGACTGAGGCATGTCAGTCGGATACCCATATCTTGGAGGTGGGTCGCGGTAACCCATCATCACAATATCGTAGTGGTTCTTGGGATCAGGGCATGGAGTTGTCGTCTCATCAGATTGGTAATTGAAGAAAGCATTGGCAGCCTCATTTTGTTCTTGAATTTCTTTTGCTTGCTCTTCAAGGGATGGAATCTCACCTTGGTATGGTGGGAAGCTTGATGACGCCTTACCCTTAAGTTCCTGGAGAAATTTCATGTATGGATCCACAAAACCGTAGATTGGAGCTGAGTGTTGTTCTTCCTCCGGCGTGGTTACTTCATTTGGGTTGTCGGGAAATTCTTGTTCCTCAGGATCTGTCTCCTCATCAGGTTCCTCTTCCGATTCTTCCTCGGGGTCGATTCTTCTTCCAGTTCCTCTTCTTGTTTCTCTTCTAGTTCCTCCTCGGTCATTGCGGGCATGTGAATCTTCTCATATGGCATAGTCACCCTCATCTTGGGTTTGCTAGATGATCATTCCTTGTTGACGTGAGAATTGGCAGTATCCATAGTTGAAGTGCCGGTATACCACCTTCGTTGATCGGAGTGGCATTGCATCCAATCGGAGGATGAAGAAGATTTTGGTTCTTCCTTAATTGGTAAATTGGAGAGGAAAGCATATGAAGGATGAGGATTCGGTGGTAATTGTGTTGAACTTCCGGATGGATGATAGGTGGGAATTTCAGAAGGATAGTATGTCGGGATCTCGGAAGTTTGATACATAGGAAGGCTTGACGGATGATTACTTGAATGTCTTGGGGGTTGGTATGTTTCATGTGGTGTGTTATCTAGGTGGTAGATTGGACTTGGGTTGGGGTTTTGTTTGTGTTCTTCATTGAAGAATGATTCAAAGTAATCTTTACTCATGACGCCTTGTGGAAAGTTGTAATACTTCTTTGCTCTTCTTACTTCCTTGTCATAATATTCAATTAATTCTTCGTAAGACATCTTTTGGGTGGTATAGATTGTAGAGAGGGAAAGAAAGGGTTACCAACAAATCTTATCCCTATTCACATTAACAAGTAAATATTTCCTACGCTTGAATCGAAGCTTGGGTATTGTTTTATGATACCCAATTCCCTAAGATCGATGGCTCTAATACCAACCTGTCACACCCCCATTCTAGGCCTAGAAGTGTGAACCATAGTTGGTACCATATTTGTAAATAAATCAGAGTAATGGGTTATAGCGGAAGTCATTATAAAAGCATAAGGATCGATAATATAAATTATTTACATTACAAAAGACGAAACAAAAGTCTCGTTTAGTATTTACTTGTTTATAGTTTACAAAACTACCATGTTTTAATATTTACACAAAATTATCCGAGCCATCAGATTCTAGAGCTTCTTCGTCCTTCAAGCTCTAATCTTGATTACCAGCAAAATGTTATTAAAATACGTCAGCAACGAATGCTGGTGAATATGCTGACGCTAAAATATTTTCTTTACTTAATTACCCCTCGAGACCACGTAAGTCTCGGCTGTAACATCGCGTAAATTTCGGGCCAAAAATGTCAAGTTTCCAAAATAAAAGGACCAATTCTGCCAATTTCCAAACTCCAGGGGCTAAAATGTAAATTCGGTTTTATTAACCCATCGCGCTACGCGACAGGGTCGAGAAAGACACCCATCGCGTACCACGATGGGGTGTCTGACGCAATGTGACACGTGTGCCACGTGGCACACGGTGGCAGTGTCTGCTGCCACGTGTCACCACGTGGCAACGCGTACGACACGTGTCGCCACGTGTCAACACGTGGCACAACGTTTGCCACGTGGTGACACGTGGAAGGTCTAGTGGTGACACAGCAGACCTATATCGCGGTACGCGATAGGTCTGCCAAGTGACCCATCGCGTACCGCGATGGGATCCAAATATCACTATAAATAGGCAGCCACGGGTTCATTCCAAACACACCTCAAATACACACATTTACTTTCTCTCTAACTTTCTCTCACTACCTCGAACTACGTGCCACTAATCTACCTCGATAAACGTGCCCCAAACCTCGTTTTCCGTGCTTGTTACCTCGATTTTCGTGCCACTCCCCAACATCTCGAACTAGAAGGAAGTGCTGCCCGACGACCCGGTGAATTCCTCGTAGTGCGTGCCAAAAGTGTCTCGAAAAGCGTGCCAAGTAAAGAGAAGGAATTTGAAAAGAAAAGAGTGTTGATTGAGCGGCATCGAAGTGCTGCCCTAGTGTCAAGGGTATTCTAAGCCAAACAAGGTAGGCATAATGCCCGACCAAAATAATAATAAAATATTGAAGGCTTAATACCCGAGTCGATATTATTCTCGATAAACAAAGAAATGTATAACAAAGAAAATAAAGAAAAGAAAGATGAAAATATATATGTGAATATATATAAGTATATAATTATTATTTGTTATATATATATATTATTTAAGTATTATGAATATGCTTAAATAATAAAAGAAATACGTTTCTTAAAGAAGAAGAAACGTCGGGTTTTTAAATATAAACTAAAGGTTTATAAAGAATACTTTATAACTAAAGTGTAACATCCTAAAATTTTAATGATGAATAAAGGAAGTTATGTTTAGTGATTTCGCGTAATTGATTAATGTCGGGGAAGGAGCGGGTCTTGGACTTGGATTAATTGAGATGGGTTAAATGAGAATGGGATTTCAGGGATATAAATACCCCCAAAATCCCAAAATATCTTCATTTTCCCCCACTCTCCTAAACACACACATACACACACACCAAGCACACCCAAAACCGCCACCGGCCGGGCCGAGAAAGAAGGAAGGATCGAGCGAGGTCCGGGTAAGAGAGAAAGATTAGTGGTGATACCAAGATAAACGAGATCCAAACAAGCTCAAAAGGTATGATTCTTGATCTTGGAAGTTTAAAGATCCGAGCTTTTAGTGTATAAACGACCGAAAATGATCGGGAAGTGTAGTGGGTGGTATTGAACCTTAACAAGGGTGTTAAAATCGCCCGAAATGTTGATCAGAAACCGAAACAGCGGACATCTGGGCAACTTCGCCTTCATCTGGGCAACTTCGCCTTCAAGCGATGAACTTCGCCTGCAAGCTAAGTTCGCCTGATGAACTTCGCCTGCAAGCTAAGTTCGCCTGATGACAAGTTCGCCTGAGGTTTAAGTTCGCCTGATGATAAGTTCGCCTAAAGCTAAGTTCGCCTGAGGTTTAACTTCGCCTAAAGCTAAGTTCGCCTGAGGTTTAACTTCGCCTAAAGCTAAGTTCGCCTGAGGTTTAACTTCGCCTAAAGCCAAGTTCGTTTAGAAAATAAATTTAAAATCTAATGAAAAATGTGTTAAGACAGTTAATGGAAATAAAATTTTTCCAAGCTGACCTGGCAGCTCGACCCCAGCCAGGGGCTCTGCCCCTTGGACCCTGCTAGGGGCTGCCGCCCCTAGACCCCGCTGCCAGGGGCGCTGCCCCCGGACCCCCGTTCGTTGTGGGTCACTTAAAGATAGATATACATTATGAGAAGTGATAGTTAATTGATACGTATACTTGTTATACAGTCAGCCGTGCACAACTGAAGAAAGGGATTACGATTAACGGTGAACGTAACCGTGTTCAGGTGAGTTTCTAGCCCCATTTATGTGTTACGTTTTCGGGGCTGTGTGCATACTCAATATGTTTGTTAATACACTTATCCTAAGAGATAAGTGTATGCCTTATGTGGATAATGTGAAATGTATGAATGATTGCTTGATGGTACGTGAACGATCTTCGGATATTGCACGTACTGTCAGGTTGTAACGCTAAGTTAAGTAAGTATGATATGTATGCTTATGTGTATGAATGTGATAAAGTTAATAAAAGAAGGAAAGGATGGTTGTATGGTTACGAAAAGGGTACCGAGCCCTAATAATACTCGAGGTACGATGTATGGTTGTATGGTAACGAAGAGGGAATCGAACCCTACTAATATTCGAGAACTAGGGAACCGAACCCTACTAATATTCGAGGAAAGAGGGAAACCGAGCCCTAATAATACTCGTGGAAAGAGGGAAACTGAGCCCTAATAATACTCGTGGAAGGAGGGTACCGAGCCCTAATAATACTCGATGAAGGAGGGTACCGAGCCCTAATAATACTCGAGGAAGGAGGGTACCGAGCCCTAATAATACTCGAGGAATGTAGGGCGTAATGCTCTTTATAACGTAAGATATGAAAGTAAGTTAATACAAAAGAAAGTATGAAAGTAAGAAAGTAAGGAAGTATGAAAGTATGAATGAAAGAATATAATGTTATGTGAATGGTATGACTATGTGATTATCTAGAACTCACTCAGCGTAGCTGACTTTTAGTATGCACGCAGGTGAGTAGGATGAGGCAGCTCGCTTGAGGAGACACATGGCACTGAACAAGAGTCTGGCATCTGAAGACTTATGATGTTTTAATTTTAATGTTTTAATGTGAAAGACAAAGGATGTTTTGAGACAAGTTATGAAATATTGTAATGTTTTATGAAAGTTTTATATTCCGCGTAAATGTTTTAATTAACTCTGATATTTAGAACTGTGTTTATGAGTAAATCCAACACGAAAGTAGGGTTACCGGTAACGGGGCCTTACATAAAGGTTTTAAAGTAAAAGAAATAATGAACTAAAGGTTCATCGAGACGATAAGACTAAAGGTCTTAAGCCGGATCGGGAATCCGACTAATGAATGTTATAGTCGTACTATAGGTGCGAGATAGCGAAGGAAAGACTAACGGACGGTGTTGGAAGCTGATCCCATTGAAAAGGTGAATACGCCCAACTTTTACAAACTTGTTTTCAAACAAACAAACGTGTTATGTGTAAAAATTTACATGAGGCTACGTGTCTCTAAAAACATTATAAATAAGAGTATAAGCCAGCCCTCAGGCTATGGTATACGTTTGTCCGGATCCTTACATATGTTGAATGCGGTGGGCACATTACACCACGCTTGGTCACGACCTCCAGCCACGATGGGCCGGACCTAAGTTACGTCCGAGTGGGGAATGGCCATGTGTATATTTATGGTACCTAAGTTATGTTATAAACGCTGCGGTGTTTCGCTGAGGTGACCTAGTGCAGAGACTCGAGTTTATGATGATTGTTTTAACTTGATTTTTCCTAAGCCAAGATGGGCCGAGACTTACGTGGTCTTGAGGGGTAATTAAGTAAAGAAAATATTTTAGCGTCAGCATATTCACCAGCATTCGTTGCTGACGTATTTTAATAACATTTTGCAGGTAACCAAGGTTAGAACTTGCAAGAAGAAGAAGCTCAAGAATCCGATGGCTCTGATAATTTTGTGTAAATATAAAATATGGTGGTTTTGTAAAACACATAAACAGGTAAACTTAAAACGAGACTTTCATCTCGTCTTTTGTATTGTGAATATTTATAATATTGATCCTTATGTTTTTATAAAGACTTCCGCTATAACCCGCTACTCTGATTTATTTACAAACATGGTACCAACTATGGATCATACCCCTAGGCCTAGAATGGGGGTGTGACATCGGCCCATCTTGGCTTAGGAATAATCAAGTTAAAACAATCATCATAAACTCGAGTCTTTGCACTAGGTCACCTCAGCGAAACACCGCAGCGTTTATGACATAACTTAGGTACCATAAATATACACATGGACATTCCCCACTCGGACGTAACTTAGGTCCGGCCCATCGTGGCTGGAGGTCGTGACCAAGCGTGGTGCGATGTGCCCACCGCGTTCCACATATGTAAGGATCCAGACAAACGTATACCATAGCCTGAGGGCTGGCTTATACTCTTATTTATAATGTTTTTAGAGACACGTAGCCTCATGTAAAGTTTTACACATAATACGTTTGTTTGTTTGAAAACAAGTTTGTAAAAGTGGGGCGTATTCACCTTTTCAATAGGATCGGCTTCCAACACCGTCCGTAGATCTCTTCTTGCTATCTCGCACCTATAGTACGAGTATAACATTTATTAGTCGGATACGCGATCCGGCTTTAAGACCTCTAGTCTTAATTATCTCGATGAACCTTTAGTTCATTATCCCATTTTACTTTAAAGCCTTTAGTTGAAAAGTAATGTTAATAAACTTTTAGTTTATAAAAACCCGACGTTTCTTCTTCATTAAGAAACGTATTCTTTTCTTCATTATTTAAGTACACTCGTTATACTTAAATAATGTATTTCTAACAAAGAATATTTATATCTATATATTTATACTCATATATATATATATATCTTATTTCTCTTTCTTTATTTTCTTTGTTATTCATTTCTTTGTTTATCGAGAATAATATCGACTCGGGTATTAAGCCGTTATAATATTTTATTATTATTTTGGTCGGGCATTATGCCTACCTTTGTCGGCTTAGAAATACCCCAGACACTTGGGCAGCACTCCGACGCTACTCGCTTTTCAACTTTCACTTGATCAACACTTCCTTCCACACTTAGCACGTTGCTGAGGCACCAATACTTCTTGGCACGTACTTCGAGTTAGCTATCGGGACGTCGGGCAACACCTCCTCTTTACTCGGAACGTCGTCGGAAAGTGACACGTTTATCGAGGTGTAGGGCACGGAAACCTAGGTAACGGGGCACGTTTAACGAGGTGGATCGATGGCACGCACTACGAGGTCTAGAGAGAGAGAGTAGTGAGAGAGTAAGTGTGTGAAATTTTGTGAGTTGGGAATGAATCCTGTGGCTGCTATTTATAGAGCCAATTTTGGACCCCATCACGGTACGCGATGGGTCTCCTGGCTCACCTATCGCGTACCGCGATATAGGGTTGGTGAGTCACAGGGTAGACCTGCCACGTGTCGACACGTGGCGGACGTGCTGCCACGTGGTGACACGTGGCGGCAGACGCTGCCATCGTGTGCCACGTGGCACACGTGTCACGTGTGTCAGACATCCCAATCGCGGTACGCGATTGGTGTCTCCTCTGACCCATCGCGTACCGCGATAGGTCAGGAAAACCAGAAATTACATTTTGGGCCCTGGGGTTTAGATTTTGGCAGGATTGGTCCATTGACTTTGAAAATTGACATTTTTGGCCTGAAATTTACGTGATGTTACAGTAGGTTTGCCATCTTAGCTTGATTTCCTGCTCCTTAACCGGTACATGTCCCTCTGTGCCCTTTATAAACTTAACAATCCCTAGGTCTTGCCTTCTGCGCTCCCTGACTTTTGCAATCTTAAACATAGCATTGTTTCAAATGGAACAATAACAAAATTTTAAAAACATAATAAACTTGAACTTCAAAACTTAAGATCAAAGTAACATAACAACCAAATACAAGTGATCAAGAAGACGAGAACCAAGGGAGAAGGGGGCTGGGTTTGTCCCACATCGGTTGGTTAAAGTAGTTAGAGAATAAGGATGTATGTATATAAGCAGACTAAATGCCTTCGGTTTAGGCACACAGCTATGTAATGAGCACAAAGCGAACTATTCTTTCGCCTTTTACTAAAGAATACCGTGTGCTCGTTGCTATCAAATAGCATACGCTTATTTTTGGAGAGCTCCTTTCTTTTCGAAAGGACCCCAACCGTTACTAGTTATAAAAGTTTATTTACCCTCAAAGATAAAGATACTGTTTTAGTTCTATCACTGCTCAAAAATTTGTTTTTACAAACCAAGAAGCAACCAACCCTTTAGCAATAAAAAAAGCGTAAAGAGTGTGTAGTGTCGTCGATTTGCATATGATTTGAGTCATAGTTTCACAGATAGACAGATAATTTTATTCCTCATTCTAAATTATTGGCATACTTCAGTATAGTAGATTCTTGTTCATGTAAATCATTTTCGAGTTATCTAGTCATCAAAGCAAATCTATATACGATAAATAGATATGTTGTTAGTTTAGGTTCGGGAAAACATCGTATTATGTTGATGATACTAAATCTTTGAAGAATAAGTGGATTATATTCGATAAGTGACCACTAGACTAATAACAAAAACATCTAATATGACATCCCTACAGACTTTATTTTAACTCTTAAATTAAAGAAACAGAAAATATCATATGAACATGTCTGTTTAAGAACATGCAACTGAATCACAAAACAAAACAAAACTTGCCTCGACGATCACCAACACAATTTTCATCATTAAACTATGGTTCAAGATGACAAAATTTATATAACAAAATTCAAACAAAAAAATAAATTGAACTTCAAAACTTAAGTTCATCAAAGTAAGATAGCAACCAAATACAAGTGATCGAGAATCGAGGAAGAGGGGGGCTGGGTTTGTCCCACATCGGCTGGTTAAAGGAGTTACGAGAGTGATAATGTGTGTATATAAGCAAACCATCTGCAAATGATTTAAGCGCGCAGCTATGCAATAAGCCAATAAGTACAAATCGAACTATTCTTTCGCCTTTTACTAAAGAATACCGTGTGCTTGTTGCTTTAAGATAGCATACACCTTTTTTTGGAGAGTTCTTTTCTTTTTGGAAGGACTCCTACCAATTACAGTTCTAATATTTAAATCTATTGGTTAATGATATAATAAATTTATTGTTTATGTGTGTTTTACAAAGATAAATTATATTTCTTTTCTCACACTGCTTATAAAAAATTTAAAATTACCTTTATACAAACCAAGAACCAGTCATTGGTTTAGTAAATTTTAAATCCATTGTCAAATTACTTTTGTTTTGTCAATTTATAAACACTACACAATATTGAGGATATATTGACTTCAAAACAAAGTAGTCTTTATCTTGTGTCCAAGTAGCCACTTGTAATATGAGATAATGAGATAAAAATAGTAGGTATATTGGAAAAGAGTGAAGTGAGTTGATGTCACTTGAACACATTAAATGAATTAAAAAAAAATCATGTAGTTCAACATTTAAAACATGATTAATAATTATTAAAAATTAAAATTTAGAAGGGTATAGTTTAGGAGTGTGAATTAAATAGATTGCCTTAAAAAACTCTTTTAGTAAAATTTAACTTATAGACCATATAATATATACAAGAACTAGCAAATACGACATAAAATATACCACACACCCTAGACCATATGATGACCAGAACAAAAGTGAAACATAAACAACGTAACATTCCATCCTTGATGCATTCGCCTTAATTATCTTGTATTTGTAGCTTAAAATAACGTATATGAAAATCGACATAAGCACCATGCTTATTAAAATTGTATGATAATCTTAATTTGGATTCAATTAGAACATGTAAGTATTATTTAGGTCATACATATGTGGCCGACCAAAAATTTGATATTCATGTCTTTATATCATTATGAGACCTAATGGCCATCAAATTTCATGCTCAAGTCAAATCCTGACCACACTTTATTGATCTTGATCTTTCAATTTACAACACTGAAATGATTAGTCACCAACATCTTAAACAAGTGGCTCAACTTGTTCGCATGCGTGGTCTCAATCTTGCATCTTCTCTTTCAAATCCGTCGAAGTATGATGAAATGTTTTTGATCCGTGTATTGGTTTTAACTAATTCAGGAAGCGTTTGGTTTGCATAATGTTTTGAAAGGAATTGAGATCTTTAGAAAGTATTGGAGTTTGAGAGAATTCGAATTAATTTTTAATGAAATTTGGTATGGTGTTTAGTTTGTAAATTTAATGTGTAAAATAAATGACAAATTTACCCTTACGTGATTGATCCCTCTCCTCCTCTCATCGCCGTCCTCATCACAACATGAGTATAATCTAAGACCCCTTGATTCGTGATCTGGTCTACCACAATAAGACTGTTCTTTGCTTTCTTCGATTGTGAATTTGGTCGTGAATTTAATTGGCCGTAGCAAACCAAGCATGTTGGATGTAAATTCAGACTAAAGAATCACAAGTCAGTGAACTTGAGGAGACCAATAATAACAGGTCGGTCATAGTTGGTTATGTTTCCTAATTACAATATTTTTCCTAATTGTTTTGTAATTATAATTGGTAATGTCTTTGCTAGTGAGTTAGGTTAGTATATATAAATCGAGCAATGGTTTGACATTATAGAACATGTGAGATGTAACCGAGTTAAGGTTCATCAAGAGTTAAACCGAGTTACGGTTTTTGTAAGAGTTTTAACTAATCAGTTTTTTGAGTTTTATTTTCTGATTAATATAACGAGAGTTACTAGTTTACTTCATGTTTGTTTATCGATCATACGATCGAGACTTGAAAGCAAACTTCCACGTCTTCATCAAGTTTGAATCGTTTCATCTTCTCATTTCATCATCTTCATCGATTAGGTTCAAGTTATTTAGTGTGGTCTTCATCGCACCGGTCACTGGTGGGATGTGTGAGATTGTCTCTAGCTTGTAGTATTCAAAATTTTTCATTGAAATGTTTTAGAATTTATTCACATATGTGCTTATTGAAAGCTATTTGTAATTTGTTTAAATTAAGAAAATAGATTTTAATTAACAATTTCTTGAGACCTAAATGATTTTAATTAACAATTTCTGAATTCCATGAAGATATCCCATTTTTAACAATATCAAATGATGCATCTAATTTTAACAAATTAACCAAACTTGTACCCTTCTCTTGGACATATTCGAAGACTTTGTTGAGTCATGAACTTGTATGGATATATATGTTACCACTAAGTTTTAGTCTACGTTCAAAAGTATAGACTAATTAAAAGTTACACCAAAACATACACAATTTTAAGTGCGGAGAAATTTACAAGATACCATAGTTTTAACTTTTAAATCTTCATGTAGTAAGTGCTACTTTAGCAATCCCCATTAAGTACTATTGTTAAACTCTACCTGAACTACTATTATTGTTACTAAATTATATGTTTAATATTCTTATACGTTTTATAAATGTGACATGGTTTTTCAGTTTCACACTGAAGAAACACTAACCGGACCCCGGGCAGATTACTGGTAACCTGGGGGTTAGATAGATGTTTCCCACGAGGGGTTAGACCCTTGGAAGATGGTTCTTCTGATAACCTGCAAAACAGACACCGTGAGCTCGTCACTGAGAAGGGGGGGGGGGGGTTCCTCCTTGTGACCACCCTCCGGCGTGAGAATCAGACTAGATTGCTCTTTAAATATAAAAGTATATTAAGAGATTGCTAGAGCAGATATCAGGTATAATATGATGATAATGTGGTAAGATATGATAAGATGAGATGGTCATACCATTTGTGGTATTTATAGCCGAAGGTAGGTTTCCAAAGAGGTATGGCCGGCTGCAACAGTGTTCCTGTTCCACCAACAGTAGCCTATGCACGTGCCCTGCTGGTAGTTGGTGGGTAGGTAGCGGCTGATAGCGACCAGGCCTGCTGTATACTATTCCTGTTCCACCAACTGACGGCTACGCACGTGGTATGGCAGTAGTTGGTGAGTAGGCAGCGGCTAATAGTGACATACAGTGCAGGAGCATGCTGCTCGCCATACTGTTGTCAATAAGCTGTCGTATCTTTAGTCAGATCTTTTTCCCATACCTCGTCAGGTACAGTACAGAAGATCTTCCTGTATCGTACGGACTGGCTTATTTGGGCGGGAGTATTCCCCCTCCCGCCCTTGTGCGGGATTGTTCCCGGCTTCGCTCATTCCTTCAGGTGACACTGAGTGAGAGCTAAGTGCCTTGTGCGTGTAGCCTTGCTGCGCGGGTGGCCTTCCCTGATGGCTTGTATCCGAGGCTGCGGGAACAGGCGGAGTCCTTCACCATCGGGAGGCATTTCCTGCGGGACCAGCTTGCGTACTGCGCGTAAGGACGTCACGTCTCTGAGCATGGTTGGTCCTGCGGATCCAGTTGGTTTTTGCGCAGACGTCCCTCTTTTAGGTGAGTCTTGCGGGTCCAACTGGGCTTTGCTGGGACCTACCTCTTCAAGTCCCTCCAGTCCAATGTTCTTCTCATGAGTGTTTAATAAAGTGATGTGAACTTTTGGACTTAAGCAGAGGGTTTTGAAAAGGGGTTTTTCTAAGGTTTTCCATGGGGATTCTACCCGCGGAAGTCCTTGTCACTTGCAGAAATGCCCGAGTTTCCTGCTTGGTCTTTGGGTATGATGCGGGTAGGCTGTAATCTCCTCGCACGTCAGGAGCGTTGAGTCCCACTTGTGTGGATTCTCCTTGAGGTTTTGGTGGTTTTGAACATAGTGATCAATTATGTTAAGACCACCAATTCCATCCTGGAGCTTCGAACAACGTAGTTCTCGACGTTCCCGCTATGCGGGGATGTTATTTCCGTTTCCGCAAGCATTGCCCAGAAGATCCTTCTTGGTTTCAATTCCCAGCGGAGCGCTAGGTATGTGAAGGGTTTTGCCTTAACACTGTACCTGCGCTCGTCTTACGGTTATTTTACTTCCAAGGTATTCCTGGCGTCAATTCCCTGCGGGTGCTAGGTTTGTGAAGGGTTTTGCCTTTACACTGTATCCGCACCCGTCTTATAGTTACTTGGTTGCCGAGGTACTTGGCTTCAATTCCCTGCGGGTGCTAGGTATGTGAAGGGTTTTGCCTTTACACTCTACCCGCATCCGTCTTACGGTTACTTGTTCGCCAAGGTTTTCTTGGCTTTAATTCCCTGCGGGTGCTAGGTATGTGAAGGGTTTTGCCTTTACACTCTACCCGCATCCGTCTTACGGTTACTTGTTCGCCAAGGTAAGGGGGGTATTTTCCCGCCTACTTTATGATCTTTTTAAATTTTGAATTTTGAAATTCGAAAGGTTGGTGAGGATAAGAACAGTCCAAACATCTGAAACGTCGTGCGACGGTTTCTTCTGACTGTGTCAGGACGTGCAGGAAGTTATGGTGACGTGACAGTACATGGTCATTCCAGACGCTTTTTCAGGCGCGTGGGCGCGATTTTTCGGGCGCGTGGCCGCGAAATTTCTGGCACGCGTACTTTTTACAGCTGTTGCCAGCTAGCTTTTTGCCACGCGTCATAGTTTCATTGCACCTTCGATTTCTCTCTCCTTCGCATTAAATTCACCGCATTAATTGCGATCACTATATAAAGGGGAAGAGGGTCATTTGTAATTCACATCTTCACTTCTCTTTCATCTCTAAGGCGATTTCTGGTGAATACTCTTATTCAGTTGAGCATTCCTCCGAAATCGTTTCTTCTTCCTTTGCAATATGTCTTCACATGATACTGAAGCTGTAGTCGATGATAAGAGTACTGCTGGCGAGTGCCAGTGTGCTCTGCCCGGCGATCAGTACCGGTATGTTGTTAGGAAGTTCATGCTCGATCCTCTCGAGCCTGAGTTTCCTGAACCCCATCAGACCGTGTACGATGCCCCCAGTGGCAAGATCGGGGTATATGCTTCATTCTTTGTCTATGGGAATCTTAGGTTCCCATTGACAAAGTTTGTTTACCGTGTCCTGGAGAGGCACGGTGTGCATTTGACCGAGTTGCACCCCATGGCGATCGCCAAGATTCGCCACTTTGAGTGGGTGTGCCGGATTTTGGGCATTGAGCCCTATGTTGACCGCCTGATGACCTTCTATACTTGGAGGTGCATCCAGGGGTGGTACACCCTGACAACCCGGATTAAGGGTTTGAAGATTTGCGCCACCGAGCGCAGTCTCCGATCGTGGAAGCGGGAATTCTTCTACATTTCTGCCCACGCCGTCCCTATTGCCATGAAGTTTAAAAATGGCCAAGCCATTCCGAGCCACCACGCCACCAACTACCAGGAGGCGGAATGGTTTGCGAAGATATCCCGGGTCCAATCTCCGGTTTACCGGTTTGCGGAGTCCGGGATGGTGATGCTGGGGATGAGCCGGGTATGGAAGGAGGCGTCTCAGGTTCCCATCCTTCTCGAATACGGTTTGAACTCTACTCCTTATGGTATGTCTTAGTCTTTCTTGCTGATATGAGTTTGTCTTCTAACTGTTTATTTTCTTTCAGAGGGGAACAATTTGGAGTCGCTCCTGTACCCGCGGGAAGCTGACGGTCCCGTGCGGGTGGGTACTCGCGCTCTTGACGAGAACGAGTTGCCCATCCTGGAGCAAACAGCGGATCGGTTTGTGGAGGTCTATCCGCTGGGCCACGAGATCCTGAGCCACCGGCGGCCAGGTAAGGCGTTATTCTCTCCTCCACCCCTCAGTGCTGTACCCGCTGCTGGGATTCCTTACATGCTGTCTTCTTCTGAGGAATCCGCAGATGGTCCTCCGTTAGTGCGGAAGAGGAGGGCTGCCGTCGGGAAAGGGAAGGAGAAGGTGGCCTCCACAGCTGATCCGGTGCTTCTATCTGACACAGAGTCAGATAGTGAAGAGTTGGCGGGGAACCCCGGTGGTGAGAAGACCACTGTTCCGGAGGCTACGACTGTTACCTCCGGAGAACCGATGACGACGACGGTGACCGGCATCAAGAGACCGGCTCCATCGGGTTCGTCCCCGCCCGTCCGTACGTTCAAGCTCAAGAAAACCCGTAAGTACAACTCTTAGGCTTTTATCTTCGTAGTTTAATCTTCCAAGTCTTTTAACACTTTTCTTCTTTACGCAGGTGTGGATGTTGGCGCATTCCAGGGTGAGGGGCTGAGTACTACCTCTCCGCCAATGACGGTAGGCTTGGTCAGCCTACCTGAGGCGTCGACCCAGGCGCCTGCGCCTGCCTCCGCTGGTTCAGTTGCTCATTCTGAGCCGACTGTTCCAGCCGAGATGACGTCACCGCCGGCTGTGGGTGCGATTTTTACAGCATCCTTCACAGAGCCGGCGGTTACTTTTGCCGCGGATTCTGCGGCAGCGACTGCGGCGGCTCCCACCATGCCCCCGCCACCGGCACCGACGGCCGGCCCATCAGGTACGCATGGGAGTACTCGCCAATCTTTGCCACCTTCCCATCTGCCTAACCTTTTGGATGGGTTTCCTTTGGGTTCAGGTGATGGGTTCGGCGGTTATCGGCCTGTTATAGACCCTACAGGTGCGTAGGGTTCCTTTGGCCCTTTTTCACTTTTATTTTTTATCATCTTTTCCTAACTGCTTTTTTGTTTTTTGCAGTGTCGGATTCCAATGAAGTGTATGTTCCGCGATGGAACATACGCCGAGGAACAACCCTTCGTACCCCTGTGGAGTGCGTGGAATGGGCTCGCCACGCTGCTCCCCATGGTGCGTTGGGGGAAGCCATGGCTAGCTACCAGGAGGGTAGGCTAACCAATGAGCTTCGGGTTCTCCAGGCCCGGATGCAGCCGCGCGTCGAGCTGCTTTGTCGTGAAAACGACAAGTTAAAAGCAGCTCGCGCCAAGGAAGTATCTCAAGCGCGTGCTCTTCGGGAGGAGAACCAAAAGTTGGCCGCAGCTGCTGCGGAGAAGGAGAAGGCCTTCAAGGCCCTCGAGGTTGAGGTTCAAGCGCGACTCGAGGCCCGCTCCAAGGCTGCCCAAGCTGTTAACGAACAGCTTCGGCTGGCTAAGGAGACTGCGAGGAACGCAACCGAGAGGGCCACCAAGGCTGAAGCCGTTGCTGAGCCTTTACGCGTGGAGAACGAGGAGCTCAAGGCCAAATTGGAGGCTCTCCAACGTGCTCATGATGCCTTGGCGATGGAGGATGCCAAGAAACTTCAAGAGATCCTGGACCAGAGGGGCGTGCTTGATCACACCGAGCGGAAGCTTAAGGGCGTCGAAGAGGCTGCCGCAAAGGAAGTGCTACTTGACAAACTTAACAAAAGCGAAGCCGAACGCGCCTGTACCCAAGCTCAAGCCGCCCTTCAAGAAGCTCTGGTTGCCAAAGAATGGCTTCTTTGAGAAGCGTTGCCTCAGGTATGTTTAGCTTTACGTCTTCACGCTTTCCTTTGTAAATAGAAAAGGTTTTAACACTTGTATTTTTTCTTGTAGGTTGTGCATCGGGTCTTCTCAGAGACATCTTACGACGATGCTATGAGCGCAGCCCTCAACGCTTCTCACGAGGATGGGGAACGAGCCGGCTTCCTGCTTGGTCTAGGGTTCGTTGAGAAAGGCGTCCCGCCTTCCAACTTCCCTTTGTACAATGTTGATACTGAAGCCATATATGACCAAGCAGTAAATCAATACGCCGCCTTCCCGCATCCAGTGGTGGAGAAGGTGAACCAAGTGGCTGCTGCTGATGATGGGTTAGCTATCCTTAAAGCTTTCCTCGAACCGCCCCGTTCTTCTGATGGAGCGGGTCCAAGTGGAAGCGGCCCTGAAGCTTGATCCTGAAGATCCCTTCCCATTGCTAGGATAGTCTTGTACAGATGTATTTATTTTCTTTTCGTAGGCGGGTAGTTACCCGGCCATTCTTGTAATAATTCGTTTGTGAAATATTAATCTTTTTGCTTATAGGATTGTTATTTCCTTCTTTGGGTTTATTGCTTTATAAACTTATGACTTGCATACTTAGTTTAAATTAGCAATTTTCCAAGTGTAGAATAAGTTAACCTTTTGAACGTGGTTGATTATGGGTTAAAGTTTTGCTTCCTCTTTCGTGATTGTGCGGGTAGAACCGTCACTTGCACTTAGTAGGATGGCTAAACTTTAACCTTCATCTGACCTGCGTGTAGGTTTTCCTCATCCTTTGAGGATAAGTTAACCTTTGAACGTGGTTGATAATAGGTGTGAAGTTTTGCTTCCTCTTTCGTGATTGTGCGGGTAATACCGTCACTTGCACTTAGTAGGATGGCAAAACTTTACCCTTATCTGACCTGCGTGTAGGTTTTCTTCATCTTTTGAGGATAAGTTAACCTTTGAACGTGGTTGATAATAGGTGTGAAGTTTTGCTTCCTCTTTCGTGATTGTGCGGGTAATACCGTCACTTGCACTTAGTAGGATGGCAAAACTTTACCCTTATCTGACCTGCGTGTAGGTTTTCCTCATCCTTTTAAGAATTTTGTTTTGAACCGTTCGACGCGCGGTTGTCAATAGGTTAGTATTCAGTTTCCTTTCATGATTCATGCGGATAGATCGGCACTTTCATTTAATGGGATAATTGAACTCATCCCCTTTAACTGACCTGCGTGAAGGTTCTGTCCTGTTATTGGGTTTGTGCGGGTAGGACCGCCTTCCCACGCAACGACTTCACGTAATGTGAATGCCGTTACCAGTGTTGCATAGTTTAACCGTTCGACGCGCGGTTGTTGATAGGTTATTGTTCAGTTTCCTCATTATGATTCGTGCGGATAGACCGGCACTTTCATTTTTGGGTGCTGAACCTTTTCCCTTCAACTGACCTGCGTGAAGGTTTTTTCACATTATTGGGTTTGTGCGGGTAGGACCGCCTTCCCACGCAACGACTTCACGTAATTATGCGGTGAAAGCCGGCATACTAGTGTTCAGAAAAGTAAAATCATCAGCTTCGATGTTCTAAAGAGAATCATTTCCATTAGAAGTGGCTCTTGGCCTTTTCTTTACAAATTGGAATTGATTTACATGCAAATTGTGTAAATGAGCTCCCTTCCATGTTGGGATGGGAGTGCCATCGAGCCGATACGCACCTGGTTCGGGATCTCGTTCTTTACGCAGCATGTAGTCTCGACATTGAAGCTGGAACTTTTATTCGTGTTTTCCCCAGCTGAGGTTCTACACGCACCCGCCTGCTCAGCCTTTATTGCGCCACGAGGTGCGCGAGCGTCCCATCTCTGACAAATGCTTCGACCATGTCTTTTACGTCTATGCATTCTTCAGTGTTGTGGCCTTTTGTCTTGTGAAAGTCACAGTATTTGCTCCGATCAGCATCATGACGATGTCGGATTATTGGAGGCTTTGGCCATGGGAGCTCTTCAGTAGCGAATATCTCAGTGACGCTCTTGGTGAGTGGCGTCCATCTGGAGTTCCGGTGCGGATGTACATTATCCCTTCCGCCCAATCGATGTTGCAAGCCGGATGAGGTGTCAAAGTTTACCCTTGACTGCCAAATGCCTAGCTTCCGCTTTTTATTTAATCGGGCGGTGAGGACGTTGTCTTCTCTCGTTTTCTGAGTGTAGAGGTTTGTGCTCTGGGGGAGATCTCTACCCAGTTGCTTCTCCGTTTCCGCATAGCGTTTTGCTGCTGTCATGATGGCATCCCATGTGGATGGCATGCCATCTTTACCCGTTAGGGTGCGGATGAGCTCTGGGTCATGCGCGCCCTGGATGAAGGCAGCGCGAACAAGATCTTCGCTGATATTGCCCAAACTTAGCTTCTTTGAGTTGAAGCGAGTGATGAAGTTTGGCAGAGATTCATCTTCTTCTCGTATGCATTTGAGGATTGTCCATTGCTCCTCGGTATACTTCCGTTGCTGGCTGAAGTGTTGGCTAAACTTCTGCTGGAAGTCTGCCCAGTCGTAGATGTGGTTGACCGGTAGACGATCAAACCAAGCTCTAGCAGCCCCAACAAGCGTCATTTGGAACATGTAGCACCAGGTGGGTTCCGTCCAATTGCTGACGGTTGCCCCCGCTATGAACCTGTTCAAATGATCGTCTGGATCAGATATACCGTCATATGTGCCTATGTTAGGCATTTGTTTGGCACTCTTTGGGGCGATTGCTTCCGCAATGTCCCTTGCAAACTTGGACGTTCCTGCATTTGCAATGTTTGGTCTGAACGTTTTGGAGAAGTCTCGTGGACTTCCACCTGTGCTTTTTGGTTTGAAGGCTTGTCCAAAATGCCTTTTCGGTTGGGATTCCATTTCCTTACGCTTCCCTTTTGCCCTATGGCGAGGGTTCGCGTCGGAGTCGGATTCCTCCGAGTCATCCTCCCAGTACTTGAATTCGTCGGCCTGTTGTATGGAACGCAAGCGTTCGTCCAACTCAGCCTGGAATTCCTTTTGTCGTGCCTCCGCCCATGCCTTAACTTCATCGAGAGTTTGGCGGGGGAGTCTTCGTTTCTCAAACTGGGTATCAGTGGATCCCAGTAGGCGATCATTTACTGCACTTGCCCCAGCTTGAGTAACTGGGGTAGTGTTCGTAAAATTTACTTCACTTGCCCCGGCTTGGGTAACCGGGGTAGTGTTTGTAAAAACTGTGTTACCGGTATTCACCCCAGTAGCTGGGGTTGTGGTTACCGGAATTTCTCTAACCATCTTTGTAGAAGTTTGAAAAAACTGGAGAAAAATAAAGTTCTAGCTTTATGTACGGATGGCGCCAATGAAGAAACACTAACCGGACCCCGGGCAGATTACTGGTAACCTGGGGGTTAGATAGATGTTTCCCACGAGGGGTTAGACCCTTGGAAGATGGTTCTTCTGATAACCTGCAAAACAGACACCGTGAGCTCGTCACTGAGAAGGGGGGGGTTCCTCCTTGTGACCACCCTCCGGCGTGAGAATCAGACTAGATTGCTCTTTAAATATAAAAGTATATTAAGAGATTGCTAGAGCAGATATCAGGTATAATATGATGATAATGTGGTAAGATATGATAAGATGAGATGGTCATACCATTTGTGGTATTTATAGCCGAAGGTAGGTTTCCAAAGAGGTATGGCCGGCTGCAACAGTGTTCCTGTTCCACCAACAGTAGCCTATGCACGTGCCCTGCTGGTAGTTGGTGGGTAGGTAGCGGCTGATAGCGACCAGGCCTGCTGTATACTATTCCTGTTCCACCAACTGACGGGCTACGCACGTGGTATGGCAGTAGTTGGTGAGTAGGCAGCGGCTAATAGTGACATACAGTGCAGGAGCATGCTGCTCGCCATACTGTTGTCAATAAGCTGTCGTATCTTTAGTCAGATCTTTTTCCCATACCTCGTCAGGTACAGTACAGAAGATCTTCCTGTATCGTACGGACTGGCTTATTTGGGCGGGAGTATTCCCCCTCCCGCCCTTGTGCGGGATTGTTCCCGGCTTCGCTCATTCCTTCAGGTGACACTGAGTGAGAGCTAAGTGCCTTGTGCGTGTAGCCTTGCTGCGCGGGTGGCCTTCCCTGATGGCTTGTATCCGAGGCTGCGGGAACAGGCGGAGTCCTTCACCATCGGGAGGCATTTCCTGCGGGACCAGCTTGCGTACTGCGCGTAAGGACGTCACGTCTCTGAGCATGGTTGGTCCTGCGGATCCAGTTGGTTTTTGCGCAGACGTCCCTCTTTTAGGTGAGTCTTGCGGGTCCAACTGGGCTTTGCTGGGACCTACCTCTTCACACACACACACATAAAACATTCACAAAACTATTGAAACTCAAATACAACTCAAGGAACATGTTTATCTAAAATAGTCAAACATGCGAAATTAATTAATGGTTGGTTGTTTATACGCTAAGGTGTTTCTAATTTTTATAGAAGCATGGTAGGATACAAAGTGACATGTGATGTTTGCTATATAACATCAATACTTAACGTGGATTATTAGATAGGGGATGAATTACATGAGAATATATGTGATAAAAGAATGAAGAAAAAGAAGTATTCATTTTTTTTTAATTTCACAAAATTTTAAAATGCAAAAAATTAGTTAGAATGCAATGTTTATTCATCTACTTTAACATTAAAAAGTAAATATAATCAAAACGCGTTTAATTATAGAACCTACATATGCACAGGTTATGCGTATCATGTGTAGGTAACGTTTTAAAGTGAGAGAAACACATACAAAAAAAAGTAGTTTAATGGGTTTTTTATATATATAACGTAACTTAATATTGTATATAAGAAGTAAAATTTCTCAAAATTTTTAACCATTGATAGAAAAAATAAACATTTAGGTCTCAACATTTTCTTATTGCAATAATTTAGTCTTCTGTAATAAAACATCTCCCTTATTATATGTTATCAACGGCATATCTTAGACAAGGGTTCTTGAGTATATTCAACAAAGTAACGCGTGTACAAGATATTTTTCAAAGTGGTGAAGCATATCGGACAAAGCAGTTTTTGCAATCCATTTTTATGTCAAAGACATTAAAATAAGGCTTGTTGATAATCATATTTGTTTATTTATGAGCATAGCTTAGTTATGATACCTTCTTATGTTGTTATTACTTATTACATTAGCAATTTAGCATACATTATTAATTGTATTAAGAATTGTAAGTGGGGATGACAAGTGTCGATAGGGTGTGAGGTGGATGTCACCAAGTTATATAGAATGGTGTTAAGAATTTACCATCTTGTTATACAAGTGGATAGGTAGCATGGCCCCATAACCATATCACCTAGTCATATAGTATGTGATGACACTTCATTGTTGTATGTAATTGTGTTGATCAATCAGAATATATTTGTACTTTTGTCACATTTATTCTTTTTGTTATACTAACGTGGTAAGTGCAATGTAAACTTGTGTATATTATATCTCACTTAGCTTGTAGCTTAACCAGTACTCCAAGAATATTTTTGTTTTTAGTCAAGACATAAAATGTGGTAAAGCCTTTTGAAATTGTGAATATTTTGAAGGGTATGGGATGAAGCTTTAGTTGTGAACTTTGTTACGTACACAAATGTGTTGTAAATTATATGAGTGGCACATTTATGATGTTATCTACATTTTAGATAATTTGTAAATAAATTGAAGTAAAGATCTTTAAATAAAACTGAAGTATAGATCTTTAGATAAAATGTCACACTACTACTACTACCACTTATTATTATTATTATTATTATTATTATTATTATTATTATTATTATTATTATTATTATTATTATTATTATTTTAGGCAATTTACTCCAATGATTGCACGGTTTTGTTTTTTCAATATATCTCATGTCAAATTGAAGTTTTGACAATACAGCTATGAAAAGCTGAGAAGTGTCTTAGGGTCTTTTTAAGGCGTATGTCGTAGTTGTAATGTTGTCTCTTTCAAAAGGTTATAACATTTTGCCCATATTTCAGAACACACACGTGTACATGGATTCAAACTTGGGACCCTTCCAGAAGGAGAAGGAAAACCTCCTGACCGCTCCACCAAAGCGGTGATGGCATTTCGTAGTTTGATATAGAAACTTTCTTATGTTGATAACTTGCTAGATTCATAATACATCTACCATACTACATGCGAGTTTATATAACCCGAAAAACCAGCACGCTTAAATTCTAGAAAGTAATATAAACTCATTATATAACGGGAGATTCCTTAATTAACATTAATTATAACCTAGTTGATCGAACTGCTTGTCCGAGGAAGACGTTGAAATGACAAGTTGTTTTGGACAGATGGTGAGAAATCATGACCTAACTTAGGAAAAGATGTCTAAATCTATCAAACTCAATTACAACAAGTGTACATACTGTGGTCACGTAAGACAACCCATATAAAAGATTTGCCACCCTGTATATTTGCTAGGCTATATGTATCCTAGAATATCAGAAGACCAAACATCATTAAACTGATAGATTAAAATGCATAACTCCCAACTAAATATCTTTGTACTGTTTCAAAGTGACACTTGAAAAAGATCTTTGTGGACATAAATAAACACATTTTGCAAACTTATTTCAGTATCTTACAAAGACTTAAGTTTCAATGCTCACTTGTGTAATATATATAAATTTCAGTTATTATCATCAATGTTCGTGTAACTGGACCGATCGATCAGTTTAAAACCGGCAGCATATATATATAGCTAACCGGTCTGATTAAGCTATTTAAAGATAAATCTGATCAGACCGGGAGTCAAAAATTTTCTTTTCTTTTTCTTCCAAAGTCTTGTTTACCGATTACTAATCTTTTTAACATTTCAATAAACAAATAAAAAAAGTAATTACATTACGTATCTAATTATATAAATGTCACCGCCTGGGTTTTCCTTTACAAGAATGTCAGCGGTCAGTGCGAAGCGTACGAAGCAAATAAAAAAACTCGAGGAGTCGAGGACTCACAGTGATAACTCTGTAAATAGCGTAATTACACTATATAGGTAATAATTATTACACTATATAACGTAATTATCATATTACGAAAATGCAACCACACCCTACTTTATTCACTTTATACATAAAAATTTATTTGTGCCTACTCCCATCATAAATTTATATATGACGGGACACCAAGTTATTGTAAACAAAAAGAACAAATATTAATCATTTAAATTTTTTTTATCAATGGTTTATATTTTTTTAGAACTTTATGATTCTTATATAGAACGCGCAAGGTGTATATATAGAGACCAATAAACAATCTTTTTTATAGTTTTTTTTTCGGTTACCTACAAATGTGTATCTAATATACCTAAAATGAACATAAACACTAAATATATATCAATATCAATTTATTTATTTTTAATAAATAAGATTAGTGAAATGCACGTTTTTACTGCTATTGAAGCGTTCACGCAACATATAATGTTCTGCATAGTTCCTCCCATATATATAATTATTTTTTACGTAATCCGTTTTTAAAACCGACCTGACCTAAAAAGACATCCGGTTCGATATATAGTTCCATTATTATATCATTGATTCAAATGTCTTAATAATTAGATGATCTTGAGATCTTGATCAATGACACATTCTTATAATAATATTCTCTCTAAAAGTATGTTTATTGTCGCTTCATGAACCTGAGTAGTCCACTTACACATACCATTAATAAATACATGTTTAATTTGTAATAACCCGATTTATTCATATAAAAATTATAATATTAAATCTTAAGATAGTATTATAATAAAAATGATAAAGAATAATAAAAAGTATATTAATTGTGGATATTATAGAAATTTGCAAATTGAATTCAAGATCTGATTGTTTTGAAATTTATCCAACTAATATTAAATAAGAAAATATATAGAAACATGAAACAAAGTTCACGACCCACAAATCAATTTCGCTAGACATGATTTGGTTTCTTCGTTTACTGGCCTTCAACCTAATCGAAACAGATAACCACGCTTTTAAATCCCTTATCTACTCCAACGAAATCGTCCTTATCTCTGATGATTAACACACTATTTAACCGCTCGCGAAACCCTACCAGTCGCTCTACCTCCTTGCGTGAAAGCACCACCTGTTTCCCTTCCGATCAACTTAAATATTCGTCGCACCTGCCATCAAGGATAACCTCTACAGCCGACGGGAATACAACGACTGGCATCTCTGCTGTATCTGAAGCCGTTAAACTGACGATTTCTAAACCCAGCCGTAAGCGTTTGTGTGGTGCCCGCGCGACCGCTGCCTTGTTCCTCAGAATTTTTATTACTCATCCGTCGAGGTTCTCATAATTCTTGAATACTAGCCAACTTGTTTACTTTTGCTTGATATTAAGGTACGGAATCTGTTATCGTTTACTCTTAGTATTATATATACATTCCGTTACTTCGTAGTACGGAATCTGTTATCGTTTACTCTTAGTATTATATATACATTCCGTTACTTCGTAGTACGGAATCTGTTATCGTTTACTCTTAGTATTATATATACATTCCGTTACTTCGTAGTACGGAATCTGTTATCGTTTACTCTTAGTATTATATATACATTCCGTTACTTCGTAGTACGGAATCTGTTATCATTTACTCTTAGTATTATATATACATTCCGTTACTTCGTAGTATAAATTTTATTTTGTTACTTTGAAGTACGGTTTCTGTTTTTGTTTCCTCTTAGTATTAATTATATTTCGTTACTTTAGAGTACGGTTTCTGTTTTTGTTTACTCGTAGTATAAATTATATTCCATTTTATATTCGGCATCCGTCACTTTGTAGCGCGGACTTTTCAGTTTGAGTTCGGTTTATTTATTTGGTATGTTTTATATTTGTTTTTGTACCATGCAATAGATTATATATTTTGTACTCGTCATTGCATGTTCAGTTAGTAACAATTTTATTCGGATATTAAAACTATCTTTGTTATGATCCTTAAAACCGAAAACCATTATGTTGATTCAAGTCAAGAAGTGATTGTTAATTAAGGGTTAAGTTATTTTTGGGTTAAATTGATAAACACTTAAATCTGTGATCAATAAAGGTGACCTACTGGTCTTTCCTCACCTTCTTATTTTATAAAACTAAACGTTTAGAAACAGAATCTGATTTAAGGGTCTCAAAATAGTTTTATCCTTTTACAAATTATTTTATTAGATAATATTAAAGAGTATAATATAATATGGTTTGATAACTAAATATGAAAATAACTCTGAAAGGTTACGATGAATATGAAAGTTCAATTCAACAATAATTATTATTTAATTATTAATGGTGATCTATACACACACATATATGGAACTTATTTGCAAATACCGAAAATGATAGAATAAACGTGAGCATCACAACTATAAATTAAACTACCATAATATTATAGGTTCGCGTACGAGCTAAGGACCGGGACTGTTTATACTTAGTGTGTCCTTGTTCATCGGATCAAGTACGGATTCCGTGTTTTTCTTCTTTTAGCTTTATATTGTTTTCACCGTTCTCGTAGTGGTACGGATTCTGTTTCTTGTTACTTCATAGTACGGTTTCTGTTTTTGTTACTCTTAGTATTAATTATAGTCCGCTACTTTGTTGTACGGATTCTGTTTCTTGTTACTTCATAGTACGGTTTCTGTTTTTGTTACTCTTAGTATTAATTATAGTCTGTTACTTTGTTGTACGGATTCTGGTTTCTGTCACTCATAGTATAAATTATATTCGGTTACTTCGTAGTACGGTTTCCTGTTTTTGCTATTTTTAGTATTAATTATAGTCCGTTAGTTTGTAGTACGGATTCTGGTTTCTGTCACTCATAGTATAAATTATATTCGGTTACTTCGTAGTACGGTTTCCTGTTTTTGCTATTTTTAGTATTAATTATAGTCCGTTAGTTTGTAGTACGGATTCTGTTTCTTGTTACTTCGTAGTACGGTTTCTGTTTTTGTTTCCTCTTAGTACTATTTATATTCCGTTACTTTGTAGTACGGATTCTGTTTTTCTTCACTCATAGTATTGGTTCTAGTCCATTTTATATTCGATGTCCGTCACTTCGTAGTGCGGATTTTTGTTATCTGTCAGTTACAGATCTAGTTCGGTTTATTCGTATGAGATGTTTATATTAATTTTATAGCATGCAATAGGTTATATATATTTTGAATTCATTATTGCATGTTCCTGTTTGAATATTTTTAGTTATACGATTTTAGTTTTTGTACTCTGTTACCCGAGCAATTTCTGACTTGTCGTTGGGGCGTCAACGACATGGCACTTATCGTGACAGTGCGTAATTAAAGTTCACGGCGTCTCTAACTAGTACTTTTGAAGTATTAGGGCCACTTAGGGGCGTATAGATCGATCTTAGCTCCGACTCCTGACTCCTGACTCCTGACATGGCACTTATCGTGACAGTGCGTAATCAAAGTTCACGGCGTCTCTGAAAGTACTCATGTAGTACCTCGGCCACTTAGAGGCGTATAGATCGATCTTAGCTCTGACTCCTGACTCCTGACTTCTGTTTGAGATGGAACAATGTGTGCACGCCACCCACACCGTCTCCTTGGTGCATGGACTAGCTAGCTATGTACCCCTCTGTTTAGGCTCTGGGTGCTTCCGTATTACACGACCTATTTATTTTAACATCATCGTCGTGTATTTTAGTAATTATACTTTGTTTCGCTATATTTCTGGTCCGTTTTGATTGTGTATACGCATTTGGTTAAATTTGAGTATATTCAGATTACGTCCCGATCGTGTATCGGATTATGTTTCGCATTTAATTATAGTTCAGTTAAATGTTACACGTTATATGTTACACGTCACACATTATATGTTACAAGTTATATGTTTCTGGCTCTGGGTGTTTTTGTTATAGTTCTGATATATTTCCGCATGCGTTTGACCATGTTCTGGCCAAGTGTCGGATCATACATCCGAATTTTGTTAAGTATATGTTTCGGTAAAAAGGGTTGGTTTCGAGTTTGAATTGAAGTTCGTATATTTATTCTCTTACGTCTGTCCTTACCTATACTATTGTTCTTTCCGTTACTGGGCAATTTTTGGCTCAGCCGTGTTTTCTTGTTTTGTTTTTCTTATTTTGTTTTCAGGTAATCCGGGATTCGGGGAATTTAGTGATGAGAGATAAAAATGAAGTTCAAGCTTCTAAAAGTTAATTCATTTTGTTTAATAATATGACGTAGGTTGCATTAATTTTTGTTGTATTTTGGATTGTGGCGTTGATTTGATATCTGTAATAGTAACACGTTAGCCTGTTCCGGGTTGGGGTGTTACAGTTATGGTATCAGAGCTAAGGCTCTTTCCTGTAGAAAACTTAAACCTTAAAATCAGAATTGTGAGATAATGGGTAGACGTTGGGTTAGGACTTCACATTTCTTATCAATCTTCTGGCTCATCGTTTTGTGATTTCCAATCTATTTGTTGAGTCTTTTCTATTATTACCCAAAGGCATCTCTCCTTTTTATGGCTTTCACTAGCATTATTTGTTAAGCTTTTCTATCATTGTTCCGAACGCTCTACGAATGAAGACATCAAGATAATGACTACTGAAGACAAATGTTCGACACAGTTGTTTGGATCACAATCTTAACTTACCAGTCTACATTCGGTTCCAAATTTGCTGCCACGTATGCGTCTAGACGTTCGAAAAATCCATTTATCTTCATTTGAATGTATGTGACGTTTGCTGTTAATAAGAACTTTTAAGATTTTGACATCGTTTCTTAATTAGCCTGCCATCACACAATTTTTTTTCATAAACTCAACGAGGTCTTTAAGATGCATAATGGAAAGACGGTTAGGACATGTTCGTAAGGTAAATTGACGATTATGGTCGCGAACGTAATCGTGAATTTACAGGTACGTATGTGTGCTACTAAAATTCTATTGTGTAAATTAATGCTCCCCTAATACTTTGATATGACCTCGTCATATGATTTTCACTTCGTCGTGCAATTGTTGTGTCTTTTGTTTATTTATTTAATTAGTTGTATATGAGTTAAGAAATTTATTTTAACATAATATGATATTTGAAATTTTGAGTATAATTAAGTTTCATTAGACGTCATGTTATAGTGTATGGTATTCGATCTAATATGTTGTGTCTCTATTAAATCTGAATTTTCTCGTTTTTGTTTTGCAATTTCGAGGACGAAATTTTTTTTAGGGGGTACAATTGTAATAACCCGATTTATTCATATAAAAATTATAATATTAAATCTTAAGATAGTATTATAATGAAAATGATAAAGAATAATAAAAAGTATATTAATTGTGGATATTATAGAAATTTGCAAATTGAATTCAAGATCTGATTGTTTTGAAATTTATCCAACTAATATTAAATAAGAAAATATATAGAAACATGAAACAAAGTTCACGACCCACAAATCAATTTCGCTAGACATGATTTGGTTTCTTCGTTTACTGGCCTTCAACCTAATCGAAACAGATAACCACGCTTTTAAATCCCTTATCTACTCCAACGAAATCGTCCTTATCTCTGATGATTAACACACTATTTAACTGCTCGCGAAACCCTACCAGTCGCTCTACCTCCTTGCGTGAAAGCACCACCTGTTTCCCTTCCGATCAACTTAAATATTCGTCGCACCTGCCATCAAGGATAACCTCTACAGCCGACGGGAATACAACGACTGGCATCTCTGCTGTATCTGAAGCCGTTAAACTGACGATTTCTAAACCCAGCCGTAAGCGTTTGTGTGGTGCCCGCGCGACCGCTGCCTTGTTCCTCAGAATTTTTATTACTCATCCGTCGAGGTTCTCATAATTCTTGAATACTTGCCAACTTGTTTACTTTTGCTTGATATTAAGGTACGGAATCTGTTATCGTTTACTCTTAGTATTATATATACATTCCGTTACTTCGTAGTACGGAATCTGTTATCGTTTACTCTTAGTATTATATATACATTCCGTTACTTCGTAGTACGGAATCTGTTATCGTTTACTCTTAGTATTATATATACATTCCGTTACTTCGTAGTACGGAATCTGTTATCGTTTACTCTTAGTATTATATATACATTCCGTTACTTCGTAGTACGGAATCTGCTATCATTTACTCTTAGTATTATATATACATTCCGTTACTTCGTAGTATAAATTTTATTTTGTTACTTTGAAGTACGGTTTCTGTTTTTGTTTCCTCTTAGTATTAATTATATTTCGTTACTTTAGAGTACGGTTTCTGTTTTTGTTTACTCGTAGTATAAATTATATTCCATTTTATATTCGGCATCCGTCACTTTGTAGCGCGGACTTTTCAGTTTGAGTTCGGTTTATTTATTTGGTATGTTTTATATTTGTTTTTGTACCATGCAATAGATTATATATTTTGTACTCGTCATTGCATGTTCAGTTAGTAACAATTTTATTCGGATATTAAAACTATCTTTGTTATGATCCTTAAAACCGAAAACCATTATGTTGATTCAAGTCAAGAAGTGATTGTTAATTAAGGGTTAAGTTATTTTTGGGTTAAATTGATAAACACTTAAATCTGTGATCAATAAAGGTGACCTACTGGTCTTTCCTCACCTTCTTATTTTATAAAACTAAACGTTTAGAAACAGAATCTGATTTAAGGGTCTCAAAATAGTTTTATCCTTTTACAAATTATTTTATTAGATAATATTAAAGAGTATAATATAATATGGTTTGATAACTAAATATGAAAATAACTCTGAAAGGTTACGATGAATATGAAAGTTCAATTCAACAATAATTATTATTTAATTATTAATGGTGATCTATACACACACATATATGGAACTTATTTGCAAATACCGAAAATGATAGAATAAACGTGAGCATCACAACTATAAATTAAACTACCATAATATTATAGGTTCGCGTACGAGCTAAGGACCGGGACTGTTTATACTTAGTGTGTCCTTGTTCATCGGATCAAGTACGGATTCCGTGTTTTTCTTCTTTTAGCTTTATATTGTTTTCACCGTTCTCGTAGTGGTACGGATTCTGTTTCTTGTTACTTCATAGTACGGTTTCTGTTTTTGTTACTCTTAGTATTAATTATAGTCCGCTACTTTGTTGTACGGATTCTGTTTCTTGTTACTTCATAGTACGGTTTCTGTTTTTGTTACTCTTAGTATTAATTATAGTCTGTTACTTTGTTGTACGGATTCTGGTTTCTGTCACTCATAGTATAAATTATATTCGGTTACTTCGTAGTACGGTTTCCTGTTTTTGCTATTTTTAGTATTAATTATAGTCCGTTAGTTTGTAGTACGGATTCTGGTTTCTGTCACTCATAGTATAAATTATATTCGGTTACTTCGTAGTACGGTTTCCTGTTTTTGCTATTTTTAGTATTAATTATAGTCCGTTAGTTTGTAGTACGGATTCTGTTTCTTGTTACTTCGTAGTACGGTTTCTGTTTTTGTTTCCTCTTAGTACTATTTATATTCCGTTACTTTGTAGTACGGATTCTGTTTTTCTTCACTCATAGTATTGGTTCTAGTCCATTTTATATTCGATGTCCGTCACTTCGTAGTGCGGATTTTTGTTATCTGTCAGTTACAGATCTAGTTCGGTTTATTCGTATGAGATGTTTATATTAATTTTATAGCATGCAATAGGTTATATATATTTTGAATTCATTATTGCATGTTCCTGTTTGAATATTTTTAGTTATACGATTTTAGTTTTTGTACTCTGTTACCCGAGCAATTTCTGACTTGTCGTTGGGGCGTCAACGACATGGCACTTATCGTGACAGTGCGTAATTAAAGTTCACGGCGTCTCTAACTAGTACTTTTGAAGTATTAGGGCCACTTAGGGGCGTATAGATCGATCTTAGCTCCGACTCCTGACTCCTGACTCCTGACATGGCACTTATCGTGACAGTGCGTAATCAAAGTTCACGGCGTCTCTGAAAGTACTCATGTAGTACCTCGGCCACTTAGAGGCGTATAGATCGATCTTAGCTCTGACTCCTGACTCCTGACTTCTGTTTGAGATGGAACAATGTGTGCACGCCACCCACACCGTCTCCTTGGTGCATGGACTAGCTAGCTGTGTACCCCTCTGTTTAGGCTCTGGGTGCTTCCGTATTACACGACCTATTTATTTTAACATCATCATCGTGTATTTTAGTAATTATATTTTGTTTCGCTATATTTCTGGTCCGTTTTGATTGTGTATACGCATTTGGTTAAATTTGAGTATATTCAGATTACGTCCCGATCGTGTATCGGATTATGTTTCGCATTTAATTATAGTTCAGTTAAATGTTACACGTTATATGTTACACGTCACACATTATATGTTACAAGTTATATGTTTCTGGCTCTGGGTGTTTTTGTTATAGTTCTGATATATTTCCGCATGCGTTTGACCATGTTCTGGCCAAGTGTCGGATCATACATCCGAATTTTGTTAAGTATATGTTTCGGTAAAAAGGGTTGGTTTCGAGTTTGAATTGAAGTTCGTATATTTATTCTCTTACGTCTGTCCTTACCTATACTATTGTTCTTTCCGTTACTGGGCAATTTTTGGCTCAGCCGTGTTTTCTTGTTTTGTTTTTCTTATTTTGTTTTCAGGTAATCCGGGATTCGGGGAATTTAGTGATGAGAGATAAAAATGAAGTTCAAGCTTCTAAAAGTTAATTCATTTTGTTTAATAATATGACGTAGGTTGCATTAATTTTTGTTGTATTTTGGATTGTGGCGTTGATTTGATATCTGTAATAGTAACACGTTAGCCTGTTCCGGGTTGGGGTGTTACATAATTAGTCTTTAAAAATATATTAACTGATATATAATATATAGGTCCGTTTGGGGTAATATATACATGCTTGTAGATCGACCTAGATTCATGGTGGATGACAGAGCATGGTGCCATCTGACTGGTAAGATCAACCTTTATTATTAATAAGAAAAAAGTTGACCAATGTGGCTAATGGAAAACAATCCAATGACTTGATGTGTGCTCATTTCCTAACTAAAACTATAGTTTAAATAAAGTGTTATCACATGTTGGCAAGTTATATCACATGAGATATGAGATATGGCTACCTTTTGGTGCATTTTTCATTGGTTTGGGATTATAGTTTAGCTTTATAAGTGCACATATAGATTATGCAATATGGGATCTTCCGATATTGGAGTCGGCTTGGTAAAGTTGCGGTAGATAAGTGCAATTCATAGTCATGGTTTAAGTTCTGCCCTAGAAGCAACGTGTTCATGATATAGTTTTGTGTCGTGCATACTGGACTCTAGTAGGATCTGGTTTAGCTATTGTGCTTTGTTCCCGAGATTAATAAACGAAAGAAAAGAAATTACGGAGAGAACTAAAAGGTGAGGGGAAAGAAACGATATGATTTAATTTTGTGTTTTCGAGTTCGAAAGAAATTTAGTTTTTAAGAAAGTTAAGAGGAATATTTTATTCTTTCTAAATCCATCGATTATAAAATCTGATAGAAAGGGATTTAATTAAAAATTTGAAACATCATATATTCAAGGCCTCACTATTCACTGATTTAAATTGATTCCATTTTTATCGTAAGAAAAGGTGAATAGTGGATTTTTATTAATTTACATATATGTTTTGACTCTATTTATGTCAATTTCAATTATCAAAATTTTGACCTTAGCTATTAAATCCAAGTCTTCCCTACGTATGATTTATCATTGTTTTTTAACTGTGTTTGGAACTACATCTAATATCTGAGTGATTCTTTCTGAACAAGATGTCAATTGTCCATATTAATTTTGATGCTCTAGGTTTGACTCATCCAGAAAAAACGTCAAAGAGAAAACCCATCACTGTGAGAGAACCCTCTTAAATCATGTTTTAAACCTAAGACCCCAAGTATCCAAAGGATGCATTAACGATCACCCCATGCAACTAAACCAGAATGTAAATTGCTATGATATAATTTGAAACATACGCAAATAAGAATATTGTTTAAATAAGTGGACTGGTTTGATCAAATCATAAAAAAACTATTACAAGGGAATGAGTTTTGTAGCACCTTATTTATGTGACGAGATGTATCGTTATTGTATACAACTTTCATAAACTTCAAGGGGTTATGTGAAATAAAAAGAAGTTATGCATTACAATTCACAAATAATTTAGACATAAGGGTGATGGTTAAGACTTGTGATCCTTAAGGTCTCAGGTTCGAAACTTGAGTCAATGGAGTTTTCTCACAGTAGTGAGTTTCCTCATTGATGGTGTCCTTAAGTAATTCAAGCTTGGAAAGCTAAAATCAGTATGGACGGTTAACATCATGTATTAGGAAAACCCACTCAAGTATTGAGGGTAGTTCCAAATATTGTTAAAAACGAAGAGTTGGATCTAATACAATTAAACAAACGAGAGTTTCCGAGTGAAGAACATGAAATAAAATGGACGTGGTGGCATTTTTGTAATTTACGCTACAACAAATTAGTAATAATAACTACTTTAATCGTAAAGTGTAACGTATTATAATTACTCTACTTATATTTTGCTATCGTATACTAATAATTACTTTACAACAAATGAAGTTGAGGAATAATAATTATTCTACTTGTAATGTATAGCTTAATTATTATAATTATTATTCTAATGTTATTTTTTTAACACAATTACTCTATACAGAGTAATTACAATATTAATTGCCTTCAGGTCCTTTATATTTATCATTTCGTAATATTTATTCATCAAGTATATAACACGTTGACCTAAAAAACCATGTATGAAATGTTGTATACAAATATACAACTTTAATCTATAAACATTTTATCTTCTTTTATGTTTTATATTCAACCATGTGATACACGGGTACATAACCTAGTTTCCGAGAACAATATGACACCGTACTTATATAAACAATCGATGGCTAGCGAAAGTAAATGCATAATAAGGTGGCGTTGATGTTGTTGTCATAGCACTTAAAAAAGACACACGTTGAGTGAATATGAGTAGTTGCGTGGTTTGGTTTCCTTAATTAAATCTTCCTTTTCATTATCTACTATTGGTGAACTCTTCATGTTCAACAGTTGTTATCTTTTTAGTAACCTTTGCTTCTTGCAACAAAATATAAGTGCGATATAAAAGTAGGTAAATCACATATTTAATTATACGGTGAAATGATTTAAATATTTAGTGGCTGCTTTGTAGCCTTTTTAATGGTCATTCAGATGCTACCTTTTAATAGTTCTTAACCTCTTAATGGTTAAGAGATAGCCATAAGTCTTAATGGTTAAGATGGTTACCTCTTAACCATTAAGAGGTTATAAACTATTACAAGGTATCCTTTTCATGGTCATTTAAAGGCTACCAAACAGCCCCTTTATAAGGTCCTTGTCAATTTCCAAATCTCCACTTACATGTTAACAACTAAGTGTAAGCGGACTGAATGTTTAATGAATTGTTCGGTGAGGATTTTGTTTGTGTTTGCTTAATAAACGTGCAAATGAACATGAGCAAGAAGTTTGTCTTCATTTAATTAAATGAAAGAACATTAAGACATATTTTGTTCGTTCATTTATACTCGTGAACGTTCGGTTATGCTTGTTTATGTTCATTTTTGGATGAATAATCCATTTAATGATTTATTATATTTGTTTGTTCATTCATTTAATTTTTTTTAATTTATATTTGTTATGTTTGTTTGTGCTCATTTACGTTTGTTTATATGTGTTCATTTATCGTTTGTTTTAATTATGTTCGTAAAACATTCGTTTAGATTTTAAGTGAACGAACATAAACGGACATGAACACAAGTATTTGTCAAATTAAGTGTTCATGTTCGTGTCCGCTTAAAAATAATTGAACGAACACGAACATTTTCTTGTTCGTGTTCATTCGGTTTGTTTATTGGCCTATGTAACAACATTTTAACATGGTGCAAACACTTTGTGTCGCTTGTGAAAAACTTGATATCGTTGTTAAACGTACTAATTGATCGAGTAAATTAATGAGATGATTTAACAGGCACGAGTTAAACTCAAATCTAAATTAAAATTCATTAAAAATTACAAATCGAGTCTAGATTAATGAGGTCGAGTTAATTAAGAGTACTATGAGTTTCATGCATAGACTTTCATGATTAAGTTGGCAAGTTTAAACCATGCAATTTGTTACCTTAAATAGTATATATCTTAAGATATTTACAATTCTTGTAGAATTAAATCAACCTTTGTATTTCATTATATTATCTAGAAGGTTATTAATAAATTTATAATATATATAAACGAAAACATAAAAATCATATGTGTCGCGATGTGGTCGCTTCCCTTTTTTTTGGAGTCACCAGATTTACTTGATTTTTAAATTGAGGCTTCTCATGCATTTGACCCGAATTCATGGGTATGAGTCTTACCAAACCCAGATATTCTTTAAACGAGTTATAACATCTCATTAAATTAAAAATTATCCTCATCAAATTATTGATGTAAAAATCCTATAAAATATAATATACTAAAAATTAATATCTTATTTATTTTAAAATATATATATATATATATATATATATATATATATATTATTTAAATTAAAAACCAGTTTTATAGTAAAAAATAGACGGGTCTTGAGTCTCATCAAACCATAAGTATATTATTAACTTTCATAAATATTATCTATAATTAAAAAACTAATTTTATAGTAAAATAAATAAACGGGTTTGGGTCTCATCAAAACTATATAGTTTTTAAATCGGGTTATAACATATCATTTATTTGTGAAATAATTAATCACCAACTATAAGTATATTATTAACTTTCATACAATAAAAAATATAAACTCAAAAAATAAATATACATTAGAACAAATAATATAAAACAACCCCCGTAATACGGGGGATAAAAACTAGTGTGTATATATATATATATAATATATAAACGAAAACATAAAAATCCTACGTGTCGTTATGTGATCGCTCCCCATTTTTTTGGAGTCACCAGATTTGCTTGATTTTTAAATGGAGGCTTCTCATGCATTTGACCCGAATTCATGGGTATGGGTCTTACCAAACCCATATATTCCTTAAACGGGTTATATCATCTCATTAAATTAAAAATTATTCTCACCAAATTATTGATGTAAAAATCCTATAAAATAGGATATAATAAAAATTAATATCTTATTTATTTTAAAATTTTAAAGATATATTTATTATTTAAATTAAAAAACCAATTTGATAGTAAAAAAATAAACGGGTCTTGAGTCTTATCAAACCATAAATATATTATTAACTTTCATAAATATTATTTATAATTAAAAAACCAATTTTATCGTAAAAAATAAACGGGTCTTAGGTCTCATCAAAACCATATAGTTTTTAAAACCGGGTTATAACATCTTATTTATTTGTGAAACAATTTATCATCAAACCATAAGTATATTATTAAGTTTCATACAATAAAAAAATATAAATTCAAAAAATAAATAAATATTAGAACAAACAACATAAAACAACCCTCATGGAATAAAAACTAGTTTTATATATTTACCCATAATTTTAAAAGTTATTGATCATGATGCGACGCTTGTTTTTTAATAATAGAGTGTGACAAAAAACATTGCATCATCAATGGAAAAAAGCACCCAAATTAAAAGGTGAAAAGAAAGTGATTCGTGAATAAAGGGCCCATTTATTTAGGTATTTTTAGTGCGGTCACAATTGAAAATAACATGTCAAATTATGTTTTTTTTTTTGAACGGCCAACTAATTGGCTAAAGTAGCTTGAGCCGGTCACTACTCCGGACGGACGGAGCCCCTAGCGGTCCACCTGTTGAGGGATTCACCGGATAAAACCCGACCCCCACTCCCGCCAAACGGCACGACAGCGAGGAGCCGGTAAAATCGGGTGAGATCAGGACTCGAACCCTGACAAGTCAGAGTCATCCCTCATATCTTCCATATAAGTTGGTGGTAGTGAGGTTTGATCCCCCTACCTCTCACTTGTAAAGTGAGTGCTCTACCATTAAGCCACAACCAACTTATGCTAAATTATGTAATAATTTCACTTATGTAATAAAATTAAATTATTATCAATTTAGTTTTAACCGTTAACATTTATCATATTGATCTCAAGTGAGTGAGACTAAAACCTATAACATTGGAGATAAGTTTATTTAAGTTAACAAGTATTAAAATGTGATCAAATATTTCCTTTGATTTAATATAACTTATAAAACATTTTTTATAATAATACAAAAAGTTCAAAAACTAGTCCTTTTGAGAATTACATTAACATTTATAATTTGATTAACATTGAAAATATTTATATGTAACATAGAAAACTTGTTATTTACAAAAACAAAAACTTTTAAAATACAGTTTAATACCTATAAAATCCCGTTCCTTTTTATTAAAAACCATCTAAGTATATGCTTTTCGTAACATATTGACCCACATATTCACAAAAGGACATAAAATTTGTGTACTAACACGAAAAGCATTCAAGCATCACAGTTGAATACGTGACGCACATTTTTGCGACAAAATTGCACGTTAAAAATTGATCAACAGTTTTGCAAGCACAATTTTCATAGTAAATAGCTTTTTTACGACCATATATTGTGTTACAATAGTTCTATACGTGACATATAATTAACTACATATAACAAGAGTTTGTAGTTGTATGATGTGTATCTAAATCACAAGTTAGTTTAATTGTCGAGCTTTAATAAAGCTTACTAAAAGCAGTTTGTTTTTGGATTAAAGAGGATACAAATACTAAACATAGAAATTGTTATATATTTCTTAAATAAACAAAACTACAAAATAACAAAAGTATACATGTGGTTGATAACATTTTCATCAGATTGATCTGGACCGTTAATTTTAGTAAAAGAATGTCTATAAGAGCACTTGTGTTTTATCCATGAATCCATCATCTCCCACAAGAAGCCTCTTCAGCAATTTGTCTTGTCTCATACAAACTTCAAAACACACACACACACTCTCTTTAACTTCATCAACAAAATGGAGTCTCTCAATATATCTACAAAGGTGGTTACTCACTCTCTCTTATATGATTTCTATATTATATGATCATTTTATACAAACTGTACGATTTTCGCATGCATTTCAAGTTACAATTAGTTCGATTTGATATGTATTTTTAATATACGATAATACGATATTCCCTTCCCTAACCTATATTAACCCCTTGTGCAATACCCTCAACATTATGTCAGCTAGCTTCTACCTCCCTAACTCAGCTAAAAAAACTCATTTATCTTTAAAATTTAACTATTTTTTTTTAAAATATCCACTATCTCATTCTCTATATCCTTCTCTGTTCAATTAAATAATATTTTTTATCTGTTTATTATTATTATTATTATTATTATTATTATTATATATCTTCCACTCACAAGAAATATATAGAACAATATATTTTTATACTTAGAGAAACACTATAACTTCTCTATAATCGTTCTTTATTTTAGAAATGTTGATGTACTAATTTTACTAGTTACTCTGATTGTTTCTTTGAAATTTAGAAATACAAAGAACCTGCTATGATTGCTCTAATTAAATACCGACTATATATACACACCATCGTTTTAGCAACCCGACGACCCCTTAATCCCGCTATTTTCACACAAGCAACTTACTGAAATTTTCCGAATTCGATCAAGTTTATTAAAAAAATTAAAAAAAACAGTTAATTCGGCATTTGTTGATCAAGAGCCAGCTAGCAATAGCATGATCATCTATTTCTTTGGAAAACTTTGTAAAATTTGGAAAATGACACTGTGTGTTCGTTTCAGAAGTGTCAGGTTTTCATGTAACACACCACACGTGGGCTATAACAATATAGGACAACACAACACGTGAACACATATATTAGTTTTACATTTTTTTAGAAAAAAAAACATGTAATATTTTTTTTATGATAAATTAATAAATAAATAAATTGCAGGGTAATAAAGAGACAAACACCATGGATGGAACAGTAGATTTTCATGGACAACCAGCTATCAAAGCAAAAACTGGTCGATGGACAGCTGGAACTATTATCCTAGGTATATATAATTATAAGTTTAACATACCTGGTTTATATTTATTTATTTCCTCAAAATAATTATATATATATATAAGTTATAAACTTGATATTATACTTTACTTATCTAGTTATATATCTTCATTGGAATATATTTTTTATTAACTGTTACATCGGATAAGCCAACTTATATCTCCATGTGACCATGTGTGTGTGTTTACACACACGTACACTACATGTAATCCATTCGTTTTTTTCTTTTAAAATTTCTCTCATGCATAATGAGATTTACGGAATAATAATGTTTAAATGGTTCTCTATATTAATTTAATTTAAATATATACATGCATACATATATACATATATATAAATTAAAGTTAACTTTTTTTCCGAAAGTTTAGAATGGTGGATGCTTATTGTATCCTCACAATTTGATAGCTCTATGTGTGGGCATAGTTTTATTTAGTTATTTGATGAGAAAACCGCATTTAATTAATAATTAATTACGCAATAAATTCCAAAGAATTGGGAGCAAATAATCTTGATAAAGACACTGAATTTGTATCTATAATAGTTTTATAAAAAATTGATAATTTTTGTTAAGAAATATATAAAAAAACGGTATCTAAAAAAGAACATGTCCACTTATGATTCAAAACCGGTAATAATATATTAAAAACGGTCTTATATATAAAGGTGCCCTGCTTGCGGTGCGCGCATATAATGTATATATGTGTGAACCCTCAGGTGGGCAAAAGTAAAATTGCATTAATTTTGACGTTATTTTACTAATTTTGTGAAAATAACGTTAAAAGTGATGGAAGGTTAATCAGGCATCATGTGGTGGCGTTGATAGCCGAAAGACAAGGGTACATGCACCAATCAGCCGGTGTCCCGATGATTGAGTGCTATGTGCCTTATGTCCAAGGCTTGATGCAAAACTACTATCGAGCCGGGGGTCTCACCGGAAGCAGCCTCTCTATCCCCATGGGGTAGAGGTAAGGCTGTCTACATCTTACCCTCCTCAGACCCTACCATAGCTTTGCTATTGGTGGGATATACTGAGTACAATGATGATGATGATGATGGTCTTATATATAAACTTATACAAAAAAAATACGTCAGATACTCATTGTTCCTGTAGTGATACATAAAATACGTATCCATATTATTAATTTTGAAATGAAACGTTTTTGTATCATTATTAAGTAATTCTAAATGCAAGTTTATTGGTTACTTATAAAATCAAGTAATTATTAATGCAAATATTATTGGTTAATTAGTAAAAAAGGATTCTACTTTCGGAGGTGTAATAATAAGAACAGGATAATATACTAATAATATAGTGGGTATGTATTTGCTTAATCATGCAAAAATTTAGACGTATCCGACACGCGACGGGTGAATCCTTGCACGCAAGCTTATTATACAACGCGACAAGATTATATTATACCAACATTAATTTTGTATGATCATCACATGGCCGGCCCAGACCTCATCTTGGGCTCGGTAGATGTTTAGGACATGGTTTCAGTGATGACAATACAATTATTATTTTTTTTTGTCTTTTATGTATATAAATTTTATTTCAAAAATTAACAAGTGAAGTTGGTCCAGCATATATGTCACACACGTTTTTTCGTGCAAAAAAAATGTATGCTAAATAAAAGGTTGTCATTAAACAAGAATTTATGTTATTTTACAGTGAATCAAGGACTAGTGACACTAGCTTTTTTTGGAGTTGGGGTGAACCTAGTGCTGTATCTAACCCGGGTTCTACAACAAGGCAATGCCGAGGCTGCAAACAGCGTTAGCAAATGGACGGGAACCGTTTACATTTTCTCGCTTGTTGGTGCCTTTCTCAGCGACTCGTATTGGGGTAGATACAAAACTTGTGCCATCTTTCAAGCCATCTTTGTGTTGGTACGTTCTTTAATTAATTACCTAGGGCCGGCCCACCCAGGGCCCGAAACATTTAAACATATGTTTTTATTTTTTTTCCCATGGGCCCATTATTTAATACTCGCTCCGGGGCCCAGACGTTAAGAGATTCTTAGGGACGGTCCTGATTATGCTCATTGAAGGGCAAAACGGTAAATTTAACTAAGTTTCAAATCTTAATAGGGCTTAGGAGGGCTATCTATAGCATCAAGCATGTTCTTGATCACTCCCAAAGGTTGCGGTGACCGGACAACTATATGCAGTAGCCACTCAAGTTGGCAACTCGGGTTATTCTACATTTCGATATACATGATCGCGTTAGGATACGGGGGCTACCAACCGAATATCGCAACATTTGGCGCTGACCAATTTGATGAAGAGGACACCAATGAAGCACACTCAAAAGTAGCTTTTTTTAGCTACTTTTACCTTGCACTTAACCTTGGTTCACTTTTTTCCAACACATTCTTGAGTTACTTTGAGGATGAAGGAATGTGGACCCTCGGGTTTTGGGTGTCGACCGGGTCAGCGTTTGCTGGACTCGCGTTGTTTCTTGGGTGCACGGTGAGGTACCGGCATTTTAAGCCGAGTGGGAACCCGTTGAACAGATTTTGTCAAGTGTTTGTGGCTGCTTCAAAGAAGTGGAAGGTTAAGTTGCCACAAGGTAAAGAGTGCTTGTTTGAAGAGGATCAAGATACTTCTTTGAGTACTGGAAGAAAGATACTTCATACACATGAATTCAAGTAAGTCAATAATATTGTTATTACCCATTTAGCGAACCTTGGACAAGAATGCCCGCCCGGGGGGGGGGCTCAAAGTGTATAAAATTTCATAAACGAGGGACAATTTTTTGGTCAAAAACGGGTGAATTTACACTACGTATAAAAAATTTTAGGGTGAAAAACGGCTAAATTTACACTCTTGTGTGAAAAAACAGGGCCAGACCCACCCCTGGCCCTCACTATGCTTCGCCCCTGCCATTTAGACCGTTTGAGATAAAATACAACTCAAATCGACGTGTTTATTATTTAATAATTAACCTATATTTATATTATTATTTAATAATTAACCTATATTTATAATTATTTTTATATAAACAATATGCGTTATTTAGTTAATTCTAATAAAAGTTTATATATGATAACTATTAGATATAACATTAAATAAAATATATATTGATAATAGCCTCATTTTGGCTCGCAAGCCAGCTCAATAAGTGAAGCTCGGGCTAGTTTATTAAGCAAGATTATATATAGGCTCAAGCTCGGGCCCTAGTTGTTTAAGCAACTTGATTCGAGCTTTCGATATATAAAATATAAAATAAAATCTATAATGATAATAGGCTCATTTTGGTTGGCAAGCCAGCTTGATAAGTGAAGGTGGGGCTAGTTTATTAAACAAGATTATATTTAGGCTCAAGCTCGGGCTCTAGTTGTTTAAGCAGCTTGATTCGAGCTTGTAGCTAGCCGACCTTGAGTAGCTGACTAGCCTGACTTGGCTCGTTTACACCCTTAAACCATAGCTGATATTAGCTTAACTAATGCAGGTTTTTGGATAAAGCAGCATTCATTACCTCGCGGGATTTCAACGACCCGAAGGAGAACACTCACAACCCGTGGACTCTATGTCCGGCTTCACAAGTCGAAGAGGTGAAATGCATATTAAGATTGCTTCCCATTTGGCTATGCACGATAATATACTCGGTTGTATTTACACAAATGGCGTCTCTATTCGTCGAACAAGGCACAGCCATGAGAAGCACAATATCCGGTTTCCAAATCCCCGCTTCTAGCATGTCTAGTTTCGACATATTAAGCGTCGTACTTTTCGTATTCCTTAACCGAAGAGTCATCACTCCACTCGTGTTAATGTTTAAAAAGAAAGACTCCAAAGGGTTAACCGAGCTTCAACGAATGGGAATCGGGCTTATTATCGCAATACTAGCAATGGTTTCGGCTGGCATTGTGGAATGTTATAGACTAAAGTATGCTAGTCAAGACTCGAGCTCGTTGAGCATATTTTGGCAAGTGCCTCAATATGCGTTCGTGGGCGCGTCTGAAGTGTTTATGTATGTGGGCCAGCTCGAGTTTTTCAACGCACAAGCGCCTGATGCGTTAAAGAGCTTTGGAAGTGCGCTTTGTATGACGTCTATTTCGCTTGGGAATTATGTTAGTAGTTTTATTGTGACTATTGTTATGAAGATATCAACCGAAGACGATATGCCAGGGTGGATTCCCGGGAATTTGAACCGAGGGCATCTAGACAGGTTTTACTTCCTGCTAGCTGGATTAACGGCGGTCGATTTGTTGGTTTACATTGTGTTTGCGAAATGGTACAAGAGTATTAAACTCGAAGGGAAGAATAATGAAGAAATGGATGAGACTGATGATAGTGAAATAATTTAAAGATAAACGGTCCAAAATATAAATAAATAACAATGTGAATATGGTTTTATTCGGTTTAAAAAGTTTGTGGTCGGGTCAGGATGAAGTGACCGTGGTTTCTGTTACGTCGAATGTGGTATGGAAACTGAGGATTCGGAGCGAATGGCGATATTGGTTTATGGTTAAGATGGTGAGTGTAGTGGTTTTGGATTCATCAAGTGATATGATGTTAGTTTGATTAGTTTAGTTCTGTTGTGTAACAGGACACTGATTTAACATTTGTGTTGTCATTTGTGAGTTGAAGTTTGTATGTTGTAACAAATTTAATAATTTATGGTTATGAGAGATCTGTTTCATCTGAATTCACTATGTTCTTGCTAAATTAAGATGCATTTTTAACTAAAAATATGGTTAAAAATTAAAATACATGGGACACCGTATATAGAATAATGAAAACCGCGTATTATTTATTATTAATCAGTTACATACAAGGGTACCACGAGAAAGTTACAAAGAAAACTTATTGAAAATACAACGAGTATACGTTATGACTCTTGATCAACAAGGAGGTGTTTAGTTTCCTTGATAATAGTTATATCATATAATTGGTAATTTCGGTTTTACTCCATGAGTGTTAACAAGTTTATTTACTTGAGTATTAAACATGTTCTTTTCTTAACGATTTAAGGCCTAAGGTTTCCAATTTTATACCATGTACATTCTTTTAGCTAACTTCGTCAGGCTTCTCTGTTAAATGGGTAGGTCAGGTTTTACCAACTTCGTTAGATTTTTCCATTAGGATGCAAATGGATAAAGCTCGAAAACCTTAATTTTTAAATAAATACAAACATAAACATATTAAGTAATCAAGTAGTTAAACTAATTAAACTCAAACATGAAAACTAGGGGTGTGCACAGTTTGATTTGGTTATTTACCTTCACAATTAAGATATTACTCACCCGCACTCGAAAACATACATAAGCTCTTGGCGAATCCCCATTCCCACTTGTAGCATAGTGGTAAAAACTTGGGTTCTTCAATGAATATCCAATTCGATCTATATTTATGTCACTTTTGGCAAATTATGACAATGGATGATTTGAGTTAGGCTTACGAGGTTATCAATCCCAATCCCAAGCTCACCCGGGTTTTCATCCTAGTAAAAGATGGTGACATAACGACTGTCAAGTGACAACCGACGATATGATGTTCGAAAGAACGCCCAAGTCAGTCACTAAAAACTTATAAGAACTCGGTTAAAAGCAGTGTCGTAAAAATCGCTAGTCGCCAGTCGAGCGGTAGGGTGGAGACTAGCGATTAATCGAGATTAATCGAATCAGACTTTAATGTATAATTTTCAGTTTTATATATACACATACACATTTTTATATGTAATTTTCAGTTTTATACATACACAAACATATTTGGCCGAAATCTCGCTGGAAACCGCTGGTTTTTGCTAGAATCTCACCGAAAATCGCTAATTTTGGTCAAAATCTCAGCTGAAACAGCTGATTTTGGTTGGAATCTCACCGGAAACGGTCATTTTGGCCGGATTTGACGATTGACCGATTAATTGGTCGAATAGCCCAAAATTAATTAGTGAAGTGCAGACTAGCGATTAATCATGAATTAATCGATACCCATTCAGGATTTTTGCAACACTGGTTAAAAGACAACATAGTCCTGTTCAAGTACACAACTCTCATACAAACAAGGTTCTTCGTCTTCAACCTCAAGTCACAATTTTCTTTTCATCCGATAAACAAAATGCTTCAAATTTTATTATTATTAAAAAGGTGATTCCTTTGATTGGAGTAATAATCATGAAACTATCTCTAAAACTCGACGAACAACAAACCCTAAACCCATTCATCTTCAAAGCCAAAATCCCAATCGCCGTCTTCAACCTCCCATTTCTCTCCGCCGTCACCGCCACCGCCACCCACCACCACCACTCCGCCGCCGCCGACACACTCTCCTTATCTCTCCGTACCCACTTCGCCGCCGGCCCATCTCTCAAACTTTCCTACAACGCCGCCGCCACCGCCGCCACGGCAGCACCAGTCACAGTCACTCTTAAGTCAAGAATCAGTCTTTCCGGCTCCCCCAACAATTCGCCGTTAATAATATCTGCTAATTTCTCGTTTTCGCCTCAAAACCCTAACCCTAACCCTAACCCTAACCCTAACCCTAGCTTTTTAATTCAATTTAAACCCAAATTGGGATCGTTTAGTTTTCGTAAATCGGTATCTTCTTTTTTTTGACTAATAGATTTAGCTCTGGTATATTACATTATGTGACTTCATAGAAACATCCAAACGATTTACAATGAAATGGCAGGTAAGCGGGCAACAAGCTGCGCCTCAACCCCCTTTTGGATAGCAAACCCAATCCGACTAAAAACAAAGTTTTGATTCTTATGGGCTGATACGTTACTATACACAACTTTCTGAACCCTATTCAAAAGGTCCACGGCATCCGGAGCTAAGAAACCAAAAGTGTCAAAGGCGAAAGAGATAAACACGTGTTGATTTTCCTTCTCCAAACAAGCTCTCTCGTGTTTAGCAACCTTGCCCGATGCCGCCTTCAATGCTGCCTGGCCTGCTACAAATCCAGTGTCCCTAATCCCAACAAGAGGGGACACTCCTGTGAGGTTGACACAAGCGTGTTTTCCCCCCACCCACCCAAAAACAAGAATATCGGCCGGTCGTAATGTAGATCTTCCTTCTTGAGGATCCGTAAGAAAGTTTACGGGGGCTTCCTTTTTAGCCGAAATTCCGGCTCGTTTAAGAACATCGCATAGAACATCCCTCACCAAATCATGCCTGTACTTAAACCCAGGCAACTCTTTGCAGTGAACTGCATGCTCGCCAAAAGAATCCAAACAAACCTTACGGCAAACTGGGCATGGCTCATCTCTCGATTCTCATTCCGTAAATCACCCAACTCTCAACCCATCCACGAACACATCCCTTTCAACATCTCAAACTCACCCGACTCAATATCACTCCCCGATTTCCGACCCACATCATCCGCCAAGTCATCAACCCTCTCAACTTTAATCTTATTCAATCTCAAATACGGCAAACCGCCAAGTCATCAACCCTCTCAACTCTAATCTTATTCAATCTCAAATACGGCAAACCCGGCACTTGCTCAAATACGGCAAACAAACCTTACGGTATCTTCTGTAATTAGTAGTAAGAAAGTTAACGGTAAAGATTCGGTTAATTCGAACAATTCGAATAATTCGTACGGGTTTGTGTCGTTGGATCGGGCAAGTATATGGAAGGGATTGGCGGTGGAAACGGGTGCGAAAGGTTCGATTTTGTCGGGGGTTTTGGTGGCGGCGGATACCGAGTTGCCGGTCGGTAGACGGGTCAAGGTAGGCTTACGGTGGGGCGCGGGCGTGGGCGTTTTGTCGGGATACGATAAGCAAGTGCCGGGTTTGCCGTATTTGAGATTGAATAAGATTAAAGTTGAGAGGGTTGATGACGTGGCGGATAATGTGGGTCGGAAATCGGGGAGTGATATTGAGTCGGGTGAGTTTGAGATGTTGAAAGGGATGTGTTCGTGGATGGGTCGAGAGTTGGGTGATTTACGGAATGAGAATCGAGAGATGAGACGTATGTTGGAGGAGATTAAGTTGAATCGGAGTGGGAGTTCGGGTGGGTTTAAGAAGGGTGAGGCGAGTGTGAAGGAAATGAAGAAGAGTGGTGGTGTGACGGATGTGGAGAGCGAGCTGCAGAAGGCGATTAAGGCTGCGTCGTCGGCGTAATGAGGTTTAGACCTTAGATTACTTGTTTGATTTTGTATGTGTATAGCCAGTATAGATGGTTTATTGATTTTGATTTATGAATAATATTGTTTTGAGTTTGAGTATATTTAGTTTTATAGAGATTGGTTTTAGAAGTTAGAATATGAATTGATCATATAAATAGAAGATGCAAGTCATGTATAGAAGTCTTTGAATCCAAATAGAACTATATTCGAGACCTAAATGAGAACGATGCGAGTAGTTTGTTATTTGGTACGATAAACTTCATGTAATCGACAACCTAAATGAGAACGATGACGAGTCGTTTATTATGCATCGGTAGTTAAGCAACGATTTCTGTTATAAGTTTTTTTCTTTTATGAATCAGGCACCGATCTGAATGAAACGTAGCGAATTCATATTATGTAGAACTTGATTGGATTTTTAAAATCCAAAACAGTTACAGCCATAAAAGTAGACATGTAAAAGTTGGTTTTAAATCCAAATCGGTTCGGGTTGGTCAACTCTGGGTCACAACCGGTTTGGGATAGACTGAATCGGGTTGGAAACCGGCTTGGAGGCAAGAATGTTCAGCTCAATCAGACCGGTTTGGATTGGGTTGAAACTAGTTTAGGACAAAAGAAATCGGTTTGAGGGAAGGAGATTATGAACAGGTATACGAATTGGCGGGTTGGGTCAAGTCCTAACCGGTTGTTGTAGTGTAGTGGGTTGGTTTATAAATTGGGTTTACAGGCCCAAGATTTTTTTACACCCATTTATCACATAATTTACTATCATATAGCAATTTGGACCGCACTAGCTACTTTAACCTAAATGAATTTACTGGCTACGTTTGTTTGTTTTCATCTCTAGTCTAAATATTGAATCAATACTAAAACAACTTAATTACACACTTGGTAATTTGTTACTTAATATCATATATTTCATGTAATAGGAATTATCGATTAGAGAAAGGAGTTAAACATCACAAGCTCTACATGAATATAGAAGCTAGAAGTTTGTCGTGTCGTATTTTATGATTGGTGGAATCTGTGTTGATTAATCGTGTTACTCGTTTATGTTTTAGAAAACGAGACCTATTGTAGATATGAACACAATTCTTCCTAAAAGCTATGGACCATTGTGGTAGCCGTAGGTTGTATAATTTGACTATGTCTTGACAATTGATGCATACATGTTACAAAACACATCTTTCACATGTCTCTAGTACAATTGTTATTCGAAAATGACCTTATGCATATAAACACGAATGCCTTATATGTATCGCCGTGTATTATGAATATATTTCTTTAGAAAATGATGTAAGCCTGAGCAAAAACGTGTTCAGACCATTGAGTCGAAGCAAACTTGAATAACGATACTTGGTTTGGTCATTGGTATGCATATATATGATTTTTCAGTTTTTGGATTAGTCCAAAAGCATATTAACCTCGTTGAACCTAAGTGGCCGGATTTACTGCATTTTAAACCCAATTGACGGTCTTTCGTATTTCAGTCACCAGCTATTCGGTTTTTAGCCGTGCACAAGCCTAGATGTGAACACCAAATGAATCAAGGATGTTTTAACACATCAATTTGAAAAGAGTTCTTTTAGCTATCTCGGTGTCTTGTAATAAAATATTTTTCTAACCATATAAATTTCAAAACTACATTTACACTAAAATGCTAAATCGCTTACCAGGCCATATGGCCTTCATTGAGTGGACTAAAAGTAAGTTTGGTTTATTTATTAAACCAATTTATGTTTCTTTCAGTTGTTACTGAACTTTAATAGAGTTATCATACAACCCTAAATTTAAGTAATTTTTTTCCTTTAAACAATTTACGTTACTGGTTTCCACCGGGATTCGAACACCATCTCCATTTTCTTTGTTTTTTTTCTTTAGGCTTATTTTTCCGAGATTTTTTGTTTTTTATTTATGCAACGATTCCGACCAAATTCCAACATTCCAGTCATAACGTGTGGGTTCGCTACTAGTTACATACACAGCAACGATAACATTAACAAAATAGCCTTTGTATAAAGACAATTTGCAAGCTCAACAAATTCTATCCACAAACAAATCTCATCCTCAATTTGGTATTTTCCACTTCCAAGTGGGATATACATATCAAATACAAAACAGATAAAACTATATATTATACTTTTGTGTATATACAAAATAAGATAATTTTGTTACTAAAAATATTATATGAAAACTTGGAAAGCAATTTTATAATTTCAATAATTAAAATCATATTTGATAAAGTTTTGAAAAACAAAAATAAAAAATTGTAGTGTAAGTAACAATCATAGTTGCTTTTAATAGTTTTAATATCTAACCGTAAGCGAAATTGTTTATAACAACTTTTTATCTATGTAAACTGATGTGGGCCTAAGTATTGAAGACCGGGCTATTATGTATTTGGAGGCCCAAGATCGCGCAACAAAAGGTGGCCCACGAAAACGGTGATAACTTGGCCCACGAAGCTCCGTTTCAGGCCCATTACCGGTCAAATTGAAGCTTGAGACGATGAGCACATTATTGTTTTTGTTTCAGCACTTTTTATGTTATGGGTCTTTTATTGTTTTTTCAGTACTTTTTATGTTTTTATTTTTGGGTTTGTGTTTGGCCCATGGCCCGTTTTAGGCTCATTTCGTATTAGACTCTTTATTTATATGTTGGTTATGTAGTATGAACAATCAGACTTGAATTTTAATAATTATCAATTTTCTCTTCATTTTCCCTAGAATCTTTGGGTGGGATTTGAGAGTTTCGAAGTTCGTCACGGGTATTCACCGAATCAACGTGATCCGACCTTTATTTTGTTTATACCATTGCATCATAAACCGAAATCAATCCATTACCAACGGTTTTGTTTCATAATATGAGCTTATCAGGCCACTAAATAAAATTGGGGCTTGTTAAATGCATACCGACCTCATTAAACTAAATATTTAAGAAAAGGCAAATAGATTACTTAACTAATAACCGGTTTAAACGATTTCACAGTAACAACCCGAGTCATAAACACCACTCTATCAGGTTCCCAATGGTTGGTTAAGGTTGCTTGTCCACTTTTGTGCTTTTACTCTTTTAGAACCCAAAACGGCATCGTTTGGTGGATGTCATTGCCACCTGGACTAATACCTACATATATTATAATAATAGTATTAATATTAATAATATCAATCTACAACTAACATATAAACAGATTTATAACAACAAAGTAGCGCCATACAAATTTCATTTCACAAAATTTTCTCTTCAAGGTTGAAACACTTGAAAATTTTTTGTACCCGCAATTGATCGATGGCGGCTCTGCTGCTGCCATCTCCGTCGACATGCTCCACCTCTTCTTCGTCTTCACTGTTTTACCCGCGCTCTCGTTTCGTTTACAAGTATTCCCACGCTTCTGCTAACAACATAGTAAGTTTACTCTTTGAGTATTAATGGAGCAGACAAATTTGTGTATTGTTGTTTTATGATATGTTATGTTTTAACTGGTTATATATGTTGGAAAAGAAGAATTTGTTTTGTCAAATTATTGTTTAGTTTTTTTTTTTTTTTTTTTTTTACAATTTTTTCCGTGAAAAATAGATCTGAACGTTCGTGAACTGTTTGATGGGAAGTTTGTTTATGTTTGTTCATTTTATTAAATGAACTGCACATGTTTTCTTTGTTCATTTATGTCCGTAAACATCTGTTTATGTTCGTTTATTTACGCTCGTTCATTTATTTTCATTTAAATTTTAATAGATTCATAGGTAGTTATATATATATACACACACACATAAAAGGTGTTCGTTTATGTGGTCTTTTATGTTCGGTCAATTATTTTCGTTTAAGTTTATTTGTTCATTTTTCTTTGTGTTTGTTTAAGTACGTGTGGAGGTAGGGTCCTAAATCCCCATTACGACATTTTACTTATTACATTATGTATTATATTTATTACATTATTATTGTCTACTAACTAGGATTTAGGACCCTACCTCCACACGTACTTAAACAAACACAAAGAAAAATGAACAAATAAACTTAAACGACATTTTACTTATTACATTATTATTATTATTACATTCATAGGTAGTTATATATATATACACACACACATAAAAGGTGTTCGTTTATGTGGTCTTTTATGTTCGGTCAATTATTTTCGTTTAAGTTTATTTGTTCATTTTTCTTTGTGTTTGTTTAAGTACGTGTGGAGGTAGGGTCCTAAATCCCCATTACGACATTTTACTTATTACATTATGTATTATATTTATTACATTATTATTGTCTACTAACTAAGGCCCATTGGGCTGGGGGATTGTGAAGGTAACTTTTAACCAGCTTGACCCAATAAGGTAGGATTTCATGATGATGGCCATGGAGTTCCTATATAAGGAGTCTTCATCTTTCATTTGAAGGGATCTCCTCTTGGATCATTGGTCTCCGACATATTTTTGTGTCTGTAGAAAAAAAGGAAACTCTTAGCAGTCACCTCCACTCCCCCACTTTTCCATGACAGATCTCGAGCAATCGGAGAAGAAGATCAAGGCATCGGCTCGTTCATCTCGAAGACCGGGGAACATCGACATTGGATCCGGTCTTCGAGATGAACGAGCCGACGCCTTGATCTTCTTCTCCGGTTGCTAGAGATCTGCCATGGAAAAGTGGGGGAGGGGAGGTGACTGCTAAGAGTTTTACAAACACCAAAATATGTTTGAGGCCAATGATCCAAGAAGAGATCCCTTCAAATGAAAGATAAAGACTCCTTATATAGGAACTCCTTATATAGGTCAGGCCCGGTAATGTAATAAATATAATGCATAATGTAATAAATAAAAGGTCGTACCGGGGATTTAGAATCCTACCTCCACAGTACGTGAACTGCTCGTTTAGTCTTTAAAAATGAACATGCCCATTTTCTTAATGAAGGAACATGAAGAAAAATATTTGTTCGATCATCTGTTCATTAAGCAAAATTCTTTGTTTTTGCAATAATCTTCAGTTTTTGTTTTCATAGAGATGTGAAATTAGCAAATCACTGAATCAGAAACCATTTGTACCAATTATTAACGATGGAATCCTGCCCAACTTCATGCACGCCGGACACCTAAATCATACTGTTATTAACGGACGGCTTAAAATTTTCTCCGGCACTGCAAATACTGAACTTTCTCAGGTACTCGATACTCCACATTTTGTTCATAATCCTTAAATGCATAATTTTCTTAAGCATGTTATATTTTATTTCTTTTTAGGAAATCGCGAACTACATGGGCCTTGAACTTGGAATGATTAAAATAAAACGGTTTGCAGACGGTGAAATATATGTTCAGCTGCAGGAAAGTGTCCGAGGGTGTGACGTGTATCTTGTGCAGCCTACTAGCCCTCCTGCTAATGAAAACCTAATGGAGCTTTTAGTAACCATCGATGCTTGCAGACGCGCATCTGCCAAGAACATCACAGCTGTTATCCCTTACTTCGGTTATGCTAGAGCCGATCGAAAAGTAAACTCAAATATTCATTAATAATAGTTAAGTTTATATATTTATGTATGCATGCATATATGTTATGATAACATGTTTATTATTGATTTAGACTCAAGGGCGTGAATCGATTGCTGCAAAACTAGTAGCAAACCTTATTACCGAAGCAGGTGCAGACCGTGTTCTTGCTTGTGATCTTCATTCGGGGCAATCAATGGGCTATTTTGATATTCCAGTTGACCATGTTTACTGTCAGGTAATAATAAATAATACAATATATTCATATGTTTGGAAACGTGTTTAAGGTTTTAACTGACAATTATATGTTTTCTTATGTTCCACAAGCCTGTTATTCTTGATTATCTTGCTAGCAAGTCAATTTGCTCCGATGATTTGGTAGTTGTGTCACCTGATGTTGGTGGAGTTGCTAGAGCACGCGCATTTGCCAAAAAGTTATCTGATGCACCGTTAGTCATTGTTGACAAAAGGCGTCAAGGACACAACGTAGCCGAGGTAGTTATAGTTTCCAACCACATATTTTCTAACTATTTGTTAAATGTTTTATTTTATCGAATCAAAATGTAATTTCAGGTAATGAATTTGATCGGTGACGTTAAAGGAAAGGTTGCAGTGATGTTGGATGATATGATTGATACCGCCGGTGAGTCATTTTACATGTGAAATATTATTTACATTTTTCTTATATTTTGTGACTTTTATATTTCAGGAACTATTTCTAAAGGTGCAGCTTTACTTCATGAAGAGGGAGCTAGGGAAGTTTATGCATGTTGTCCTCATGGTGTATTCAGGTAAACATATGCTATTTTATATTATTAAAATAAACAATGTTTTTGAAATGTTATTATTGCAGCCCTCCAGCAATCGAGAGGTTATCGAGTGGACTTTTCCAAGAAGTGATTGTTACAAACACGATCCCGTTAAAGGAAGAACATTACTTCCCACAGTTAACAGTTCTGTCAGTAGCGAATCTTTTGGGAGAGACCATTTGGCGTGTTCATGATGATAGCTCTGTAAGCAGCATCTTTACATGAGTTTTGGCCTTTGGGAACACGTATAGACAAACAAAATTGGAGATGAGGTTCATTTTTGTTATGAAATATAGATTGGTTTCAGGATAAATGAGCCTTGTGTAACATTGATGCATATTTCATTGAAATGCTCATGGTTGAGTTGAAACTAGCCTTGTAAACTTTGTGTGTCCATTTTTATTATTATGAAAGTTGGTCCAAAAGTGTGTAAATTTATCAGGTTGAGGGTTAAAAGTGTAAATTGTAATTGTTATGGCTAAAGTCTAAATAAGAAGACTTGAAGGGTTATTTGTGACAATCTCAAATCTTCAGTTAACGCTCTTGATATTAATTGTTTTTTAAAATGGTTCCAAGGATAAATACATAAATTAAAACAAGTAATATGTAGCATGTGTTAAAGAAGGATTAAATATTCTGGTACATGACGTGAGGTCAAAGACTTACTCAAAAATAAACTGAATACAACTAATTAGATAGCGGTAAGCGGATATCGAACACATGGAGTTTGTGAAAAATGTATTACTAAGTAGTTTTATAATTAAACTATATTAAACTAAGTGCAAAAAGTAAATTCAAAGATTTGGTTGTTGGTTTTGATTAAAAAAAATAGCTAAAACAATAAACGAGTTTAATCAATATGAGACAATATGCCTTCCCTCGGTTTCAGGTTTCTATGAATGTGAAAGTTAATGTTTAACTGAGATGAACAATAAATAAAGTTCGTGTTTATGTAAACGATTGCGATAATTGAGGATCAAGTACTTGGATTATAAAACGCAAGGTAATCACTCAAAAACCAATTAGTTTATCCAACCCCGAATCCCTCCCGATTAATCTCGATTACTTAAAGCACAAAGAACTGATGGTTTAGAACACAAATTCGATAAACTAACAATCTATCAACCAATACATAAACACCATAATAATGAAATCAATAAGATCAGTTATTATCTCAGAAATTGCATAAACATTCAACAAAACATTCATAAATAAACCTTACAATCCGAGGGAAAACAATAAGGAGTTTAGCCGAGCATGATTCGGTTCATCATTCCTTCGATTATAGTTTGCATATGAATAAAAAACGAGTCTTTAATGATTACCACACTCAAAATATTGTTCTTGCACTCCAAAATCGCCTCTTGGTTGCTCTAAGGTGAAAAGATATGATTAGGATCTCAAAAGGTGTCCCAAAAACGAGTTTATAAGGCTGTTACGAGTTTCAACGTCAGGCCCACCGTAAGCTACGGTGGCCACCGTAGCTTACGGTGGCTTCCAAATGCCCTACGGTGGTTTTAAACTGCCATACGGTGGGTTTTTCTTCAGATTCCACCATAGCTTACGGTGGCTACCGTAAGCTACGGTGGCCTTTAACATGGCCTCCTTGTTTTCATCTTAACTTTCTCGTTTCAAGTCCGTTTTCTTCACCTTTTTCGGCCGCGTTCTCGTAATTACATTCTCTATCTTCTCCTACCTGAAATTATATGAGTAACCATAGTCAACTAATTCAACAAGATAAACCCATTAAACACATGATTATTATTGTTCTTAAACCACTTAAAGGTTGTCCCATGGACCACCCGTCAGTACAAATTGATGCTTCAAACTAATTAATCAATTATCATAAGAGACTATGATCATCATAGAAGCGTTTTCGGTTTTTGGTTCAGTTTGAGCTCAAAATCGACTCATACACACCCGTATCCATAGGTTTAGAATCATTAGATAAACTATTGAGAAATAAGTAATCACCATCGGATGAGTTTAATCAAACAAATGTGGTAGATGATGAACTCATGAACATGATGATTTGGATGAAAATGGAGTTATGAGTTAAAAACATAATCTAGATACTCAAATAGTGAATTGACTAGTCTAAATGTCTGATTGTAACACATTTGTGTAAAAATGTTAAGTTTGTAAACATGCAACTAGAGATGATTAAGCTTAAATCGACGAATTTTGTACTATACTAATATTTAATGTACATGCGACATACTCTTGTGTGTTAATGTTCTTTCGTTAAGATTGCTAGCACGTGAAAATAGATAATAACGGAACTACATGATTATCAACCGAAAAGAAAATGTTGCACGAAGGTACTCAACGAAATATCCAAACGAAATGTTTGAAGAGGTGCTTGACATGATAAGAATAGTTCAAACAAAATAATAGTGATTTCGGATCGCTACACACAACTTACACACTTATCGTTCCAATTTTAATGCGTTCGGATGTTGATTTTTTATAAAATGGAGTGCAAACGAGCCGAGCTGATCACGAACTGCTTGAGATTGTATCGATAAAAAAACTTGAAATGAGCATATGCCTCAAATAAAGCTTGTTTAGTTATCAAGCCCGAGCTCGATCCTTGTATGAAAAGCTCGTTCAGGCTCGTAAAGCATTAACAAACCTTTTGTCTTTTTTTAAGTTTTACCTCTTTTGGGCTTTATTTATCAAATTGACACTGCACACCCAAGTTCGAACTAAGCTTTGACTCGTTTAAGATACTACACGAGCTTAAACAAGTCGAGCCTAAGCCAAGCTCGAGCTTAATAAAACGACCCACGAGCCAAGCTCAAAACAAGCTGAGCTCAAGCCTAAACTCTCGTAAATCAAAACAAACCAAGCTCGAGTTGATAAAACAACTCACGAGCCGAGCTCGACACACTACAAAACATGTGGTTTTAAAAAGTTAGATGTGAGCAGATAGTTAAGAAGGGACTAGTAATGTAATTTTAATATTTCTGGTAGCATTTTGGCGGTGTCATTTTCCCGAATTGATATAATAATATAAATTTCTGAATTCGGATATAAAATAGAACATAGAAATAAATAAGGGTGAATCATCAATCAGTAGTTGCTCAACTAATATCCATTCGGATTATTATCATCATCGCCATCATCGTTCAATCCACAATTTTAACAAGGTTATTATTATTATTATTATTATTGTTTGTTATAATTTGTTTTACTTTTTAGTTAGTTATTCATTCTATTCTATCCACTTTAGAGTTTAGTAATTTATGACACGGACCGGTTAATAGGACTGCGTGTCGTGTTAAATGGTCCGTGTGTAAGAAATAAATTATATGCCTTAATTAGTTTTATATGCCACTAGCCTTACTGCCTTCAACTTTAGTTGATACTCGATAAACAATATGTAAACCCTAGTGACTAGAGGTGTGCACAGTTCGGTTTGGTTTGGTTCGGTTATTAGCATAAACTGAAACCTAAACCAAAGTCGTCGGTTAATATGTTTTGATTGATTAACCAATTGGTTTCGGTTAATCGGTTCGGGTTATTCGGTTAGTTTGGTTTGGTTCGGTTAATAACTAAAATCAAACTTTGGCTAAAATGTTTGCTTAGGAATACGTGAAATAGAGGTATAAATACATGAAGTGGAGGAATAAATACGCGAAATGGGGATATCAAACATGAGATGGAGGTATAAAGGCTAGAAATATAAGAAAATATGAATGGTCCGGTTCGGCTAATTTTAGTTAACTGAGTGTAAAAAAAAACAAAAAAAAAACTGATAAACGATTTTTGGTTAATATCGGTTCGGTTTTTTCGGTTTTTGGTTCGGTTTCGGTTAACGGTTCGATTATTGCACACCTTGACTTTTATTCGGTTAGTTTGGTTCGGTTCGGTTCAGTTAGTAACCAAACTAAACTCGGGCTAAAATTTTTGCTTAGAAATACATGAAGTGGAGGTATATATACATGAAATGGAGGTATAAATAGATGAAGTGGAGGAAGAAATACCCGAAATGGGGATATCAAACATGAAATGGAGGCATAAAAGCTACAAATATATGAAAATATGAATGGTTCAGCTCGGCTAATTTTAGCAACCCGAGTGTAAAAAAAATAAAAAAATAAAAAGTTGATAAACGATTTTTGGTTTATATTGGTTCGGTTTTGCGGTTTTCGGTTCAGTTTTGGTTAACGGTTCGGTTATTGCTCATCCTGCATAGTCGATAAACAGGTCGTGTCGTGTAACCTGTTCTCAACAGGTTTGTGGTCATGTTTGTAAAACTGAGACGATTAGTTATCATGTCGCGTTTGTGTCTTAACACCACAGATAATCGTGTCGTGTTGTATCCAACCTGTTATGCAACTCCTAAAATTTTGTAGGATGTTTTATCTCCCTAATGTTTGCAGTTTCTAACATGTTATCTTGTTGTGTAACATTAGTGGTTTAATGTGCCTCAGGGTGAATAGTACAAGATGGCTTGTAAGGGGTTTTTGGAATGCTTGTTGAAGCTTTTGAACTTCTTGTTGACTTTTGCGGGTTTGGCCATGGTGGGCTATGGGATATACTTGTTTGTTATGTACAAACAGGAAACCGATCGTGTTCATACTGTACAATCAAATGAAGGGTTGATAGAGCTTGGACGCCCTTTGCTGTTGGCTGTGGCACTGCCTACCAGCAGCTTTTATGATAAGTTGCCTACTGCTTGGTAATTTGCTTACTCATTTGCGCTTGATGTTTTTGTATTTTGAGTATTTTTCCTGCATGTGATGTCTTGTATATGTATAAGTTAATTAACTTTTTTTTGTGTGTCATGTTGTTATGTTTTATGTTAACCGTTAAGTTTGGACTTTTATGATGCATTTAGTTGAACAAGGTGACTGTTAAAACGCTGTAAATATGTTACTAATAAATATTTAGGCTATCATTGAGTGAACTTGTATACTAAGTTGGCCTTTAGTTAGGAAATTAGTAAACAGAACGATGTGGGATTTGCCTAAGATGTCGAATGCACTGTGTAAGGCATGCAGGTTAATGCTAAAGAAAAATTGACGATAACCAAAGATTGGCTGGTTGAGAAAGTATGATCAAGAATGCATGTTGTGTTGAGTAAAAGGTAGATTAAGAATAAAAGATTCGAGAAATAAGAGCTTGAAAAAACTAGTTGAGCTATTTTAACTTAAATTATAGCCAAATAATTGGGGCTTTTGATTGTCATTAAAGTCCCTGTTTTGCATCAGCCATTTGTAGCTATTTGCCTTCACTGCTTATTTTCAACTTAAAAGTCTAGGGGTTTAAGAGAGCCGAGTTAAGAGTTACTCAGGCTTGACTTGTGCTCAAGCTAAACTAGCCACAATCTGAGATTGAGTTCGAGCTTATTTAGTTTGAACAGGTTGAGGTCAAGCCCATCTCAGATACGTATATCCATATTATCCCAAGTTTGTCACCTTATACACTTTTTGTCCACATTTGCGCAACAGAAACATTTTTTGCTTGCTAGTAAATGTAATCATTGACAATAACAAGTAGTTTGCGGTTATTAGCTTGCAGAACTTCCCTTGTTACCGGAGATAACTTTCCAGTTTCATGAAACCAGATATATGAATATATCTAAGTATTTCTTCCTACACCTTGTTTATTGAGTTTGAGGCGATTGCGACTTGGAGTACTGGTTTTTGCTAGACCTGTGCACTTGAATTTGTTAAACGGGAGTTATAGCTGTTGATGGCAGATAATTGTATTTTGATGTTCTAGGAATAAGCCTGGCAAACTGCATGGGTCGGGCGGGCTCGGGTCAGAACAGGTTTGGGTCGTTATGGGTTCGTAGGAAATTGAGTTTGAGTCAAAACGAGCTGTTTTAAAAGAAAGTATCAGTCTGGTTCCGATGGGGAGTCGGATTGAAATGAGTCATTGTATAAAAAAAAGTACCGGTGGTGGTGGTGTGGAGATTGTCGTGGCGGCATTGATGTGAGTGGAGGCGGTGGTGATGGTGGCGGTCGCACCGGTGGTGGTGGTGTGACGGTATCGATGTTAGCGACGACAACGTTGAGTAGGTGGTGTCGAGACAAACAATGGTCATGGGTGGTGCTAGCCTGTTTGGATCTTTTTTAAGTCAGCGTGTTTAATATACTTGCCTGTGTTGACCCGTTGACTAATTTGAATAGACCCAAGTGAACTGTTGACTACTCTCAGAGAGTCAATCCATTTACAAATTATTTTTGCCCAAATCTCAGAGTGCTAATCCAGGTGCTATGGAAATCAGTGATTGAAATCTTTAGTATTATGATCCGAGTGTAAATTGAGTTTTCCTACTTAATGTTGCATAGCTTTCCGCCTTTCCCTCAGTTCTATCGACCCGCTTGAACTGTTACAGACTTACAGTAATAACTAATACTGTTGTCGGGTGCAGGTTCATTTATCTATTTATTGGTGTTGGTGCAATTCTCTTTATCATATCTTGTTGCGGGTGTATTGGTGCAGCAACACGCAACGGCTGTTGCCTAACTTGTGTATCCTACCTTTTATAAATTGCTTTATTATTATTATTATTGTTATTATTATTATTATTGTTATCATGGTTTGTTGATTTCCTTAAGAACATGCAGTACTCGTTACTCGTGATATTGTTAATCTTGATTGAAGTCGGATTTGCTGCTTTTATCTTCTTTGACAAAAGCTGGAAATCCGTGAGTTCTTTTCATTACACCTTCATTTCCAACACTTTTCATATGCATAATATGATTAAATAAAACCAAAACATTATTTTCAGGATATCCCAGTTGACAAAACCGGAGACTTCGACAATATATATCATTTCCTAAGGAAACACTGGAACATCTCTAAATGGGTTGCACTTGGAGTTATCATATTACAAGCTCTGATATTTCTATTAGCTTTAATGGTACGCGCTGCAAACGCACCACCAAAGTACGATAGTGATGATGAGTACATTAACGGTCCCAGACAACAAAGACAACCTTTGATCAGTAGACAACCAGCTCCTGCCACCGGTATTCCTATTAGCGGGCCCCTTGACACTCGTCCCGGCAGAAATGATGCGTGGAGTGCGCGTATGAGGGAAAAGGTTCGACATTTATTATTTCCTATTTTATAAAAAATTAATAAAAATATAATATTATGATATTATCCAACCCTTTATTAAGTTATGTTTGTTTTTATGATTCCAGTATGGGCTTGATACATCAGAGTTCACTTACAACCCGAATGACCCGAATAGGTATCAACAAGGGAACACGCCGCCAGTAGAGGAGAAGAGTCGATGTGCGGTCATGTAAGCTAGATGACTAAATCTTGGGTGTGATATATCATATATCTATGTTGAGTGAAAACATAATTTACTATTGTACAGTGTGTATAAAAATAAACTTTTATGGAGCTGAAACTGGATTTTATGTAATATTACTTGGTTTTTGAGTTCATTTGCAACTTTTAAAGAGGATCTATAACTTTTATTAGTTTTCTTTTTTGGTCATTTTACATGTGCGTTCGTTAAGAATTTATCGGATACATGGACGATTTACAAACACATAACCGAACTGAAATTCTTGTTCGTGTTTGTTTATTAAAGAAATGATCTTGTTCGTGTTTGGTCATCTTTTTCATAAACGAGCACAGACAAATATACACAAACATATATTAACTTGAAAAGCAAAAAATCAAGTAATCAACTACTTAACATTAGAAATAATCACTCAAAGTAATGATAAAGTTAAATTACTTGATATAATTATCATAAAATACTTAACACAATAAACTTAAAATATAAAAATATCCTTTTATGACTAAAAAATGAACAAACACTAACGAACACAAACAAACAGACGTTAGCAAACATATATGAACAATCATAAATAAACACAATACCGAACATTCACTGGTACCATCACACAATGAACAAACACATACCTCTGTTTATGTTCATTCATTAAATCAACCAGATATAATTCCTTGTTCATGTTTATTTATTTATTAAATAAATGAACGTAAATAAACTTTTCACATAACGATTCGTCGAACATTCAGTTCGTTTACAACCCTTAGTCTCAGCTCATGGATAGGCGAGTTGACTTATTTTTTTAAATTTCTGTTTATCAGATAAGTTAACATCAATATCATATTTTATTAAGTTTTAAATAATACAGAGTTGGAGGAATCTGGGTACCTAACTATAAATTTGCTATAGTTGAAAATATTTTAAATTAATTAATTTAAATTGTGGCTATGAATTTTGGTTATGAACTTATGATTACCATATTATTAGCTAATTACGTATGTTACTAAAACAATATAAAGAAAAAGATCAAGGGGCATATTTGGAAAGTTGGTTAGCGCAGTTCATTTTCAAAATTGATAAATCAAAATCAAGGGACATTATAATTATGTTACATGGTATACAAATCATTTTAAAAGATCTTTTTAAAGTTAAAAGTTTTTAATTCCATAAGGCATAAACTACAGACTTGACCCATGCATTTTTGGCTTTGGATTCTAATCTTTGGTTTCTTTTAAAGTGAGAATATGTTGTATCATTTGACAACAAAACATTACAAATATACCCCCATAACATTATTCAATAACGAATTGATATAACTCACTAAATCGATAAATTTAGATCAAATAACTCTCAATAACCAGAAAGATATAACTCTAAAACTGACTACAAACTCACATCCATAATCACAGTTTTGATTAGGTTATATAGACCATGACCCGATACAGTTAGAGATAGACTCGAGCTCCTAATTAAATAAATAATAAAACCTACACATTTATATACTATATAATCTAAATAGCTATTATAAATTCCTATAAATTATATACAACTCATTTAACTTAGTTTAAGACAATTAAGAGAAACAGGTTATGGGTCTCTTTAATAAAAGACAAGGCGTTTTGTTTTGTTTTTGTTTTTCTCAGTCGTAGTATTCATATTTAGAATGGTCTCGAGAATTGGATGATTTTTTATCATTGAAAAAAAAGAATCTTTTATATAAAATTTATATAATATAATAGTAACATATTAATTAATTTAACTCTATAAATAGTCCATTTTGACGGATTAATCTTGATATAAAATGGCGTGGCATCATTTACTATACTTTTTTATTTACATTTTTATGTTCTTTTTGGTAGGCATCATGTCATTTTATTAAATAAATAAATATAACATACAGATACAATAGTGCTATTCGTACAAAAATAATAATCTCATCCACTATGATCAAGATAATAATTATTCTATTGTTGACATTAAATTTTGTATTTTTCTTATCATGTTCATATCTTCAATATTACATGTTATCATGGACCCATAGTGGTTTTTTATATTCACTGAGTCCTAATTTTATTATTTTAAACACTATGAATTTGTAATTTACTCGAGATTGATTCATTAAAAATTTACATGCTTAAACGAGTTCAAGTCTAAACTAATGAGGATGGACATGAGTTGCATACACCGAGTTTGATTAAGCTACGAGCTTAAGCGAGTATATTATGTAAATATAATAATTTTGATATCACATGATAAAAATATAACTGGATATGTCGAACTATAGTAAATACACAATATATTTAGTGAGTTTGGGTGAAGCCCAAGCTTTTAAAATAACTTATAAAACGAGTTTGAGCTTTAGACACGGTGTCAAATATAGTCAAGCTCCCTTAGCTCAACACTTTCGGAGAATTTCATGACAAACGGCTGGATAACCTGAGAGTTGTATAAGACACTTCCGGATCAATTTATTTATTAGTTTACCCGGAAATTCAATCGAATGAAACTCAGTAATTTGACAAGAACTTGGTGTGCGAATTTTGTGAATTTAGAGACGACGAAGAACACCCGAAATGACCAATTGACCGGGGAAAATTCTACAGGATTAGAGTTAGAGAAACTGTCGTAGGCACTTTGTCTCTTTGAATTTTAAATTTTATTTAAATTGCGCCTATTTTTACACCAAAATTTTTATGTCAAAATTTTCAAATATTCATTTTCTAATGAATTTTTAATGAAGCAACAATTACCAGCAATCACTCGTTCGTTAGGAGCTTCGCATCAACATTGTAATAAACTCAAACAGGTGTGGACTTCTACGGTCCCACCTCTGACTTGTTTAATGTACACTATGATTCAAATTAGTCAACAAGTCAATTCAGCTACACTAAAATATCTAACATACACTTTTACGTACTTTCTAATATCTTATTTTATCGAGGATATACCATATATCTTAATCCACTAGGCATCATGTTTATGATATTTGATTGTAACTACTTGTTTGGATCTTTCCTATATATAGCCGCGAGGCAAACTTCTAATGATGTCGGCACATTTATCGAAACAACTTGAGAAATTAAACGGGAAAATAACGTTACATGAAGTTACACAAATATCTATCGTTATGTAATTAATAACTTACGGTTTACGTTTTGTCTGAAGAATACAATCTTGATTTAACATATGGACGAGGGTTAAATATGAACGACTAAGAAGTAGAAGGGGTGAGTAGAATTAAGAATTTAAAGATAAAGATTAAAGAATAAATTAAATAATTATTGTTAGAGATAAAGTTTATATTAATTAGTTTATTTAGTTTTCTAGTTTTGAGTCTAGTTAGGAGTTATAGTAAGCAAAATTATAGATAGATGGTTAACGGTTACTGTATTTTGTGTGGTTTTCGTTCTTAATAATATTGACGTCGTGAGTTACCACAAGATTACCGATGTTGTTCGTGTTGCTCAATCCAGTAAAGTCCAACATTTTCATTATTAGGGTTCCACAACGAGCTAAAATGTGGTCAAATTAATAAGACATCATTAACGGATGCGATGAACCAGGGTCGGCCCTGTAGAGGCTAGCAGTCGCAGGCCCGATCATCCTGGGAAATTTAAGCTTGTTTTTATTTAAAAAAAAAAGTCTGCACAATCCAAACCATAACCGAATTACCCAATAAGCCTATTTAACAAGTTAATTATTATCGATTTTATATTTTACTTATTACCCAAATTTTTTACTCTCCCTCGGCCCAAAAGTTTTTAATGGATCTCGGGGACGGCCTTGCAACGAGGTAAAGTGGATCTAGAGTTGAAAGTTTGTGTCATTACATATAGTATACGGAGGTGTTACCTCTATCGTATTAAGTGTAAGGTGGCGCTTACGGTCCTTTTGGTGGCCCCGGTAAAGTGTTACTTCTTTTAATCACTTGAACCCGTTTTGGCCCAACCCACCCGTTTACCGGGACTTGTTTGAAAGTACAATTTGGATGTATGCTATGAAAATATTATGACAATGCTATCTGGTACCTATTTTTCAATGTGATGTAAACAGTTGAGATGATGGATTTGGTCACTTAAAATAAATGTCAAAAGAAACATGCTGAAGACTACAAAACCAATGAATGTCAAACTAAAATTGCAGCTTGAATATGATGCAGAAAAGTGAAAATGGTTGTTTAGAAGTCTCGTTGGCGGTTTGAATTATCAACTGTTGTTTGGAATAGAAGTCTTGATGTTAAGTTTTGCGGCACGCCACAGATTCTCTACGTCAAGTTACATAGGGTTGGGCACCAAACCGGAACAACTGAAGGAGTTATAACCAGGATAATCAGCGCAATCAAACCGAAATAACGGAAACCAATAAAAAAACTGACAATTCGGTTTTATGTTTTTCAAAAAACTGATTTTTGGGTTCGGTTTTGGTTTTGCAGCAACAAAAAACCGAGAAAACCTATCCGAGAAAAAAAAACAATTTTAGTAATTTATAAGAAATTAATAGATGATCCCAAAAATTTTAGGTTTAAATGTGTAATCAATTAATCAATTATTAATAAACAAAATTTAGGCCCAAATTCACTAATTTGGGCTTTTTTCAGTCCAAATGATAAAACTGGAAAAAAAAATGAACCGAACCCGATGTAAAAATTGAAATCAACAGTTTTTAAAAACCCCACAACCAAAAAAAATTGTTTTTACTTCGGATTAAGCCCAAAGTAATCCAAGATTCCAAACTGACTCATACACACCCCTTATCTAATAGTAAGCGAATGACCATGTTTATATCAAAAGGTTGGAACCAAACAAAATTAACCAATTTTTTAAGTAATTTACATGCTTGGTTATAAATGAGGTGTCCAATATTTAGGTCCCTTAATTAGGCATTAATTAACAATCAAAATTTAAGTTCAAAGTTTCAGGCCAAAATTCATGAATTTAGATTTATTTATTTATTTATTTTTTTGTCGTTTCAAAATTTTCAAGGTCAAATGGTAAAATCGAACCTACCCCGACCGTTTTAAAACCCAAAAACTCGTTTAAACCGACTTTTTATCAGAAAGGATTTCAATACTAAGAACCATCTTTTATAACCTCCACATATAGTGCTCCTAGAACTGTCATTGTATTGATTCATTCATTTATGGGTCCATTTGCTTTATATGATTCAAAGGGTCATTTTGTGTGTTCCTGATCATACTGAGTAATACAAACCGGCCTGCCGAACACCATACAGCTGTGCATTATGTTATCTTATAGTTATAAACACCAAATTGATCTAAGGTTGTTATGATGATAATAAATATCAAGTTAGATTTTTTATTTTTTTTATTTTTTTATTTGTTACTTTGCCTAACTGTGGTTGGTTCTGCTAGTGGGCTCTATAAATCTTTACTGTCATGCAATATTTTTATCAGTATTTGTACTATTGGTCTATTTATGTCTATATTAATCTATATTAAATGTAGTTTAATCTAACTGATTACATTTTTAACACTAATATAGATATTCTGTTAAACAAAGCCTAATTATGTTAGCTGGATTACCGGTGACATGACATAAGCTTCGACTGGGACCACGATCAAGATATCGTCGGTGTTTTGTTGATTCCGGCGGACCAATATGTGCCTAATGAAAGCTAAATTATTAACTAATCAATACCAAGTTGATAACTTTTTTGGACTTTATTGTGTTTATGTTGATTATATAGAAAGATTAATAAAGTCAAATGATTATTGTGAAAGTTAAGTGTTTGAGTTCCATCAATCATACAATTCAACTATTTATTAGTTGTAGTGAAAGTGATGTATTCTTTTGTGGCTTGCTTTCTTCTTTCTGCTCAACAAGATCATATTTTTTATTTATTTAAAAATTTAAAAAAAGTTAGTAATGACTAATGGAGGTTAGTTTTGACTTTTCATGCTAGTCTAAGATGATAACTAATGCACCATTTTGTTTAATCCAAATTTTTAAGAGTGTAAACTGCGGTTTTCGTCCCTGTGGTGTTTTCAAATCCGCGGTTTTAGTCCAGTAGTTTCAAATTTGTGATTTTCGTCCTCGTGGTTTCATTTCACTTGCAATTAAGCCCGAATACATTAACCCCGTTAAGTCTAGTCAGCGTGACCCTCACGTGAGGGGCAGTTTTGCCCTTTTTCTCTTCAAATAAACCTCAGTCCAAATTCGTAAGCCCCTCATGTGAGAGATTGGGGTGTATTGGGAAAAAAATGACAAAACTGCCACTCATGTGAATGGCACGTTGACGGGTTTAACGACCAGACTTAACGGGATTAGTGAATTTGGGTTTAATTGCAAGTGAAATAAAACCACATGAACGAAAATCGCAAATTTGAAACTATTGGACTAAAACCATGTAAGGCCCCGTTACCGGTAGCCCTACTTTCGTGTTGGATTTACTCATAAACGCAGTTCTAATATCTGAGTTAATTAAAACATTCGCGGAACATTAAAAACTTTCATAAAACATTTCGTAACAATTCAAAACTTGTCTTAAACAACAACTTGTCTTTCAAAAACAAAGTAATTAAAACATATCACGTCTTAAGCCTTCTGATGCCAGTCTCTTATTCAACGCCACGTGTCCCCTCAAGCGAGCTGCCTCATCCTACTCACCTGCGTACATACTAAAAGTCAGTTACGCTGACTGAGTTCTAGTTAATCGTACATTATGCAATACACACAAACTCATATTCTTTCAATCCTACTTTCATACTTTCATACTTTCTTACTTTCTTTTATACTAACTTGCTTTCATATTTTACGTTATAAAGAGCATTACGCCCTACATTCCTCGAGTATTATTAGGGCTCGGTACCCTCTTTCCTCGAGTATTATTAGGGCTCGGTACCTTCCTTCCTCGAGTATTATTAGGGCTCGGTACCCTCTTTCCTCGAGTATTATTAGGGCTCGGTACCCTCTTTTCTCGAGTATTATTAGGGCTCGGTACCCTCTTTCCTCGACTATTAGTAGGGTTCGGTTCCCTAGTTCTCGAATATTAGTAGAGTTCGATTCCCTCTTTGTTACCATACAACCATACATCATACCTCGAGTATTATTAGGGCTCGGTACCCTTTTCGTAACCATACAACCATCCTTTCCTTCTTTTATTAACTTGTGACAACCGGTAATTTCCCAAACCCTTAAGCTAAGTAATCAACCTAATAATTAGGTGATTGTAAATATTAAGCGCGTGCATTTGTTATGTGCGCCATGCGCGAACGCACCATGTTAAGAACCAGCGTGGGCATATGTTATATGCGCCATGCGCGAATGTTTTGGCTTTATGTTTTCATGTACCTTATGTCTAATGGGTTGACCGTCACGCATGATGCTAAGGCGGGTGCACCCTAAATCGTTTATGCGCGTGCGGAAGGGAACTAACCTACCCGCATGGCGGGAACGTTGAGAGCTAGTTTGTCTGAAGCTCCAAGATGGAATTGACTTCAACATGACTGATCACTATGTTGAAATACCAAGACCACCTGGAGAATCTACAAATGAAACTCAAATGTCCCTAACTGCGAGAAGGTTACGCACCTACCCGCAGCAAAGACATGTCCTATACGCAGAAAGCTATGCGCACCAAGTTATACGCGCAGAACACTTGGTCTATTCTCCAGTTAAGGAGATTACTCCCGCCCGAAAGGAAACAGTAGCGTGTTTCAGAGATTTTCCACTTTTTACTGTACACTGACAAAAGTACCTGAAAAAGCACACTGTAACATGAAAAGTCAACTGTCAGCCACCCTATTCTCACCAACCCCAGACCTGCATGTTCTGTCCAAATCAAATCAAAATCTTTTATCCACCACTCCACTCTTAAGTAAATAATAATAACTTCCATACTTTATCATCATTACATTTAGATATGAAAAGATTTCAATCCCCTAAAGCAAGGGATTGTGTTCCCTTGAGTTTGCCTATAAATTTGTAGCCTAAATTATCACCCAAAACACACCTCAAAGAACTACAAACTTGCACTAATCCTTTCCCAAGCGTCCGTTATTTCCAGCTCCGATCCTGTTACTAGGTAAGCCGAGATTATAACCTTGAGATCTACTTTCCAACCCTTATATCTTGATCTTAATATAGATTTCTTGTTATTTAATCGTATTCTAGACCTTCGATTCCGAGGCCAACACCAAGAAAACCCGAATCTCGATTAATCCCTTAACAAGAACCTCAGGTGAGTCTCACAGCCCCTATTTTCACTGTTTTCACTGTTTTTAAACTGCTTTCGGGGCGAGGGACACGTACTTAAATAATGTTTTATCATGGTATACTTACAAGCTATGCAAGCGATTATGTGTTTAAGTTATGTTTCATGATGAGCAATGCAAACGGTTATCTAAGGTTTTCAATGTATGTGCGCTAGAACTCGAGTAAGTGATCACTTTACCATTGGAACTCTAAGGGTAGGGACTGCTGGTTTGATCCGCCCACTCGTAGGGGTCGCACCTCTTTGCATGGACGAGTGCCTGGCATGGGGCAGTACTATGGGGTTGAGCCCGCTCGTAGGGGTCGCGCCTCTTTGCATAGACGAGCACCGTATCCAGAATTTGTTCACGCGTAACCCGCGGAACGATTTTTATCAGAATATTGTCAGAATTATGTGTTAATACGATTTTACCAAGCAGATGTTAATGAGGTTGCCAGAAATGTTTCAGAATGATTTTATCAAGTTACTAAAACTTGTGAACTCACTCAGTTTATACTGATTCAAATGTTTTTACGTGTCTTTCAGGAGATAACTAGGTAGCGCATGGAGTCACACTTAGAGCACCACACGCTGAACATCTAAAACAAGCTTTTTGGAAGATTTTGGTTTTATCCCCTCGATGCGCACGGTTACCCGCCGCGCAAGGGGATATGGCGAGGAAATCTTCAGTTTTATACTTGGATGTTTCTTTTTGTAATCTTTGAACAATGTAATGTGTTTGTACTAAACTTCTCATGCGCAATAAAAATCTTTGAATGTTTTGCAATGGCCCGTGCTTAATTATCAATCCCCACTCGTGCGCGCCCGGCTGTTTCCGCCGCTCAGGGCCGGGTGTGACAGATTGGTATCAGAGCACTGGTTATAGCGAACTAGGAAAAGAAGTTTTTAACCTAGACTATAACCTTTGGGGAATCGCATGAAATATTTTTCAAAGAATATTTTCAAAAGAATATTTTCAAAAGAAAAATCACACACGCACTTAGGAACACGGGTCACAGTGTCTAGAGATAAGAACATTATGTGCTCTGAGTACATGCGCTAAGTTTGTTATATTTTCTTTTTATGAAAAGAATGCCTCCAACCAGAGCCAAGGGAATTACCATGACACCCGAGGAGCTCGCAGAAATAATCGCGCAGGCGATTGCAACGCATGAGGCCAGCAAGGCCGAATCTAGTCAGGGTCGCCAAGAGAACGAGACCCCAGAACCCGAATCAGGAGCCTTGAACAAAGGATGCTCCTATAAAACATTCATGGCCTGTAGGCCTTGGCCGTTCAAAGGCACCGAAGGAGCCATTGGGCTCTAAAATTGGATTGACAAGATGGAGACCGTTCTCTCCATCAGCGGATGTAGTGAAAACCAGAAGGTCCTTTACGCGACCTGCCTGTTCCAAGAAGCAGCTTCGTCTTGGTGGAAGCTCCAAGTAAAGACTTTGGGGCGAGAAGTTGCTCTTTACAAGACCTGGGAAGAATTGAAAGAAATGATGATGAGAAAGTTCTGCTCTCGCGCAGAAATTCAGAGCTTGCAACAAGAATTCTGGAACCACACCATGATAGGAACGGATATCGATGCCTACACCAATCGTTTCAACGAGCTTTGCCAGCTGGTGCCAGACATGGCAAACACAGAAGAAAAGAAAATCGAGAGGTACATCTTTGGGTTACCTCCTGTCGTTAAAGTCCCGCTCAACGCCGCCGCACCTCCGACCTTTGACGAGGCGGTTGCGCGAGCCATCACCCTTACAAGGGATACGGTTCGTGCGGGTATGTTGACCGCTCGCTTGAACGAGCAGCGAACCTCTGACTCCAAGAGGAAATGGAACTCCCACCGAGGGTCAGACTTCAAGCAGCCACCGCCCAAGAAGCAGGAAAGCACAAGGGTTTACGCGATTCAAGCCGCGGAACCATCAAGGAAAGGATACAGCGGGCCTCGCCCATGGTGCAGCAAATGCAAGTATCACCACGAGGGTGAATGCGCAAAAATCGAATGCGCCAAATGTGGCAGACCAGGACACAAGGCGATGAATTGTCGCATCAGAGAAGCTGGATCGAGCGACAGCTGCTACGCATGCGGGAAGCCTGGACACTTCAGTCGGGATTGCCCACAGAAAGGAAACCAAGCTCGCGGGAGAGCTTTTGTGATCGGCGCGGGTGAAGCAAAGGAAGAGCCGAATGTGGTAACCGGTACGTTTTTGCTTAACGGTCATTATGCATCTGTCTTATTTGATACTGGCGCTGACCTAAGTTTTATATCCCATGAGTTTAAAAACTCCCTGGGCTTAGCGACCAGTAGGCTAGACAAACCTTATACTATAGAACTAGCCAATGGTAGGCAGTTATGCGCGAATGAAAGGACTGAGCAATGTGTATTAGTCATGGGAGGTCATGAGTTCAATATAAACTTGTTGCCAATAGATTTGGGAAGTTTCGATATTGTGGTAGGTATGGATTGGTTGGTCGAGAATCTCGCGGAGATTGTTTGTCATGAGAAGCAGGTTCGGATTCCACTGTTGAACGGAGAAACTTTGATGATTCAAGGGGAAAGAAAGGGAGTGGCGACGAAACTGATTTCGTGCCTAAAGGCGCGCAAGTGCCTAAGGAAAGGGTACTACGCCTTCCTGGCGCATGTAATAGAGAAGGGAGATGAGCGAAGAATTGAAGACTTACCTATAGTGCGCGAATTTCCAGAAGTTTTTCCTAAAGATCTGCCCGGATTGCCGCCACCCGCGACAAATCGAGTTTCGAATTGATTTGGTCCCAGGAGCTGCGCCAGTAGCCCGAGCGCCTTATCGATTAGCTCCATCTGAGATGCAAGAGCTATCCAATCAGTTACAGGAACTTTTGGATAAGGGTTTCATACGCCCAAGCTTTTCACCTTGGGGAGCTCCAGTACTGTTTGTTAAGAAGAAGGATGGTTCGTTCCGGATGTGTATTGACTACAGGGAGCTGAATAAGCTGACAGTCAAAAATCGGTACCCCTTACCGAGGATTGACGACTTATTTGACCAGTTGCAGGGATCCAGTTATTATTCGAAGATAGATCTACGGTCAGGATACCACCAACTTAGGGTCCATGAGGAAGACGCGCCAAAGACAGCCTTCCGAACCAGATATGGCCATTATGAGTTCTTAGTGATGCCTTTCGGGCTAACTAATGCGCCGGCTATATTCATGGATCTGATGAACCGTGTGTGCAAACCATACTTGGACAAGTTTGTGATTGTGTTTATAGATGATATTCTAATTTACTCTCGAACCAAGGCCGAGCATGAGCAACACTTGAGGTTGATTTTGGAATTGTTAAGGAAAGAGAGGTTGTATGCGAAATTTTCTAAATGTGAGTTTTGGCTTAGAGAGGTTCACTTTCTCGGTCACGTTGTAAACGAGAAAGGAATACACGTCGATCCTTCTAAGGTTAAAGCCATCGAAAACTGGGAAGCGCCAAAAACCCCAACTGAGGTGAGGCAATTCCTTGGACTAGCTGGCTACTATCGACGCTTCATTGAGAACTTCTCCAAGTTAGCTCTACCTCTGACCGCGCTAACTCAGAAAGACAAGGCGTTTATTTGGGGCGAGAATCAGGAAGCGGCATTTCAAATGTTGAAACAGAAGTTATGTAGTGCGCCAATTTTATCTTTACCAGAGGGGACGGATGACATCGTCGTTTACTGCGACGCTTCACACCAGGGACTCGGATGTGTCCTTATGCAGCGAGACAAAGTTATAGCGTATGCCTCGCGCCAACTCAAGACCAATGAAAAGAACTACACAACGCATGATTTAGAACTTGGAGCGGTTGTCTTCGCGCTAAAGATTTGGCGCCATTACCTCTACGGTACGAAATGTGTAATCTTTACGGATCATAAGAGCCTCCAACATATATTCAATCAGAAGGATTTAAACATGAGGCAACGAAGATGGGTTGAATTGTTGAATGATTATGATTGCGAGATCAAGTATCATCCGGGGAAAGCGAATGTGGTAGCAGACGCGCTAAGCAGAAAGGAGCGAATAAAAACACTACGGGTCAAGGCCCTAAAGCTAACAATTCACGCAGAGCTCTCTACGCGCATCCGAGACGCTCAGCAAGAAGCCTTGAAACCAGAGTTTGTTAAAACTGAATCCCTTGGGGGTATGATTAAGAATTTGGAACTTAAAGGGAACACTCGATATTTTGCCAACCGCATATGGGTCCCTCTCAAGGGAGGACTGCGCGAGCAGGTATTAAACGAAGCTCACAAGACGCGGTATTCCGTACATCCTGGCGCAGACAAGATGTACCAAGATGTTAAGATGTTGTATTGGTGGCCCAATCTTAAAGGCGCCATCGCGACATATGTCAGTAAGTGCCTGACGTGTTCAAAGGTAAAGGCTGAATACCAGAAGCCGTCGGGGTTACTTCAACAGCCAGAAATTCCCATGTGGAAGTGGGAACAAATCTCCATGGATTTCATCACCAAACTACCAAGGACACCTGGGGGTTACGACACGATATGGGTTATTGTAGATCGGCTAACTAAGTCAGCGCACTTCCTGCCGATTAAAGAAACTGATAAAATGGAAAAGTTAGCCCGACTATATATTCGAGAAGTAGTTTCAAAACATGGAGTCCCAGTGTCCATCATTTCTGATAGAGATAGTCGGTTCACCTCAAGGTTTTGGAGATCATTACAAGAGGGGTTAGGTACTCGACTGGACATGAGTACGGCTTATCACCCCCAAACGGATGGACAAAGCGAACGAACGATCCAGACATTGGAAGATATGCTGCGCGCGTGCGCGATCGATTTTGGAGGTAGTTGGGATACCCACCTTCCGTTGGTTGAATTTTCTTACAATAACAGTTATCACACAAGCCTCAAGGCAGCGCCGTTTGAAGCGTTATATGGGCGCAAGTGTAGATCCCCACTGTGTTGGGCTGAAGTGGGCGACAAGCAAATGACTGGTCCAGAAGTGATCCAAGAAACAACAGACAAGATTTTTCAGATAAGGGATCGCCTTAAGGCAGCACGCGACAGACAGAAAAGTTATGCTGATATGAGAAGGAAACCGTTGGAGTTTCAAGTAGGGGATAAAGTACTTTTGAAAGTCTCTCCATGGAAGGGAGTCCCCCGTTTCGGTAAGCGAGGAAAGCTAAATCCGCGCTACATTGGACCATTTGAGATCCTGGAGAGGATCGGTCCAGTTGCTTATAAACTCCGTCTACCCGCCGAACTCAGTGGAGTTCATGATACGTTTCATGTATCCAACCTCAAGAAGTGTTTATCTGACGAAACGTTGATTTTACCGTTGGAAGAAATTCATATTGACAAACAGCTGCACTTCGTAGAAGAACCCATAGCAGTAACCGATTGGAAAGAACAAAAGTTACGCAGAAGCAAAATCAAGTTAGTAAAGGTTCAATGGAACTCAAGGCGTGGGCCTGAATTCACTTGGGAAAGAGAAGACCAGATGCGCACAAAATACCCACACCTCTTTCAGAACATGGCTTCTGCCAGCAACGTCTCCTAAATTTCGGGACGAAATTCGTTTTAACGAGGGGAGAATGTGACAACCGGTAATTTCCCAAACCCTTAAGCTAAGTAATCAACCTAATAATTAGGTGATTGTAAATATTAAGCGCGTGCATTTGTTATGTGCGCCATGCGCGAACGCACCATGTTAAGAACCAGCGTGGGCATATGTTATATGCGCCATGCGCGAATGTTTTGGCTTTATGTTTTCATGTACCTTATGTCTAATGGGTTGACCGTCACGCATGATGCTAAGGCGGGTGCACCCTAAATCGTTTATGCGCGTGCGGAAGGGAACTAACCTACCCGCATGGCGGGAACATTGAGAGCTAGTTTGTCTGAAGCTCCAAGATGGAATTGACTTCAACATGACTGATCACTATGTTGAAATACCAAGACCACCTGGAGAATCTACAAATGAAACTCAAATGTCCCTAACTGCGAGAAGGTTACGCACCTACCCGCAGCAAAGACATGTCCTATACGCAGAAAGCTATGCGCACCAAGTTATACGCGCAGAACACTTGGTCTATTCTCCAGTTAAGGAGATTACTCCCGCCCGAAAGGAAACAGTAGCGTGTTTCAGAGATTTTCCACTTTTTACTGTACACTGACAAAAGTACCTGAAAAAGCACACTGTAACATGAAAAGTCAACTGTCAGCCACCCTATTCTCACCAACCCCAGACCTGCATGTTCTGTCCAAATCAAATCAAAATCTTTTATCCACCACTCCACTCTTAAGTAAATAATAATAACTTCCATACTTTATCATCATTACATTTAGATATGAAAAGATTTCAATCCCCTAAAGCAAGGGATTGTGTTCCCTTGAGTTTGCCTATAAATTTGTAGCCTAAATTATCACCCAAAACACACCTCAAAGAACTACAAACTTGCACTAATCCTTTCCCAAGCGTCCGTTATTTCCAGCTCCGATCCTGTTACTAGGTAAGCCGAGATTATAACCTTGAGATCTACTTTCCAACCCTTATATCTTGATCTTAATATAGATTTCTTGTTATTTAATCGTATTCTAGACCTTCGATTCCGAGGCCAACACCAAGAAAACCCGAATCTCGATTAATCCCTTAACAAGAACCTCAGGTGAGTCTCACAGCCCCTATTTTCACTGTTTTCACTGTTTTTAAACTGCTTTCGGGGCGAGGGACACGTACTTAAATAATGTTTTATCATGGTATACTTACAAGCTATGCAAGCGATTATGTGTTTAAGTTATGTTTCATGATGAGCAATGCAAACGGTTATCTAAGGTTTTCAATGTATGTGCGCTAGAACTCGAGTAAGTGATCACTTTACCATTGGAACTCTAAGGGTAGGGACTGCTGGTTTGATCCGCCCACTCGTAGGGGTCGCACCTCTTTGCATGGACGAGTGCCTGGCATGGGGCAGTACTATGGGGTTGAGCCCGCTCGTAGGGGTCGCGCCTCTTTGCATAGACGAGCACCGTATCCAGAATTTGTTCACGCGTAACCCGCGGAACGATTTTTATCAGAATATTGTCAGAATTATGTGTTAATACGATTTTACCAAGCAGATGTTAATGAGGTTGCCAGAAATGTTTCAGAATGATTTTATCAAGTTACTAAAACTTGTGAACTCACTCAGTTTATACTGATTCAAATGTTTTTACGTGTCTTTCAGGAGATAACTAGGTAGCGCATGGAGTCACACTTAGAGCACCACACGCTGAACATCTAAAACAAGCTTTTTGGAAGATTTTGGTTTTATCCCCTCGATGCGCACGGTTACCCGCCGCGCAAGGGGATATGGCGAGGAAATCTTCAGTTTTATACTTGGATGTTTCTTTTTGTAATCTTTGAACAATGTAATGTGTTTGTACTAAACTTCTCATGCGCAATAAAAATCTTTGAATGTTTTGCAATGGCCCGTGCTTAATTATCAATCCCCACTCGTGCGCGCCCGGCTGTTTCCGCCGCTCAGGGCCGGGTGTGACATAACTTTATCACTTTCATACACATAAGCGTACATATCATACTTACCTTATACATAGCGTTACAACCTGACAGTACGTGCAATATCCGAAGATCGTTCACGTACCATCAAGCAATCATTCATACATTTCACATTATTCACATAAGGCATACACTTATCTCTTAGGATAAGCGTATTAACAAACATATTGAGTATGCACACAGCCCCGGAAACATAACACATAAATGGGGCTAGAAACTCACCTGGATCCTGTTACGCTATCCGTTAATCGTTATTCCCTTCTTGAGCTGTGCACGGCTAACTGTATAATATTTACATGTATCAATTAACTACTACTACTCATGTAGTATTTCTACCTTTATATAACCCACAACGAACGGGGGTCCGGGGGCAGCGCCCCTGGAAGCGGGGTCTAGGGGCGGCAGCCCCTAGCAGGGTCCAAGGGGCAGAGCCCCTGGCTGGGGTCGAGCTGACTTAACACATTTTTCATTAGGTTTTTAATTTATTTTCTTATTTGCTAACTCCAGCGAACTTATCAATAAGCGAACTTAACATTAAGCGAATTTATCGTTAGCGAACTTAAGCATAGGCGAAGTTAGTGTTTGGCGAAGTTAACCCAGGCGAACATATGCCAGGCGAAGTTGAGCATTAGCGAACTTAGCCTTAGGCGAAGTTATCATGGGCGAACTTATCACCAGGCGAAGTTACAGTTTGGCGAACTTGGCCTTAGGTGAAGTTAACCTTGACAGCGAACTTATTGTGGCGAAATTGTCAGGGGCGAACTTGGCTGGCGAACTTGCATGAAGGCGAAGTTGGCTTGTAGGCGAAGTTATTCAGCATTCGCCTCTGTTCAATCTTAATCATCAAAATCACCCTTATTTCATCGAGAATTTCTTGGATATTACGTTAACTAACTCCGCGATCATTCCCATGGCCTAGTTCGGGTAAAACTTAGCCCGGAAAGACATAAAGTTTGGACCTTTCGGCTTAAAACGTTTAATAACATAACTACGGTTTAGCGAGCCGTTTATGTTTACGGGTCCATTAGGTGGTTTTATCATCAAGTTTAGATCTTTACGTTTCACTCATACCCGATCCATTCTCGTTCTAATGTTTCAAGGCTAAATGTTTATAAAAACGTAAACTTTAAGATCAAAACGTACCTTTTCGTGTTTGTTTGGCTTAGTCACGGACCATAGATCTTGTATTTATCTTGCGTATTGAAGGATCTATCAAGAATCTCGTTTACTTGGTCTTGGATCCCACTCTTGCTCTCGGCCGTATATAGGTGTAAGTGTATGTGTGTGTTTTGAGTGTGTAGAGATTAAGATGGAAATGAATGAGGGTTTAGGGATTTAGGTTGGTTTAGGGGATATTTATATCCCTTAAAGCCCATGGACCTAAGGCCCATTCTCATTTAACCCACCTTAATTAATCTAAGTCCATGATCCGTTCTTTACTCGATATTAATTAATTAATAACGCGAAATCACTAAACGTAACTTTCTTTATTTAACATTATAATATTTAGGATGTTACAAACAAACCATAAAGACGAAAACCACATTCACTCTTTTAAGAATAACTATCCTTCAAAAATCATAGATATTGTCACAAGACTTTAACCACCTAGGGGTATAATGGTCTTTTTTGATATTATTATTATAATATATGTGGTCAAGGTGTGCATTAGAACAAATGGTGGTCCCTCCTGATATTTTCATGGAGTGACATCCTACATACATATATATGCATATATATTTAGAGGGTGTTCATACACCTTTCTTAGTTGCAAATCTACAACAGAAGAAAATTGTGTTCTTGTTTTTTTTCGGAGACTATGAGAACCCGAAGAGGAAAGCGTTCTCAGGTACGTTTTTAGTAATCTTTTATCGCTTCTAAGGTGTAACGTGTCAAAAAGTTATGATCTTTTTTATGGGTGTGTTTATTTCTAGGCATTTTGGCCATCAATGGTGATGAAGAAATGGTTAAACATTCAGCCGAAAAATAATGACTTTAGTGAAGATGAAGTTGATACCGAGAATGAAAGCGAAGATGAAGGTAACAATTAACTATACAAGTTGATATTATACGGTTTTGGTTCATTTTGCTGGTTTTTTCGTCCATTTTACTTTATTTATGTGATTATTTTGTAAATTAGGGATGCCTGCAAAAGAGCCTGCAAAAGAGTTTGTAAAACGTAATAGAAGGAAATCGGAGACCATGCGTGTTGATTATATCAAAACAAAAGATGTGAGGTTTGGCTCTAGAATACCAGAAATACTAGTTTTCGCCTTTTCGGGCTTTCTTGTAATATAAGCTCTTAAAAAAATGATTTTTTTACGTTGCTAGGATAACAATTGGCACATGGAATGTAGCTGGAAGGATCCCTGATGAAGATCTTGAGATTGATGAATGGCTTTGCATGGGTCAACCAGCTGATATTTACATTCTCGGGTAAGAGTTTGACATTTCAGGTCAAACTTACAAATTTTTTTAAAAATATACACTTTTTTTTGAAAAATAGAAACAAAGTTGGTTACTTTTGTAGAACCCGTATGAAAACGAGTAAATCTTGAAACTTACTAGTTTGACTTTTCAGGTCAAACTTACAAGTTTTTTTAAAAATATACAATTTTTTAAAAAAATATAAACAAAGTCGGTTGATTTTGTAGAACCCGTATGTAAACGAGTGAATCTTAAAACCTACTAGTTTGACTTTTCAGGTTAAACTTACAAATTTTTTTAAAAATAAACAATTTTTTTAAAAAATAGAAACAAAGTCGGTTGATTTTGTAGAACCCGTATGAAAACGAGTGAATCTTAAAACTTACTAGTTTGACTTTTCGGGTCAAACTTACAATTATTTTTAAAAATATACAATTTTTTTTTAAAATAGGAACAAAGTCGGTTGATTTTGTGGAACCCGTATGAAAACGAGTGAATATTGAAACTTACTAGTTTGACTTAATAAGTCAAAGCACCGTCTTTTGAATCAAGATTTAATTTTTTTGTCGTTTACAGTTTTCAGGAAGTTGTTCCTTTAAGTGCTGGGAATGTTTTGGGAGCCGAAACTCGGTTGCCAGTGATAAAATGGGAATCAATAATTCGAAAAGCTTTAAACAAATCACCCGAGGAAGTGGCCATACCTAAAAGCTACAGTGCACCAGCTTCTCCAAACAACAATATTATTGTGGGACCCACCAAGATAACCGTTCCAGAATTGGAAGTGATTGACGTTTTAAACTGGCCCGAAAAGGCTTTGGATGTAAAACCGAAAGCTCTTTCTTCTGGTGGGAAACTAAGAAGGGTGTTGAGTTTAACTGGCTCTGCAAAAGTAGGTTCTGACTGGTTAGCGCCACTAGACGTTGGCAGTCGGTTAAAACGGGTGCACCATAGCTCGGGTGACTTGAGTCTGCTCTGGACCGAGCAGGGAAAGAGGTTGACCAGGGTCGACACACTTGATGATGTGGCAGAGCAAGTGTTGGAAGAAGTTAAAGGAGAAAAAGATGAGTTCTTTCAAGATCCGATAGAAATGGAGGACGAAAACTCGCTTTTTCTTGATGATCAAGAAAACTCAAATCATAAGTAAAGTTTGCAACTTTATTATTATTATTATTATTATTATTATTATTTATTTTATTTTATTTTATTTTTATTTTTTATTTTTTTTTGTTCTGTTGACTGATTTTTTGAGGATATATAACAGGTATGTAAGAATTGTTGGTAAGCAGATGGTGGGCATATATATTTCACTCTGGGTTCGAAAAAGGCTGCGAAAACATATAAACAACTTAAAAGTCTCCCCAGTCGGGGTCGGGCTTATGGGATACATGGGTAATAAGGTAATTTCACTCGGTTAGTCGGTCAGCATGTCCTATAGTCAAACAAGTCAACTTACCACCAGTGATGACGAGTTTGACTTGAAAATGTAGTCAAAGTCAAGATTGATTAATATTTTTATGTTTCAGGGATCGGTTTCCATTAGCATGTCTCTGTATCAGTCAAGGTTATGCTTCGTTTGTTCTCATTTAACATCGGGTCACAAGGTTGGAGATGACGAGAAACGAAGTGCAAATGTGTCTGAGATCTTAAAACGTACTCGTTTCTCGTCTATTTTAAATCCTGATCAGCCTCAAACTATCCCATGTCATGAGTAAGTATTTTTTGAGGAAAAAAAAAAAAACATTACAATTACTTCACCTTTTAATGTTGTTTTCTTCTTTGATTCGTGATTTATGTTTCGGTTTTGTCAAACAGTCAGATATTCTGGTTTGGCGACTTGAATTATCGTATCAATAAGCCAGACGAAGAAGTCAGAAAACTAGTTGCCATGAAGCAGTGGGATGAACTGCTTTATAACGATCAGGTATTCGACTTGTAAAAGTTTTATAAACCTTTAATATGTTAAAAAAGATTTAAAAAGTAACCAAATTCAAGTAACTGTGTGCTGTAGCTTTGTAAAGTATTGAGAAGTGGACAAGTTTTCGACGGATGGAATGAAGGCGTTATCGACTTTCCACCAACATACAAGTATGAAGTAAACTCAGATCGATATGTAGGCGAAAATCCAAAAGAAGGAGAGAAGAGTAGAACACCGGCATGGTAAGTAGTTTGACTTTTGAGGTCAAAGGCAATACTTAATACTAAATTGAAGTATATAATAGGATTAGGATCATGTGAGACCATTTTAGACCACAAAAAACCCAAAAATAAAAAAATTTATAAAACAAAAATAAACGCAAAAATGAAAAAAGTAATTAAACCAAAATTCTTATTTATCATCTTGGTTCCATAGAAAAAACGTCTCATTTTAGCTAAATTATACATATATGTATAATATGTACATACATGTTTTTTTATACATATATGTACAGTTTAAGGTAAATGATAATGTACATATGTGTGCATTACGTAACTAGAGATTAAATGAAATTATACATGTGTATAATACGAAGTTTTTTTTTTATGAAACCGGAATGAAATATAAGAATTTTGGTTTTTTTTACTTTTTTAAATTTTTTGTTTTTTTTGTTTTATAATTTTTTTTAGTGGTCCAAAATGGTTCTCAAAGTTCTCAATTTTCAAATGGTTTTCTTAGGATCTTTACCCGTACATAATATATGTGATAAAAGGAAGCTTAGGAATAAGATTCATCACAATTCACAAAGTTCATAAAGATTTGTGCTTAAAAGTAATATGTTTGACCTCTAAAGTCAAACTGTGTATCTATTTGACTTTCTATTGTACTAAATCGACTCAAACGACGCAGGTGTGATCGCATACTATGGCTAGGGAAAGGCATAAAACAGCTTTGTTACAACCGAGCAGAGATACGAATGTCTGATCATAGGCCAGTGAGTGCAGTGTTTGCAATTGACACTGAAGTCATTGACCCAAGAAAGCTGCGCAGAGCGCTCAATTTCACCAGTGCAGTGGTTCACCCGTTGATCATTTTAGATGAAAATGAACTGGAAGCCTGGAACTAATACATTCTTGATTTTTTATAGAATTAGAATAATGGTTTTTCACTTTTGTCAGCTTTCTTGAATTCTTGTTATACAAAAAGAGTGTCTTTTTGCGTAATCGGTTTGTATGGATATTATATGAAAATCAAGAGTGTTAAATGTCAATGCATTCTATTATACATTCTTGCTATTTTATAGAATTAGAATAATGATTCTAGACTTACAGTTAGTTTTCTTGCTATACAAAAAAAAAGATGGTATTTTTGTGTAACAGTTCATAGGGGTGCAAACGAGCCGAGCTGCTCGCGAGCTACTCGAGATCGGCTCGTGGAAAAGCTCGATCGAGCCAAGCTTAAACGAACCCGAGCTCGAGCCTAAAAGAAAGCTCGTTTAATAAACGAGCCCGAGCTTCACTTATCGAGCTCGAGCCGGCTCGCGAGCCTTAACGAGCCTGTCATTTATATATATTTTTAATAAATTTATATTAATAGATACATATATATATATAACTTTATGCATAAAATAACTAAATAACATATATTAGTTTACAATTTACATATAAATTTATTATGAAAATATATATACAAATATAATTATAAATATATACAAAATTAATTAATAAATATTAATCGAGCCGAGTTCGAGCTTGAAAAACTATGAAACGAGCCCAGCTCGAGCTTTATAAATAAAGAACAAAACGAGCCGAGCTCGAGCTCTGTATAAATAAAGATTGTTAATTGTTCAATGCATCATGTTATACATTCTTGATCTTGACTTGTTTATAGAACTAGAATAATGATTCAAGACTTTTAATCAACTTTCTTGTTATACAAAAAAAGATAGTCTTTTTGCATAACCGGTTCGTATAAATATCGAATGAAAATCAAGATTGTTAACCGTTCGATGCATCATATTATGCATCCTTGATCTTGAATCTTGATTCTTTATAGAATTAGAATAATGCTTCTAGACATTGTCAGCCATCTTATACAAAAAAAGATAATCTTTTTGCATAATCGGTCCGTATGGATATCGAATAAAAATCAAGATTGTTAACCGTTCAACGCATCATATTATACACCCTTGATCTTGATTCATTTTAGAACTGGAATAATGATTCAAAACATTTTGACAACTTTCTTGTTATACAAAAAAATATAGTCTTTTTGCATAATCGGTTCGTATAAATATCGAATTGTAACACTTTATATTATGCATTACAAAGCTAAATTATGCATTACAAAGCTCATATCAATTATCATCACTAAAAAAACAAAACTGATAATACAACTTATTACCTCATATCATTAAGCCTGCGAAGCCGCTTTCGTACTCCTGAAATCCTTCTTAAGATCCGCAACTCGTTTCATACACGCAGCCTTCGACCTCCCAGGAACCGCAGCCGTAATCTTCTCCCACCTCATCGCCACATCCTTCGGAAACGCCTTTAACGCATTCAACAAGGCAATGTCCTCACCCGAACTCCAACTATTCTCATTTCCTACATTAATATCATTCTGCCTTTCATTTTCGATAACCTGGTCAACTCTCGGGTCAACCGCCTTCCGGTCCTTCAAAAACCTCGAAAACGAATCCGAATCATTCATTTTCATCCCCATTCCCGTTCCGACCCCACCCATCACCTTCGCCATTTTCACGACACTTTCGACTTTACGGTTCCCGTTAAACGCCCCCGCCACCGCCTCCCACCGACCCGGCATCCCAACCGGGTACTTCACCATCTGTTTTTTCAACAATTCGATATCCGAAACACTCCACTCACTTTCCTCCACACCGACAACAACCCGTTTATTATTATTCAATCCGGTTGGCTCGGGTAACTCGTTTACGGGCTTTTTCGGTTCGTCGGGTCCTTCAACAACAACCGAGGCAATGGTATCGGGCTTTCGGGGTTTAATTCGGGACCGTTTTACGGGTTCAGGGTCTCGGGATGGTCCGGGAACGAGAACCGGGCCAAGGCCGACCCGGATGTCACCGGCGGTTAAATTTAACGGGGCGAAAGGTCCGATAAGGAGGGATAATGAGACCCAGATGAATATGGATCGGGTCGGGTCGGAATTGAAATATAATTGGGATAAAATGAAGAAGAGTGCAGAGAGAGATAGAGAGATGAAGATGGTGGGTTTGTGGATATGGGTTTGGGTTTGGGTGGTGTGATTCGGGCCGGGTGGTTTGGATTGGAGGAGGAATCTGGGTCGGGTTTCTTCGTCTAAGAACTCCATTAGAGGTGATGATGGGTGTTGCAGAAAAGTTGGATCTGAAATGAATATATATAGTTGGATCTGAAAGGAATACGACGGAGGGTTCGAATCCTGATTTCGATCGGATATTACTAGAGCTTTAAAAACCTGTCGTATCTTCGGGTTGGGTGAGCCAACTGGGTTTTACCGGGATCGTCAAGCCAAACTCGGATGCCAACGTGGATTGCGATCATGTCAACATAGTTGGCCTGAGTGAAGTGGCGGGGCGCGGAGTGTTCACCAGTGGCGGATCCAGGAATTTTTTTTGGGTGGTTCACTACTTTTATATGTTTCAATTTCACCGAGTCGGGTATATAAAATTTCGGGTCGGTTTGAGGTTCGGGTCGGTTCGATGGTTCGGGAAAAGTTCAGTACATAATAAAAATACGATAAAAAAATAAAAGAGACACCGTCATTAGAAATTAAAAAACACATAATATCAATACAATAGTCTTTATGAATTAAAAAAAATTCTTACCATCATTGCATCATTTTGTCCACTTTCCTTAAACAAGTAACAATGCAAACAATACACTTTATCCGCTTTGACACTATATTCCAACCAATTTCCAAATTCACTAGTGTACCATTCCTCATTAAAGCGTCTTAATTTACCACTAAAATTTGTTAGAGGACAATCATGCACGGTTGGTTGACATGGACCTCTAAGTAGATATGCCCGTCTAATTTCATCTTTTTGACTTGGGTGATAAGATGAAATTGGTTGCCTTTCGGAAGGATCCCATGATAGATCATCCAAATTTATTTTTAATGGTTTACTACTTGAAGATGATGATCCAAGGTTCGATGGTTCACTTTGATAATATCTCTTCATATTCAAAATACCTACAAATCAACAATTTCAAACTAACAAATTTAAAACTAAGAAACTAACAAAACCTAACAAACTAACAAATTAAAACCAATAATCATTAAGGCTTTATTTGAAATAAATAAAAAAAATAAAGGTATTCACATAAGTTTATTTAGTGAAATAAATAAAAAATAAAGTTACAATTACAAATATCAAAACAAATTTTCACTCAGACAAATCGTCGAACAGGTGGAGGGCATCCCTGGATTCGGGAATCGTCATAACTCATAAGAATTAAGAAGGACTGGGTTGGATCAATATGAATCGGATAACTAGAATACAACACTCTCTTTCAAAAAGATTTTCACAAAGCAAACTACTTTCAATAATCATTTCGAATGGATTAAATAAAATGAATCATACAAGAAGCAAAAAAATACCTAACAGGAGGCGGACGGCGGTGTGCCACTGCCGGACTAGTGAGCAGAGCAAGCAAAAAAAGGTTTTTGTTGGAATTGATTTTTATGGGGGCAAGGATTGGTTCAGGGGTTTGAAACCAGTGACTGATTCAATCAGAGGCGGAGGCGGAAGGCGGTGTGCCACTGCCGGAGTGGCTGAGCTGAGCCTGAGGGTGGAGCAGTGGACAGAGGACAGAGGCGGCTGCAGCTGCTGAGGACCATGAGGACACGGATTGGTTCAGGGGTTTGCCTGCTTTGCTTATCAGCTTATGTTATAAAAAACCCTAACAGGACTTAGGGTAACTTAGTAAAAAAAAAAAAAAAAAAAAAACTGTTAAAAACGGGAATAGAACCTGCGACCTCCGGGTTACAAAACCCACAAACTACCATCCGGGCAAGCACTTTATATGTTTTTAAGATGGTTCCTGTATAATTTATAGGGTGGTTCCTTTATTATTTTCTATATATAAATACACTATAATTTCGAAACTCGGGTGGTTCCGCGGAACCACCCGTTACTACCGTAGATCCGCCCATGGTGTTCACGCAGTGAGATAACTTAACTGTGAAAGTCACCGATCAAAAAAAATAAAAGTACATTAAAATTTTAAAAAACTTTACATAACAAAAAAAAACATAAAATTAATATCCATAATATTCGTGCATTTTCTGAACTCGTCGTCGTTGTAATAATGCGGTCTCTTCGTGTAACCCGGACGCTTTGAGTGATTCGTAGTTTTTACCCATTTGCAGCAGTTCCAACACAGCAACAAGCTTTTCGTGGTGTTTGTTGGTTTCGTTCATGGAAGCAGTAAGATCCACGGTATGAGTTTCGAAACGACTGAACACCTCATTTTAGATGTTCAACTTCTTCGCTAGCCTTCACATTAAATCGTGACAACGACGAGCCCTCCCCTTTTTCGTATTCTTTTTTCTTGCTCTCCCACTGGGTCGAGCCAACTCATGTACTTCGTCATCGTCGTCCAAACTAACCGCGTCATATTCGTCAACGAGGTTGAAGTTACGACCATCGGAGGGTGTTGGTGTGCTCAGATTTGTCGAAAATGATGCCCTCGACTTTTTTGAAGCTCGGGATGATCCACCAGCTCGTCAGTGGATGCCCCATTTCATTTCTGGCAAATCTCGAGTTTTTCCCGATAACTTAAATGCTTAAACGTTTTCCCGATTTGCCCTTCGATTTGTCCTCAAGTTCGAAAGTCACTTAACGCGTTAGATATAAATACACATAAATACATAAAATGATAGTACCAGAAAACAGAACACAGTTAGTTTAGTTACACACAACATGTCTGTCTCCAACATCCTTAAACTCTCCAAACCCCTAGAAAAATTCCGCGAAATCCACAAAAACCTCAAACTCAAACCCTCACCAAACCTCTGGTCCGATAACCACTCACCCACCGTTAAACCCAACCCCACTTTACACCTAACCCATCCCATCTTAACCAAACTCGAATCACACCCCACAATCAATTTAACCCAATTCAATCAAATCCACACCCAACTCATTGTTCTAGGCCTGTTCCAACACCCGTTAGCTGCAGGCCGAGTATTAAAGAAACTATGCTCATGTAAATCCACTCTACATTATGCCGCGGGTAAATTGTTTTATGTTTTAAACGAACCCGATACGTTTATGTTTAATATTGTTATTAGAGGGTTATTGAATGTTAATGAGTTGGTTATGGGTTTGGGGTTTTATAGATTAATGATTAGGAAGGAAGTTAAGCCGAATTATTATACGTATCCGTTGGTAGTTAGGATATGTAGTGAATTGGGGGTGGTTATAGAAGGGGAAAAGGTGTTTACGCGGGTGGTTAAAGACGGGTTTGAATTCGATTTATATGTACGGAATGCGTTGATTCGGTTTTATTCGGTTTGTGGGCTGGTTAGGGATGCCGAGCGGGTGTTTTATTCGGGTGTGGAGACGGATATGGTGACGTGGAATTTGATGATTGACGGGTATGTGAAGAACGGGATGGTGGAGGATGCGCGCCGGGTGTTTGATGAAATGCCTGAGAGAGATGTGGTGAGTTGGAATGTTATGATTGCGGGGTACGGGTTGGTGGGTCAGATGGGGGTTGCGAAGGGGTTGTTTGATGAAATGCCGTGGAGAGACGTGGTGTCGTGGAATACGTTGATTGACGGGTATGCGAGGGTTAATGATGTGGCGTGTACGCGTAGGTTTTTTGATCGGATGCCGGGGAGGAATGTGGTTTCGTGGAATACGTTGTTGGGTGTTTACGTTCGGTGTGGAAAGTTTGACGAGTGTTTGGTTCTTTTTGATAAAATGTTGGAAGAAGGTGTGAAGGCGAACGAGGCGAGTGTTATGAGTGTGTTGATTGCGTGTGGGCATTTGGGTAGACTTGATAAGGGTGAATGGGTGCATGATTATATTAGGAATAACGAGAATGTTGTGACGGACGTGTTGCTTTCGACTGCTTTGTTGACGATGTATGCGAAATGTGGAGCGATGGACGTTGCTCGACGAGTGTTCGATGAAATGCCTGAGAGAACTATAGTTTCGTGGAATTCGATGATCATGGGGTACGGAATGCACGGGCACGGTGAGAAGGCATTGGAGATGTTTTTGGAGTTGGAAAAAAGTGATTTGGTTCCAAACGATGCTACGTTCGTGTGCGTTCTGAGTGCGTGCACGCACGCGGGAATGGTTTTGGAGGGGTGGTGGTACTTTGACTTGATGCAGCGAGTTTACATGATTGAACCAAAAGCCGAACACTATGGTTGTATGGTTGATCTTCTTTCTCGAGCTGGTTTGATGAAAGATTCCGAGGAGATTATAAAATACACGCCTTTGAAAACGGGGCCCGCCTTGTGGGGGGCCTTGTTATCGGCTTGTAGGACCCACTCGAGTTTAGAATTAGGAGAGATGGTGGCGAAACGTCTTATGGAATTGGAGCCTAACAATGTAGGACCGTACGTGTTGTTATCGAACATATATGCCAGTGCAGAGAGATGGGATGATGCTGAAAATGTGAGAGAGATGATGATGAAAAACGGGTTGCAAAAACCAGTCGGGTCGAGTCTGGTTCGGGCCGAAAATCATGGTGTTGAATCGGTTAGAGGTCATTCGTTACATAAGAAGCGATTAATGTACTCTATGTTGAGTGATATGGGTGTGCAAATGAAAATGTCACACAAAAATATTGTTAAATAGTTTATACACAAAAGCTCGGGTTGTTTAACTTACGAGAACTAGATCTCTAGATTAGCTCGTTCAATTTAAGGGAACTCGAGCTCGTGATCTGCTCATTTATTTTAAGAGAACTCAAGTTCCAGCTTTGATCGTTTCGAGCTCTATGTCGAAAGCTCAACTTTGACTTATTAATTATTTGTTTTGAACCAAGACTCGATTCGTTTAATATTTATTAAATATGTTACTATTTTATTTATATAAAATAAAATATATATTAAGTTTCTGTCACTTGAATATTAATTATGCAATTATATATTATCGCATAAAGTAAAAATTATTGTATTTTATATAAATAATAGACTTGTTTTAGCTCGCAGCCTAGTCGATTTCAGTATATAAAGTTCAGACTCAATCTTGTTTATTAACGAGCTATTTTCAGGCTAGATTTAAACTTTTAGAAAACCAATCTCGAGTAACAGGCTCGGTTCGTTTACAATTTTACACCCTAGAAATATCATCGGATGTGAAAAGAGCATTGGACTTTATGACTGAAATATATCATACTATACTTGCACCATTTATAAAAACTTTATTAATACAGCCTATGCTATCAATTTCGGTGCCATAGCGGTTATCGGACATCTACCAAAATATCGGTTCTGATAAAATCGCATCGTATATAAAAAGATGATCAAACAAGTAAAATGCCCAAGCAAGCCTATATTTCACAGGCTCAGTATATATATAGAAAAAAATAATAATAAAAGACAAGACTAAAAGAACAATCTTTATAGTTTAAAATAAGTAAAATGCCCAAGCAAGCCTGTTTGACAGGCAAACAGGAACGGTCTTTGCAGCTTATTTATAAACATCAAATAATATTGCTGCATAATTAACCGCAAACTTGAACAAAAACATTCAACAGACAACAAACTATCAGTCATTCATTCGTTCCATATAACACAACCTTACCAAAATACTTGTATAGCCTGCGATTTAATTCACGAGCTCGCCCCAAAAACACGGATCCTCTGATCAATAACCTCACGACAGACGGGACACGTTGACTTCCCTTTATTCGCATACTCCTCATTACAACTAGCACAAACAACTTGATGTGCACACGGCAAGAACACGACAGAAACTTCATCTTTCAAACATATTATGCACTCACGATCAACCCCGCTTTCTTTTTCGTCAAAGTCGTCAAGACTGTCGAGTTCGTTGAGCATCCTTGCGATAGTCGACTGCGGCTTGTTGGGATCCTCATTTGCTGAGTCGGTAGTTGGTTGGTTGTTGTATGAATTTTTTGATAGTTTGAGGCGTGCGAGTTCTTGTTCGAGTCTCTGGAGATCGTCCTTGTGGCGTTGGAAGTCTAACTCGAATTTGGACCGTAAAGCTTCTTGCTTTCTTTTGTTCTTAGCTTCGGTTGCTTCTTTGAGACGTCTTTCTTCTTCAACTTGTGCGAGTGCGTGCTCTTTAGCTTTATGCTCTTGTTTCCACTTTGCCTGTTGTGTATATTTAAATTCAAATTTAATTCAAAGATTACAAATCTTGTGAAGAAAAAAAAAATTGGAGCAGGATACGAAATGTCGAAATCCACTGCATTTAATGTTTTTCTATAAAAGGAAAACTGCATAAAAGAGTAAACAAACTTTGGTCTTATTCAATATAACCAATTCTAGCCAAACACCGCGTGACACGTAAACGTTCCCATATGTGCAAAGTTAGCAAAAAAAAGTCAACATGGTCATAACCTATCGACTGTCATCAATTTTGATCACTAGATTCAAATCAAAATTTTTTAGCATGGTTACCTTAAATACCAATATTCTTAACGTTTTGTTGTTATTTATGGCCTAAATAAGTTAGTTGTCTTGTATAGAAATCGGATCAAAGTTTATTACTTTTTATGCAACTTGTTCTGTTTTATAGATATTCTACGATATACTTGTGCTAAAGTAAGTAGATCTTTAACCTTAATTCATTTAACTACTAGTATCAAGTACCCTTTACAAAGATTTTAGTTCTTTAAACATTTATTGCAAATGTAAAAGATATTCTTAAAAAGTTTTAAAGTGTGATCAGCGCAGGCCCGTGTTAAAACATGTGTATTCTTAACTGTGTTTATTTTTTAAAAAACCATAGCAACTACTAGGGGTGTGCGTGGTGCGGTTCGGTGCGGTTTTTGGTTAAAACCAAACTGAAAACCAAAACTTCGGTTTTTGGAGTTTTTGAAAACGTTCGGTTTCGGTTTTTCGGTTTTCATTTTGGTTTCGGTTTTTGTCATTTGAGCTTGAAAATTTTAGGCCGAAAAAAGAGGTGGCAAAAAATAATAAATTTAGGTATAAAGAATTTTGTTAATTGTAAAATAATATACCATTATACATTTGATCAAAAATATTAGAGTTAAATATTTATTAAATTCTTATAAATTACTTAATATAAAATATAAAAAAAAATTAGGAATTCGGTTCGGTTCGGTTTTTTCGGTTTTCTTTTACATGCAAAAGCAAAACCGAACCGTTAGTGCGGTTTTTAAAAAACATAAAACCAAACCGTCGTTTTTGTTTCGGTTTGGTTTTTTCGGCTTGGATTATTCGGTTTTTTCGGTTTCAGATCGGTTTTTTCGGTTTCTTGCAAACCCCTAGCAACTACAGGCAACAACATCAGTTAATATATTCAAAGCTAGATGCCTAGAAAAAAGAAAAAAAAAAATACCTCGGCTGCCTTTTTTGCAGCCTCGACTCGGGCCATCTCTTCCTGCAACTCCATGATCATCCGCTTCTCGGCTGCAATATCATCCTGCAACTTAACTCTCTGTTTCTCCCAAGCCAAAAGCCTCTTCAAATACTTCTTCTCCCTTCTAGCAACTTCCAAACACGTATTAACCGACTCCGAAGCACTCAACTTCGACGCCTCCATCTCCGCTCTAATCTCCGCATTCTCCGTTTCCAATCGCCTAACCGCCGCATTCGCACGGTCAACTTGACCACTTGCTTTCCTCAACGCAGCCTCCATCTCCGAAAGCCGCTTCATCGTCGGATCGTCAGCAGCTTTCGCCTGTTTCGCACGCTGCGTCTCCTCCCGCTCCATCCTTAACATCTTCAACTCGTTTAAATCGTTACTCAGTTTTCTCGCTGCTTGCATCGCTTTCTGATGCGCCCATTCTTTCCGTTCCGCTACTTGCTTCTCGAGATCCTTAATCTGATTCATCAAACTCATTATCATCTCGTCCTTTTGATCCTCGGGAACATATTCCATATCACCTTCGAGATTCATCTCTTTAAACTTACTCAACATCAAGTTCACACCTTCTTGATTCTCAACACTCTCGGTTTTCTCCGCAACCGTTTCAATCGCATTCGACGACATAAAAAAACCATTCGAACCCGAACAACCCGAACCCGAAGCTTCTTTTTTCTTCGACGTTCGACCTCCTGTAAACAAAGCCACATTTTTCCTCAAAAGCATTTTCATCGACGGCGTAAGATTAAACTTCTTCGGATACTCAATCTCCCTATTCAAACTCACCTCCGTCGTCGAATACGACACAAACCGACTCCCCCCCGTAAAATCCCCATTCCCGTTCCCATTCCCAAACCCCCACCCGCCGTGAAACCGACACAACGCCGGCGACACACCAACCGCGTCATCACACACGTTCCCGACCCCACCACTCGACTCCCCACTCTCCGAATCCACCGGAAGCTCCATCATACTCGCCCGACCGACATGCAAATCACTCATCAACAAACACCACATCGCGTCACCTTTACTCAGCTTCGGGTTAATCTGCTGCAACAAACACACCATTCCTGCCAACGAAAACTCCCGCAACTGCTTCAAATCCGCGAACACGTGCTCGGGCTCGTGCTCATTCCCGGGCACATTCCCGGGTTCATTCCCATTACCATTAACAATACTATTTAAATAAGCTAAACTATTATGCAAAATATTAGTCAACACATCCATACCACCATAACAATGACCATTAGTCAAAACAGCTTTCAAAGCAACATCTTCATCATACCCTAATCCTGTTATCTTCCCAATAGCTTCATTATACAAAAATTCCAAATTTTTCATCAAAATCTCTTCCAATTGCTCTTCCGTACAGTACCCCCACCCACCCACATCGCAGTTCGGGTTATTCTGACCCGACCCATTCAAACCCAGATGAAAATCAACCGGATTCGAACAACCCGAACTGGGTTTTTGAGATGAACCATCGGGATCCGATTTCGGGACGCGGGTCCTTCGATTGGTGCGGATGTGTTTGTCTCTTACAGTGCAACCCATGAAACCCTAGGAATTGGGCGTTTTGGATTGGGGTGATGAGAATGGAATTGGTGAGTTGGGTTGGCGGATGATTGGGATTGGATTAAGTTATGGGTTGGATTTGAGGGTTTGAGTGATTGGGTGTTTGTGATTTTGGAGGATGGGATGGATTCGGTGATCGAAGTACAGAGTGTGTGCGAAATGTGAATGTGTAAGGTGTGGTTTCGGGTTCGGGTTTGGATTTGGGTTGAGTGATCATGGGCTAGATGATCTCATATGGGCCAAGTCCATATTATATCTAGAACTAGAGTAACATGTGTCATGATTTGTGAGAATGGGAGGTAGAGTTTTAAAGGTGTACAAATCGGTATTTCAAGAACCGATTTCGAGTATGGTTAACAAAAGTCAAGAAGCAGGTTGGATAGGAACCAGTTACGAGTATGCTCGGGTATTTGACTGGGTTTGCCGGGTTTTTATAAGGTAGGGTATGGTCGAGTTTTGACTGGATATTGGTGGAACCGGTTCTGGGTGCGATTTAGGAACTGAAACCCGGTCCGTACCCTCGGGTTAGGTAGGGCCGAGTTCGGGTTGAGTGATCATCGACTAGGTCTCATATGGGCGAAATCCATACTATCTAGAACTATAGGAACCAGTTCATGATTTGTGAGAATGGGAGATAGAGTAAGTTGTACAAATAGGGCATTTTTAGGAACCGGTTTCAGGTATGGTTAATAAAAATCAAGAAGGGGGTCGGATAAGAACTAGTTACGGGTGTAGTCGGGTATTTGACTGGGTTTGTCGGGTTTTTATAGGGTAGGGGTTGGTCGAGTTTTGACCGGGTATTGGTGGAACCAGTTTCGGGTATGATTTTTCTGAAGAACTGAAACCTGGTCCGTACCTTCGGGTAGGAACCGTCGGGTCGGGTCCGGAACCGATTTTTTGCCCATCTCTAATGGGAGGTATAGTATGAGATGAGATTAGGGTTAAGGAGAATATTGAAGAATCGAGTCATAACTAAAAACCTTGATTATTTGAGAAATCGGATGTATGTTATGCTCAGTTATAGTAATTCATATTATTACAATAGATTTACAAAATTAAAGTAATAGACTTATTTCCAGCCGACACAACTACCATTTAATCACACAAAACCAAACTTTTTTAGCCTTACAATTTAATAGTATAGTCTACTCCTAGTAGCAATTTAAGGAAAAAAGAAAGTAACATTTCAAGAATTTTCAAATTTCAATTTATGTTTAATGATTTGAAAACATAATTAGTAGCACATGTATACAAATCATTTCTTATAGTGCAATATTTAATCAATCACCTCAGCATGTGCACCGATTGATCAAAATGGTGTGTTGTCACTGAAAGGCCACCCTCTTATACATGGGCATAAAAAAAGGTCTTATAAAGTGACAATTAGATTATATTCATAAAGTTAGCTTTTGAAAGATAAAGGACATGATTAATTTGTGTTTTAGTCTTTTAGAAGAGGCTGCAATCCGGCTTAATGTTGACTATTCAAGAGACAACAAATGCAATTTGTAATACTCTAAATCTTACCAAAATTTCATGATTATGATCTTTTTAAATGATCAAAACAATAATTTTATTAGGTTATAATAATAATAATAATAATAATAGCAAGGCCGGCTCCGAGAAGTCAAAAAAAATTTTGGGCTAAAGGCGAAATTTTTTGTGTGCCTTAAGTAAAAGGAACATTTTGTTGTGTTTAATCAATTTAATTTTACGTGGGCTTACTTGGTTATAATTTGAGTTATGTAAAAAACTTTTGTGTAAAAAAAACATTAAAAAATGTCTTAAATAAGACAAGAACTCACAACCTATTGGCTATAAGTCATACCTCTTTGCCACTAGACCAAGCTAGTGTTTATGTAAATGTG